>NC_086295.1:19982019-20299351 GCF_963924245.1 Chroicocephalus ridibundus | reverse complement strand
CAAGGAGCCAGGACCTTTTCTCCCTGCACTGTCCATTGAGTTGTCCTCAAAACCAATATACATCCTGCTATATCTCCCACATGGAAAGTGCCAGGAGGGAGAAGTGGGGATTATGTTTAGACTTTCTCGGAACTGCTTCAAATCAACTAGATATCTTTGTGCTGTAAATCTCCCAACAGCCAAACGCAAAAGCAGCAAACATCTCGCTGTATGTCCCACATTGAAAGTGCTAAGAGAGAGCTTGCTCTCCCTGTCTTTGAGTACTGTTTTCACTGTCCCGGTTACCTCTTTGCTAACATTCTCTTCAGAGCCGCAGTGAAACCAGGAACCGCGTGGAGAAGGCACCCACACTGAAAGTGCCTGGAGGGAACATTGGGGCTTCTTCTCAGTGTCTCTGACATAGGGTTTCACTGTCCCGGGAAAGTCTCTGCTAACACCGTGCAGAGCGCTGTGCCCAATGTACAGAAACGTCTTGCGGTATCTCCTACAGGGAAAGTGCCAGGAGGGAATTGTGGAGCTTGTTCTCAGTGTCTCTGAGAATTGCTCTGATTATCTGTGTGACCTCTTTGCTAAGACTCTCCAGAGAGCCGTCCTCAAAACAAACACACATCTTGACATATCTCCCACATTGATCGCAGTGTCTCCAGAAACGGCATTCAAGGAGCCAGGACCTTTTCTCCCTACACTGTCCATTGAGTTGTCCTCAAAACCAATATACATCCTGCTATATCTCCCACATGGAAAGTGCCAGGAGGGAGAAGTGGGGATTATGTTTAGACTTTCTCGGAACTGCTTCAAATCAACTAGATATCTTTGTGCTGTAAATCTCCCAACAGCCAAACGCAAAAGCAGCAAACATCTCGCTGTATGTCCCACATCCAAAGTGCCAAGAGAGAGCTTGCTCTCCCTGTCTTTGAGTACTGTTTTCACTGTCCCGGTTACCTCTTTGCTAACATTCTCTTCAGAGCCGCAGTGAAACCAGGAACCGCGTGGAGAAGGCACCCACACTGAAAGTGCCTGGAGGGAACATTGGGGCTTCTTCTCAGTGTCTCTGACATAGGGTTTCACTGTCCCGGGAAAGTCTCTGCTAACACCGTGCAGAGCGCTGTGCCCAATGTACAGAAACGTCTTGCGGTATCTCCTACAGGGAAAGTGCCAGGAGGGAATTGTGGAGCTTGTTCTCAGTGTCTCTGAGAATTGCTCTGATTATCTGTGTGACCTCTTTGCTAAGACTCTCCAGAGAGCCGTCCTCAAAACAAACACACATCTTGACATATCTCCCACATTGATCGCAGTGTCTCCAGAAACGGCATTCAAGGAGCCAGGACCTTTTCTCCCTACACTGTCCATTGAGTTGTCCTCAAAACCAATATACATCCTGCTATATCTCCCACATGGAAAGTGCCAGGAGGGAGAAGTGGGGATTATGTTTAGACTTTCTCGGAACTGCTTCAAATCAACTAGATATCTTTGTGCTGTAAATCTCCCAACAGCCAAACGCAAAAGCAGCAAACATCTCGCTGTATGTCCCACATCCAAAGTGCCAAGAGAGAGCTTGCTCTCCCTGTCTTTGAGTACTGTTTTCACTGTCCCGGTTACCTCTTTGCTAACATTCTCTTCAGAGCCGCAGTGAAACCAGGAACCGCGTGGAGAAGGCACCCACACTGAAAGTGCCTGGAGGGAACATTGGGGCTTCTTCTCAGTGTCTCTGACATAGGGTTTCACTGTCCCGGGAAAGTCTCTGCTAACACCGTGCAGAGCGCTGTGCCCAATGTACAGAAACGTCTTGCGGTATCTCCTACAGGGAAAGTGCCAGGAGGGAATTGTGGAGCTTGTTCTCAGTGTCTCTGAGAATTGCTCTGATTATCTGTGTGACCTCTTTGCTAAGACTCTCCAGAGAGCCGTCCTCAAAACAAACACACATCTTGACATATCTCCCACATTGATCGCAGTGTCTCCAGAAACGGCATTCAAGGAGCCAGGACCTTTTCTCCCTACACTGTCCATTGAGTTGTCCTCAAAACCAATATACATCCTGCTATATCTCCCACATGGAAAGTGCCAGGAGGGAGAAGTGGGGATTATGTTTAGACTTTCTCGGAACTGCTTCAAATCAACTAGATATCTTTGTGCTGTAAATCTCCCAACAGCCAAACGCAAAAGCAGCAAACATCTCGCTGTATGTCCCACATCGAAAGTGCCAAGAGAGAGCTTGCTCTCCCTGTCTTTGAGTACTGTTTTCACTGTCCCGGTTACCTCTTTGCTAACATTCTCTTCAGAGCCGCAGTGAAACCAGGAACCGCGTGGAGAAGGCACCCACACTGAAAGTGCCTGGAGGGAACATTGGGGCTTCTTCTCAGTGTCTCTGACATAGGGTTTCACTGTCCCGGGAAAGTCTCTGCTAACACCGTGCAGAGCGCTGTGCCCAATGTACAGAAACGTCTTGCGGTATCTCCTACAGGGAAAGTGCCAGGAGGGAATTGTCGAGCTTGTTCTCAGTGTCTCTGAGAATTGCTCTGATTATCTGTGTGACCTCTTTGCTAAGACTCTCCAGAGAGCCGTCCTCAAAACAAACACACATCTTGACATATCTCCCACATTGATCGCAGTGTCTCCAGAAACGGCATTCAAGGAGCCAGGACCTTTTCTCCCTGCACTGTCCATTGAGTTGTCCTCAAAACCAATATACATCCTGCTAGATCTCCCACATGGAAAGTGCCAGGAGGGAGAAGTGGGGATTATGTTTAGACTTTCTCGGAACTGCTTCAAATCAACTAGATATCTTTGTGCTGTAAATCTCCCAACAGCCAAACGCAAAAGCAGCAAACATCTCGCTGTATGTCCCACATTGAAAGTGCTAAGAGAGAGCTTGCTCTCCCTGTCTTTGAGTACTGTTTTCACTGTCCCGGTTACCTCTTTGCTAACATTCTCTTCAGAGCCGCAGTGAAACCAGGAACCGCGTGGAGAAGGCACCCACACTGAAAGTGCCTGGAGGGAACATTGGGGCTTCTTCTCAGTGTCTCTGACATAGGGTTTCACTGTCCCGGGAAAGTCTCTGCTAACACCGTGCAGAGCGCTGTGCCCAATGTACAGAAACGTCTTGCGGTATCTCCTACAGGGAAAGTGCCAGGAGGGAATTGTGGAGCTTGTTCTCAGTGTCTCTGAGAATTGCTCTGATTATCTGTGTGACCTCTTTGCTAAGACTCTCCAGAGAGCCGTCCTCAAAACAAACACACATCTTGACATATCTCCCACATTGATCGCAGTGTCTCCAGAAACGGCATTCAAGGAGCCAGGACCTTTTCTCCCTACACTGTCCATTGAGTTGTCCTCAAAACCAATATACATCCTGCTATATCTCCCACATGGAAAGTGCCAGGAGGGAGAAGTGGGGATTATGTTTAGACTTTCTCGGAACTGCTTCAAATCAACTAGATATCTTTGTGCTGTAAATCTCCCAACAGCCAAACGCAAAAGCAGCAAACATCTCGCTGTATGTCCCACATCCAAAGTGCCAAGAGAGAGCTTGCTCTCCCTGTCTTTGAGTACTGTTTTCACTGTCCCGGTTACCTCTTTGCTAACATTCTCTTCAGAGCCGCAGTGAAACCAGGAACCACGTGGAGAAGGCACCCACACTGAAAGTGCCTGGAGGGAACATTGGGGCTTCTTCTCAGTGTCTCTGACATAGGGTTTCACTGTCCCGGGAAAGTCTCTGCTAACACCGTGCAGAGCGCTGTGCCCAATGTACAGAAACGTCTTGCGGTATCTCCTACAGGGAAAGTGCCAGGAGGGAATTGTGGAGCTTGTTCTCAGTGTCTCTGAGAATTGCTCTGATTATCTGTGTGACCTCTTTGCTAAGACTCTCCAGAGAGCCGTCCTCAAAACAAACACACATCTTGACATATCTCCTACATTGATCGCAGTGTCTCCAGGAACGGCATTCAAGGAGCCAGGACCTTTTCTCCCTACACTGTCCATTGAGTTGTCCTCAAAACCAATATACATCCTGCTATATCTCCCACATGGAAAGTGCCAGGAGGGAGAAGTGGGGATTATGTTTAGACTTTCTCGGAACTGCTTCAAATCAACTAGATATCTTTGTGCTGTAAATCTCCCAACAGCCAAACGCAAAAGCAGCAAACATCTCGCTGTATGTCCCACATCCAAAGTGCCAAGAGAGAGCTTGCTCTCCCTGTCTTTGAGTACTGTTTTCACTGTCCCGGTTACCTCTTTGCTAACATTCTCTTCAGAGCCGCAGTGAAACCAGGAACCGCGTGGAGAAGGCACCCACACTGAAAGTGCCTGGAGGGAACATTGGGGCTTCTTCTCAGTGTCTCTGACATAGGGTTTCACTGTCCCGGGAAAGTCTCTGCTAACACCGTGCAGAGCGCTGTGCCCAATGTACAGAAACGTCTTGCGGTATCTCCTACAGGGAAAGTGCCAGGAGGGAATTGTCGAGCTTGTTCTCAGTGTCTCTGAGAATTGCTCTGATTATCTGTGTGACCTCTTTGCTAAGACTCTCCAGAGAGCCGTCCTCAAAACAAACACACATCTTGACATATCTCCCACATTGATCGCAGTGTCTCCAGAAACGGCATTCAAGGAGCCAGGACCTTTTCTCCCTGCACTCTCCATTGAGTTGTCCTCAAAACCAATATACATCCTGCTATATCTCCCACATGGAAAGTGCCAGGAGGGAGAAGTGGGGATTATGTTTAGACTTTCTCGGAACTGCTTCAAATCAACTAGATATCTTTGTGCTGTAAATCTCCCAACAGCCAAACGCAAAAGCAGCAAACATCTCGCTGTATGTCCCACATTGAAAGTGCTAAGAGAGAGCTTCCTCTCCCTGTCTTTGAGTACTGTTTTCACTGTCCCGGTTACCTCTTTGCTAACATTCTCTTCAGAGCCGCAGTGAAACCAGGAACCGCGTGGAGAAGGCACCCACACTGAAAGTGCCTGGAGGGAACATTGGGGCTTCTTCTCAGTGTCTCTGACATAGGGTTTCACTGTCCCGGGAAAGTCTCTGCTAACACCGTGCAGAGCGCTGTGCCCAATGTACAGAAACGTCTTGCGGTATCTCCTACAGGGAAAGTGCCAGGAGGGAATTGTCGAGCTTGTTCTCAGTGTCTCTGAGAATTGCTCTGATTATCTGTGTGACCTCTTTGCTAAGACTCTCCAGAGAGCCGTCCTCAAAACAAACACACATCTTGACATATCTCCCACATTGATCGCAGTGTCTCCAGAAACGGCATTCAAGGAGCCAGGACCTTTTCTCCCTACACTGTCCATTGAGTTGTCCTCAAAACCAATATACATCCTGCTATATCTCCCACATGGAAAGTGCCAGGAGGGAGAAGTGGGGATTATGTTTAGACTTTCTCGGAACTGCTTCAAATCAACTAGATATCTTTGTGCTGTAAATCTCCCAACAGCCAAACGCAAAAGCAGCAAACATCTCGCTGTATGTCCCACATCCAAAGTGCCAAGAGAGAGCTTGCTCTCCCTGTCTTTGAGTACTGTTTTCACTGTCCCGGTTACCTCTTTGCTAACATTCTCTTCAGAGCCGCAGTGAAACCAGGAACCGCGTGGAGAAGGCACCCACACTGAAAGTGCCTGGAGGGAACATTGGGGCTTCTTCTCAGTGTCTCTGACATAGGGTTTCACTGTCCCGGGAAAGTCTCTGCTAACACCGTGCAGAGCGCTGTGCCCAATGTACAGAAACGTCTTGCGGTATCTCCTACAGGGAAAGTGCCAGGAGGGAATTGTGGAGCTTGTTCTCAGTGTCTCTGAGAATTGCTCTGATTATCTGTGTGACCTCTTTGCTAAGACTCTCCAGAGAGCCGTCCTCAAAACAAACACACATCTTGACATATCTCCCACATTGATCGCAGTGTCTCCAGAAACGGCATTCAAGGAGCCAGGACCTTTTCTCCCTGCACTCTCCATTGAGTTGTCCTCAAAACCAATATACATCCTGCTATATCTCCCACATGGAAAGTGCCAGGAGGGAGAAGTGGGGATTATGTTTAGACTTTCTCGGAACTGCTTCAAATCAACTAGATCTCTTTGTGCTGTAAATCTCCCAACAGCCAAACGCAAAAGCAGCAAACATCTCGCTGTATGTCCCACATCCAAAGTGCCAAGAGAGAGCTTGCTCTCCCTGTCTTTGAGTACTGTTTTCACTGTCCCGGTTACCTCTTTGCTAACATTCTCTTCAGAGCCGCAGTGAAACCAGGAACCACGTGGAGAAGGCACCCACACTGAAAGTGCCTGGAGGGAACATTGGGGCTTCTTCTCAGTGTCTCTGACATAGGGTTTCACTGTCCCGGGAAAGTCTCTGCTAACACCGTGCAGAGAGCTGTGCCCAATGTACAGAAACGTCTTGCGGTATCTCCTACAGGGAAAGTGCCAGGAGGGAATTGTGGAGCTTGTTCTCAGTGTCTCTGAGAATTGCTCTGATTATCTGTGTGACCTCTTTGCTAAGACTCTCCAGAGAGCCGTCCTCAAAACAAACACACATCTTGACATATCTCCCACATTGATCGCAGTGTCTCCAGAAACGGCATTCAAGGAGCCAGGACCTTTTCTCCCTACACTGTCCATTGAGTTGTCCTCAAAACCAATATACATCCTGCTATATCTCCCACATGGAAAGTGCCAGGAGGGAGAAGTGGGGATTATGTTTAGACTTTCTCGTAACTGCTTCAAATCAACTAGATATCTTTGTGCTGTAAATCTCCCAACAGCCAAACGCAAAAGCAGCAAACATCTCGCTGTATGTCCCACATCGAAAGTGCCAAGAGAGAGCTTGCTCTCCCTGTCTTTGAGTACTGTTTTCACTGTCCCGGTTACCTCTTTGCTAACATTCTCTTCAGAGCCGCAGTGAAACCAGGAACCGCGTGGAGAAGGCACCCACACTGAAAGTGCCTGGAGGGAACATTGGGGCTTCTTCTCAGTGTCTCTGACATAGGGTTTCACTGTCCCGGGAAAGTCTCTGCTAACACCGTGCAGAGCGCTGTGCCCAATGTACAGAAACGTCTTGCGGTATCTCCTACAGGGAAAGTGCCAGGAGGGAACTGTCGAGCTTGTTCTCAGTGTCTCTGAGAATTGCTCTGATTATCTGTGTGACCTCTTTGCTAAGACTCTCCAGAGAGCCGTCCTCAAAACAAACACACATCTTGACATATCTCCCACATTGATCGCAGTGTCTCCAGAAACGGCATTCAAGGAGCCAGGACCTTTTCTCCCTACACTGTCCATTGAGTTGTCCTCAAAACCAATATACATCCTGCTATATCTCCCACATGGAAAGTGCCAGGAGGGAGAAGTGGGGATTATGTTTAGACTTTCTCGGAACTGCTTCAAATCAACTAGATATCTTTGTGCTGTAAATCTCCCAACAGCCAAACGCAAAAGCAGCAAACATCTCGCTGTATGTCCCACATCCAAAGTGCCAAGAGAGAGCTTGCTCTCCCTGTCTTTGAGTACTGTTTTCACTGTCCCGGTTACCTCTTTGCTAACATTCTCTTCAGAGCCGCAGTGAAACCAGGAACCGCGTGGAGAAGGCACCCACACTGAGAGTGCCTGGAGGGAACATTGGGGCTTCTTCTCAGTGTCTCTGACATAGGGTTTCACTGTCCCGGGAAAGTCTCTGCTAACACCGTGCAGAGCGCTGTGCCCAATGTACAGAAACGTCTTGCGGTATCTCCTACAGGGAAAGTGCCAGGAGGGAATTGTCGAGCTTGTTCTCAGTGTCTCTGAGAATTGCTCTGATTATCTGTGTGACCTCTTTGCTAAGACTCTCCAGAGAGCCGTCCTCAAAACAAACACACATCTTGACATATCTCCCACATTGATCGCAGTGTCTCCAGAAACGGCATTCAAGGAGCCAGGACCTTTTCTCCCTACACTGTCCATTGAGTTGTCCTCAAAACCAATATACATCCTGCTATATCTCCCACATGGAAAGTGCCAGGAGGGAGAAGTGGGGATTATGTTTAGACTTTCTCGGAACTGCTTCAAATCAACTAGATATCTTTGTGCTGTAAATCTCCCAACAGCCAAACGCAAAAGCAGCAAACATCTCGCTGTATGTCCCACATCGAAAGTGCTAAGAGAGAGCTTCCTCTCCCTGTCTTTGAGTACTGTTTTCACTGTCCCGGTTACCTCTTTGCTAACATTCTCTTCAGAGCCGCAGTGAAACCAGGAACCACGTGGAGAAGGCACCCACACTGAAAGTGCCTGGAGGGAACATTGGGGCTTCTTCTCAGTGTCTCTGACATAGGGTTTCACTGTCCCGGGAAAGTCTCTGCTAACACCGTGCAGAGCGCTGTGCCCAATGTACAGAAACGTCTTGCGGTATCTCCTACAGGGAAAGTGCCAGGAGGGAATTGTCGAGCTTGTTCTCAGTGTCTCTGAGAATTGCTCTGATTATCTGTGTGACCTCTTTGCTAAGACTCTCCAGAGAGCCGTCCTCAAAACAAACACACATCTTGACATATCTCCCACATTGATCGCAGTGTCTCCAGAAACGGCATTCAAGGAGCCAGGACCTTTTCTCCCTACACTGTCCATTGAGTTGTCCTCAAAACCAATATACATCCTGCTATATCTCCCACATGGAAAGTGCCAGGAGGGAGAAGTGGGGATTATGTTTAGACTTTCTCGTAACTGCTTCAAATCAACTAGATATCTTTGTGCTGTAAATCTCCCAACAGCCAAACGCAAAAGCAGCAAACATCTCGCTGTATGTCCCACATCCAAAGTGCTAAGAGAGAGCTTGCTCTCCCTGTCTTTGAGTACTGTTTTCACTGTCCCGGTTACCTCTTTGCTAACATTCTCTTCAGAGCCGCAGTGAAACCAGGAACCACGTGGAGAAGGCACCCACACTGAAAGTGCCTGGAGGGAACATTGGGGCTTCTTCTCAGTGTCTCTGACATAGGGTTTCACTGTCCCGGGAAAGTCTCTGCTAACACCGTGCAGAGCGCTGTGCCCAATGTACAGAAACGTCTTGCGGTATCTCCTACAGGGAAAGTGCCAGGAGGGAATTGTCGAGCTTGTTCTCAGTGTCTCTGAGAATTGCTCTGATTATCTGTGTGACCTCTTTGCTAAGACTCTTCAGAGAGCCGTCCTCAAAACAAACACACATCTTGACATATCTCCCACATTGATCGCAGTGTCTCCAGAAACGGCATTCAAGGAGCCAGGACCTTTTCTCCCTGCACTGTCCATTGAGTTGTCCTCAAAACCAATATACATCCTGCTAGATCTCCCACATGGAAAGTGCCAGGAGGGAGAAGTGGGGATTATGTTTAGACTTTCTCGGAACTGCTTCAAATCAACTAGATATCTTTGTGCTGTAAATCTCCCAACAGCCAAACGCAAAAGCAGCAAACATCTCGCTGTATGTCCCACATTGAAAGTGCTAAGAGAGAGCTTGCTCTCCCTGTCTTTGAGTACTGTTTTCACTGTCCCGGTTACCTCTTTGCTAACATTCTCTTCAGAGCCGCAGTGAAACCAGGAACCGCGTGGAGAAGGCACCCACACTGAAAGTGCCTGGAGGGAACATTGGGGCTTCTTCTCAGTGTCTCTGACATAGGGTTTCACTGTCCCGGGAAAGTCTCTGCTAACACCGTGCAGAGCGCTGTGCCCAATGTACAGAAACGTCTTGCGGTATCTCCTACAGGGAAAGTGCCAGGAGGGAACTGTCGAGCTTGTTCTCAGTGTCTCTGAGAATTGCTCTGATTATCTGTGTGACCTCTTTGCTAAGACTCTCCAGAGAGACGTCCTCAAAACAAACACACATCTTGACATATCTCCCACATTGATCGCAGTGTCTCCAGAAACGGCATTCAAGGAGCCAGGACCTTTTCTCCCTACACTGTCCATTGAGTTGTCCTCAAAACCAATATACATCCTGCTATATCTCCCACATGGAAAGTGCCAGGAGGGAGAAGTGGGGATTATGTTTAGACTTTCTCGGAACTGCTTCAAATCAACTAGATATCTTTGTGCTGTAAATCTCCCAACAGCCAAACGCAAAAGCAGCAAACATCTCGCTGTATGTCCCACATCCAAAGTGCTAAGAGAGAGCTTGCTCTCCCTGTCTTTGAGTACTGTTTTCACTGTCCCGGTTACCTCTTTGCTAACATTCTCTTCAGAGCCGCAGTGAAACCAGGAACCACGTGGAGAAGGCACCCACACTGAAAGTGCCTGGAGGGAACATTGGGGCTTCTTCTCAGTGTCTCTGACATAGGGTTTCACTGTCCCGGGAAAGTCTCTGCTAACACCGTGCAGAGCGCTGTGCCCAATGTACAGAAACGTCTTGCGGTATCTCCTACAGGGAAAGTGCCAGGAGGGAATTGTGGAGCTTGTTCTCAGTGTCTCTGAGAATTGCTCTGATTATCTGTGTGACCTCTTTGCTAAGACTCTCCAGAGAGCCGTCCTCAAAACAAACACACATCTTGACATATCTCCCACATTGATCGCAGTGTCTCCAGAAACGGCATTCAAGGAGCCAGGACCTTTTCTCCCTGCACTCTCCATTGAGTTGTCCTCAAAACCAATATACATCCTGCTATATCTCCCACATGGAAAGTGCCAGGAGGGAGAAGTGGGGATTATGTTTAGACTTTCTCGGAACTGCTTCAAATCAACTAGATATCTTTGTGCTGTAAATCTCCCAACAGCCAAACGCAAAAGCAGCAAACATCTCGCTGTATGTCCCACATCCAAAGTGCCAAGAGAGAGCTTGCTCTCCCTGTCTTTGAGTACTGTTTTCACTGTCCCGGTTACCTCTTTGCTAACATTCTCTTCAGAGCCGCAGTGAAACCAGGAACCACGTGGAGAAGGCACCCACACTGAAAGTGCCTGGAGGGAACATTGGGGCTTCTTCTCAGTGTCTCTGACATAGGGTTTCACTGTCCCGGGAAAGTCTCTGCTAACACCGTGCAGAGAGCTGTGCCCAATGTACAGAAACGTCTTGCGGTATCTCCTACAGGGAAAGTGCCAGGAGGGAATTGTCGAGCTTGTTCTCAGTGTCTCTGAGAATTGCTCTGATTATCTGTGTGACCTCTTTGCTAAGACTCTCCAGAGAGCCGTCCTCAAAACAAACACACATCTTGACATATCTCCCACATTGATCGCAGTGTCTCCAGAAACGGCATTCAAGGAGCCAGGACCTTTTCTCCCTACACTGTCCATTGAGTTGTCCTCAAAACCAATATACATCCTGCTATATCTCCCACATGGAAAGTGCCAGGAGGGAGAAGTGGGGATTATGTTTAGACTTTCTCGGAACTGCTTCAAATCAACTAGATATCTTTGTGCTGTAAATCTCCCAACAGCCAAACGCAAAAGCAGCAAACATCTCGCTGTATGTCCCACATCGAAAGTGCCAAGAGAGAGCTTGCTCTCCCTGTCTTTGAGTACTGTTTTCACTGTCCCGGTTACCTCTTTGCTAACATTCTCTTCAGAGCCGCAGTGAAACCAGGAACCGCGTGGAGAAGGCACCCACACTGAAAGTGCCTGGAGGGAACATTGGGGCTTCTTCTCAGTGTCTCTGACATAGGGTTTCACTGTCCCGGGAAAGTCTCTGCTAACACCGTGCAGAGCGCTGTGCCCAATGTACAGAAACGTCTTGCGGTATCTCCTACAGGGAAAGTGCCAGGAGGGAATTGTCGAGCTTGTTCTCAGTGTCTCTGAGAATTGCTCTGATTATCTGTGTGACCTCTTTGCTAAGACTCTCCAGAGAGCCGTCCTCAAAACAAACACACATCTTGACATATCTCCCACATTGATCGCAGTGTCTCCAGAAACGGCATTCAAGGAGCCAGGACCTTTTCTCCCTACACTGTCCATTGAGTTGTCCTCAAAACCAATATACATCCTGCTATATCTCCCACATGGAAAGTGCCAGGAGGGAGAAGTGGGGATTATGTTTAGACTTTCTCGGAACTGCTTCAAATCAACTAGATATCTTTGTGCTGTAAATCTCCCAACAGCCAAACGCAAAAGCAGCAAACATCTCGCTGTATGTCCCACATCCAAAGTGCTAAGAGAGAGCTTGCTCTCCCTGTCTTTGAGTACTGTTTTCACTGTCCCGGTTACCTCTTTGCTAACATTCTCTTCAGAGCCGCAGTGAAACCAGGAACCACGTGGAGAAGGCACCCACACTGAAAGTGCCTGGAGGGAACATTGGGGCTTCTTCTCAGTGTCTCTGACATAGGGTTTCACTGTCCCGGGAAAGTCTCTGCTAACACCGTGCAGAGAGCTGTGCCCAATGTACAGAAACGTCTTGCGGTATCTCCTACAGGGAAAGTGCCAGGAGGGAATTGTCGAGCTTGTTCTCAGTGTCTCTGAGAATTGCTCTGATTATCTGTGTGACCTCTTTGCTAAGACTCTCCAGAGAGCCGTCCTCAAAACAAACACACATCTTGACATATCTCCCACATTGATCGCAGTGTCTCCAGAAACGGCATTCAAGGAGCCAGGACCTTTTCTCCCTACACTGTCCATTGAGTTGTCCTCAAAACCAATATACATCCTGCTATATCTCCCACATGGAAAGTGCCAGGAGGGAGAAGTGGGGATTATGTTTAGACTTTCTCGGAACTGCTTCAAATCAACTAGATATCTTTGTGCTGTAAATCTCCCAACAGCCAAACGCAAAAGCAGCAAACATCTCGCTGTATGTCCCACATCGAAAGTGCCAAGAGAGAGCTTGCTCTCCCTGTCTTTGAGTACTGTTTTCACTGTCCCGGTTACCTCTTTGCTAACATTCTCTTCAGAGCCGCAGTGAAACCAGGAACCGCGTGGAGAAGGCACCCACACTGAAAGTGCCTGGAGGGAACATTGGGGCTTCTTCTCAGTGTCTCTGACATAGGGTTTCACTGTCCCGGGAAAGTCTCTGCTAACACCGTGCAGAGCGCTGTGCCCAATGTACAGAAACGTCTTGCGGTATCTCCTACAGGGAAAGTGCCAGGAGGGAATTGTCGAGCTTGTTCTCAGTGTCTCTGAGAATTGCTCTGATTATCTGTGTGACCTCTTTGCTAAGACTCTCCAGAGAGCCGTCCTCAAAACAAACACACATCTTGACATATCTCCCACATTGATCGCAGTGTCTCCAGAAACGGCATTCAAGGAGCCAGGACCTTTTCTCCCTACACTGTCCATTGAGTTGTCCTCAAAACCAATATACATCCTGCTATATCTCCCACATGGAAAGTGCCAGGAGGGAGAAGTGGGGATTATGTTTAGACTTTCTCGGAACTGCTTCAAATCAACTAGATATCTTTGTGCTGTAAATCTCCCAACAGCCAAACGCAAAAGCAGCAAACATCTCGCTGTATGTCCCACATCCAAAGTGCTAAGAGAGAGCTTGCTCTCCCTGTCTTTGAGTACTGTTTTCACTGTCCCGGTTACCTCTTTGCTAACATTCTCTTCAGAGCCGCAGTGAAACCAGGAACCACGTGGAGAAGGCACCCACACTGAAAGTGCCTGGAGGGAACATTGGGGCTTCTTCTCAGTGTCTCTGACATAGGGTTTCACTGTCCCGGGAAAGTCTCTGCTAACACCGTGCAGAGCGCTGTGCCCAATGTACAGAAACGTCTTGCGGTATCTCCTACAGGGAAAGTGCCAGGAGGGAATTGTCGAGCTTGTTCTCAGTGTCTCTGAGAATTGCTCTGATTATCTGTGTGACCTCTTTGCTAAGACTCTCCAGAGAGCCGTCCTCAAAACAAACACACATCTTGACATATCTCCCACATTGATCGCAGTGTCTCCAGAAACGGCATTCAAGGAGCCAGGACCTTTTCTCCCTGCACTGTCCATTGAGTTGTCCTCAAAACCAATATACATCCTGCTAGATCTCCCACATGGAAAGTGCCAGGAGGGAGAAGTGGGGATTATGTTTAGACTTTCTCGGAACTGCTTCAAATCAACTAGATATCTTTGTGCTGTAAATCTCCCAACAGCCAAACGCAAAAGCAGCAAACATCTCGCTGTATGTCCCACATTGAAAGTGCTAAGAGAGAGCTTGCTCTCCCTGTCTTTGAGTACTGTTTTCACTGTCCCGGTTACCTCTTTGCTAACATTCTCTTCAGAGCCGCAGTGAAACCAGGAACCGCGTGGAGAAGGCACCCACACTGAAAGTGCCTGGAGGGAACATTGGGGCTTCTTCTCAGTGTCTCTGACATAGGGTTTCACTGTCCCGGGAAAGTCTCTGCTAACACCGTGCAGAGCGCTGTGCCCAATGTACAGAAACGTCTTGCGGTATCTCCTACAGGGAAAGTGCCAGGAGGGAACTGTCGAGCTTGTTCTCAGTGTCTCTGAGAATTGCTCTGATTATCTGTGTGACCTCTTTGCTAAGACTCTCCAGAGAGACGTCCTCAAAACAAACACACATCTTGACATATCTCCCACATTGATCGCAGTGTCTCCAGAAACGGCATTCAAGGAGCCAGGACCTTTTCTCCCTACACTGTCCATTGAGTTGTCCTCAAAACCAATATACATCCTGCTATATCTCCCACATGGAAAGTGCCAGGAGGGAGAAGTGGGGATTATGTTTAGACTTTCTCGTAACTGCTTCAAATCAACTAGATATCTTTGTGCTGTAAATCTCCCAACAGCCAAACGCAAAAGCAGCAAACATCTCGCTGTATGTCCCACATCCAAAGTGCTAAGAGAGAGCTTGCTCTCCCTGTCTTTGAGTACTGTTTTCACTGTCCCGGTTACCTCTTTGCTAACATTCTCTTCAGAGCCGCAGTGAAACCAGGAACCACGTGGAGAAGGCACCCACACTGAAAGTGCCTGGAGGGAACATTGGGGCTTCTTCTCAGTGTCTCTGACATAGGGTTTCACTGTCCCGGGAAAGTCTCTGCTAACACCGTGCAGAGCGCTGTGCCCAATGTACAGAAACGTCTTGCGGTATCTCCTACAGGGAAAGTGCCAGGAGGGAATTGTCGAGCTTGTTCTCAGTGTCTCTGAGAATTGCTCTGATTATCTGTGTGACCTCTTTGCTAAGACTCTCCAGAGAGCCGTCCTCAAAACAAACACACATCTTGACATATCTCCCACATTGATCGCAGTGTCTCCAGAAACGGCATTCAAGGAGCCAGGACCTTTTCTCCCTGCACTCTCCATTGAGTTGTCCTCAAAACCAATATACATCCTGCTATATCTCCCACATGGAAAGTGCCAGGAGGGAGAAGTGGGGATTATGTTTAGACTTTCTCGGAACTGCTTCAAATCAACTAGATATCTTTGTGCTGTAAATCTCCCAACAGCCAAACGCAAAAGCAGCAAACATCTCGCTGTATGTCCCACATCCAAAGTGCCAAGAGAGAGCTTGCTCTCCCTGTCTTTGAGTACTGTTTTCACTGTCCCGGTTACCTCTTTGCTAACATTCTCTTCAGAGCCGCAGTGAAACCAGGAACCACGTGGAGAAGGCACCCACACTGAAAGTGCCTGGAGGGAACATTGGGGCTTCTTCTCAGTGTCTCTGACATAGGGTTTCACTGTCCCGGGAAAGTCTCTGCTAACACCGTGCAGAGAGCTGTGCCCAATGTACAGAAACGTCTTGCGGTATCTCCTACAGGGAAAGTGCCAGGAGGGAATTGTCGAGCTTGTTCTCAGTGTCTCTGAGAATTGCTCTGATTATCTGTGTGACCTCTTTGCTAAGACTCTCCAGAGAGCCGTCCTCAAAACAAACACACATCTTGACATATCTCCCACATTGATCGCAGTGTCTCCAGAAACGGCATTCAAGGAGCCAGGACCTTTTCTCCCTACACTGTCCATTGAGTTGTCCTCAAAACCAATATACATCCTGCTATATCTCCCACATGGAAAGTGCCAGGAGGGAGAAGTGGGGATTATGTTTAGACTTTCTCGGAACTGCTTCAAATCAACTAGATATCTTTGTGCTGTAAATCTCCCAACAGCCAAACGCAAAAGCAGCAAACATCTCGCTGTATGTCCCACATCGAAAGTGCCAAGAGAGAGCTTGCTCTCCCTGTCTTTGAGTACTGTTTTCACTGTCCCGGTTACCTCTTTGCTAACATTCTCTTCAGAGCCGCAGTGAAACCAGGAACCGCGTGGAGAAGGCACCCACACTGAAAGTGCCTGGAGGGAACATTGGGGCTTCTTCTCAGTGTCTCTGACATAGGGTTTCACTGTCCCGGGAAAGTCTCTGCTAACACCGTGCAGAGCGCTGTGCCCAATGTACAGAAACGTCTTGCGGTATCTCCTACAGGGAAAGTGCCAGGAGGGAATTGTCGAGCTTGTTCTCAGTGTCTCTGAGAATTGCTCTGATTATCTGTGTGACCTCTTTGCTAAGACTCTCCAGAGAGACGTCCTCAAAACAAACACACATCTTGACATATCTCCCACATTGATCGCAGTGTCTCCAGAAACGGCATTCAAGGAGCCAGGACCTTTTCTCCCTACACTCTCCATTGAGTTGTCCTCAAAACCAATATACATCCTGCTATATCTCCCACATGGAAAGTGCCAGGAGGGAGAAGTGGGGATTATGTTTAGACTTTCTCGGAACTGCTTCAAATCAACTAGATATCTTTGTGCTGTAAATCTCCCAACAGCCAAACGCAAAAGCAGCAAACATCTCGCTGTATGTCCCACATCGAAAGTGCTAAGAGAGAGCTTCCTCTCCCTGTCTTTGAGTACTGTTTTCACTGTCCCGGTTACCTCTTTGCTAACATTCTCTTCAGAGCCGCAGTGAAACCAGGAACCACGTGGAGAAGGCACCCACACTGAAAGTGCCTGGAGGGAACATTGGGGCTTCTTCTCAGTGTCTCTGACATAGGGTTTCACTGTCCCGGGAAAGTCTCTGCTAACACCGTGCAGAGCGCTGTGCCCAATGTACAGAAACGTCTTGCGGTATCTCCTACAGGGAAAGTGCCAGGAGGGAATTGTCGAGCTTGTTCTCAGTGTCTCTGAGAATTGCTCTGATTATCTGTGTGACCTCTTTGCTAAGACTCTCCAGAGAGCCGTCCTCAAAACAAACACACATCTTGACATATCTCCCACATTGATCGCAGTGTCTCCAGAAACGGCATTCAAGGAGCCAGGACCTTTTCTCCCTACACTGTCCATTGAGTTGTCCTCAAAACCAATATACATCCTGCTATATCTCCCACATGGAAAGTGCCAGGAGGGAGAAGTGGGGATTATGTTTAGACTTTCTCGGAACTGCTTCAAATCAACTAGATATCTTTGTGCTGTAAATCTCCCAACAGCCAAACGCAAAAGCAGCAAACATCTCGCTGTATGTCCCACATCCAAAGTGCTAAGAGAGAGCTTGCTCTCCCTGTCTTTGAGTACTGTTTTCACTGTCCCGGTTACCTCTTTGCTAACATTCTCTTCAGAGCCGCAGTGAAACCAGGAACCACGTGGAGAAGGCACCCACACTGAAAGTGCCTGGAGGGAACATTGGGGCTTCTTCTCAGTGTCTCTGACATAGGGTTTCACTGTCCCGGGAAAGTCTCTGCTAACACCGTGCAGAGCGCTGTGCCCAATGTACAGAAACGTCTTGCGGTATCTCCTACAGGGAAAGTGCCAGGAGGGAATTGTCGAGCTTGTTCTCAGTGTCTCTGAGAATTGCTCTGATTATCTGTGTGACCTCTTTGCTAAGACTCTTCAGAGAGCCGTCCTCAAAACAAACACACATCTTGACATATCTCCCACATTGATCGCAGTGTCTCCAGAAACGGCATTCAAGGAGCCAGGACCTTTTCTCCCTGCACTGTCCATTGAGTTGTCCTCAAAACCAATATACATCCTGCTAGATCTCCCACATGGAAAGTGCCAGGAGGGAGAAGTGGGGATTATGTTTAGACTTTCTCGGAACTGCTTCAAATCAACTAGATATCTTTGTGCTGTAAATCTCCCAACAGCCAAACGCAAAAGCAGCAAACATCTCGCTGTATGTCCCACATTGAAAGTGCTAAGAGAGAGCTTGCTCTCCCTGTCTTTGAGTACTGTTTTCACTGTCCCGGTTACCTCTTTGCTAACATTCTCTTCAGAGCCGCAGTGAAACCAGGAACCGCGTGGAGAAGGCACCCACACTGAAAGTGCCTGGAGGGAACATTGGGGCTTCTTCTCAGTGTCTCTGACATAGGGTTTCACTGTCCCGGGAAAGTCTCTGCTAACACCGTGCAGAGAGCTGTGCCCAATGTACAGAAACGTCTTGCGGTATCTCCTACAGGGAAAGTGCCAGGAGGGAATTGTCGAGCTTGTTCTCAGTGTCTCTGAGAATTGCTCTGATTATCTGTGTGACCTCTTTGCTAAGACTCTCCAGAGAGACGTCCTCAAAACAAACACACATCTTGACATATCTCCCACATTGATCGCAGTGTCTCCAGAAACGGCATTCAAGGAGCCAGGACCTTTTCTCCCTACACTGTCCATTGAGTTGTCCTCAAAACCAATATACATCCTGCTATATCTCCCACATGGAAAGTGCCAGGAGGGAGAAGTGGGGATTATGTTTAGACTTTCTCGGAACTGCTTCAAATCAACTAGATATCTTTGTGCTGTAAATCTCCCAACAGCCAAACGCAAAAGCAGCAAACATCTCGCTGTATGTCCCACATCGAAAGTGCCAAGAGAGAGCTTGCTCTCCCTGTCTTTGAGTACTGTTTTCACTGTCCCGGTTACCTCTTTGCTAACATTCTCTTCAGAGCCGCAGTGAAACCAGGAACCGCGTGGAGAAGGCACCCACACTGAAAGTGCCTGGAGGGAACATTGGGGCTTCTTCTCAGTGTCTCTGACATAGGGTTTCACTGTCCCGGGAAAGTCTCTGCTAACACCGTGCAGAGCGCTGTGCCCAATGTACAGAAACGTCTTGCGGTATCTCCTACAGGGAAAGTGCCAGGAGGGAATTGTCGAGCTTGTTCTCAGTGTCTCTGAGAATTGCTCTGATTATCTGTGTGACCTCTTTGCTAAGACTCTCCAGAGAGCCGTCCTCAAAACAAACACACATCTTGACATATCTCCCACATTGATCGCAGTGTCTCCAGAAACGGCATTCAAGGAGCCAGGACCTTTTCTCCCTACACTGTCCATTGAGTTGTCCTCAAAACCAATATACATCCTGCTATATCTCCCACATGGAAAGTGCCAGGAGGGAGAAGTGGGGATTATGTTTAGACTTTCTCGTAACTGCTTCAAATCAACTAGATATCTTTGTGCTGTAAATCTCCCAACAGCCAAACGCAAAAGCAGCAAACATCTCGCTGTATGTCCCACATCCAAAGTGCTAAGAGAGAGCTTGCTCTCCCTGTCTTTGAGTACTGTTTTCACTGTCCCGGTTACCTCTTTGCTAACATTCTCTTCAGAGCCGCAGTGAAACCAGGAACCACGTGGAGAAGGCACCCACACTGAAAGTGCCTGGAGGGAACATTGGGGCTTCTTCTCAGTGTCTCTGACATAGGGTTTCACTGTCCCGGGAAAGTCTCTGCTAACACCGTGCAGAGCGCTGTGCCCAATGTACAGAAACGTCTTGCGGTATCTCCTACAGGGAAAGTGCCAGGAGGGAATTGTCGAGCTTGTTCTCAGTGTCTCTGAGAATTGCTCTGATTATCTGTGTGACCTCTTTGCTAAGACTCTCCAGAGAGCCGTCCTCAAAACAAACACACATCTTGACATATCTCCCACATTGATCGCAGTGTCTCCAGAAACGGCATTCAAGGAGCCAGGACCTTTTCTCCCTGCACTGTCCATTGAGTTGTCCTCAAAACCAATATACATCCTGCTAGATCTCCCACATGGAAAGTGCCAGGAGGGAGAAGTGGGGATTATGTTTAGACTTTCTCGGAACTGCTTCAAATCAACTAGATATCTTTGTGCTGTAAATCTCCCAACAGCCAAACGCAAAAGCAGCAAACATCTCGCTGTATGTCCCACATCCAAAGTGCTAAGAGAGAGCTTGCTCTCCCTGTCTTTGAGTACTGTTTTCACTGTCCCGGTTACCTCTTTGCTAACATTCTCTTCAGAGCCGCAGTGAAACCAGGAACCACGTGGAGAAGGCACCCACACTGAAAGTGGTGGAGGGAACATTGGGGCTTCTTCTCAGTGTCTCTGACATAGGGTTTCACTGTCCCGGGAAAGTCTCTGCTAACACCGTGCAGAGCGCTGTGCCCAATGTACAGAAACGTCTTGCGGTATCTCCTACAGGGAAAGTGCCAGGAGGGAATTGTGGAGCTTGTTCTCAGTGTCTCTGAGAATTGCTCTGATTATCTGTGTGACCTCTTTGCTAAGACTCTCCAGAGAGCCGTCCTCAAAACAAACACACATCTTGACATATCTCCCACATTGATCGCAGTGTCTCCAGAAACGGCATTCAAGGAGCCAGGAGCTTTTCTCCCTACACTGTCCATTGAGTTGTCCTCAAAACCAATATACATCCTGCTATATCTCCCACATGGAAAGTGCCAGGAGGGAGAAGTGGGGATTATGTTTAGACTTTCTCGGAACTGCTTCAAATCAACTAGATATCTTTGTGCTGTAAATCTCCCAACAGCCAAACGCAAAAGCAGCAAACATCTCGCTGTATGTCCCACATTGAAAGTGCTAAGAGAGAGCTTGCTCTCCCTGTCTTTGAGTACTGTTTTCACTGTCCCGGTTACCTCTTTGCTAACATTCTCTTCAGAGCCGCAGTGAAACCAGGAACCGCGTGGAGAAGGCACCCACACTGAAAGTGCCTGGAGGGAACATTGGGGCTTCTTCTCAGTGTCTCTGACATAGGGTTTCACTGTCCCGGGAAAGTCTCTGCTAACACCGTGCAGAGAGCTGTGCCCAATGTACAGAAACGTCTTGCGGTATCTCCTACAGGGAAAGTGCCAGGAGGGAATTGTCGAGCTTGTTCTCAGTGTCTCTGAGAATTGCTCTGATTATCTGTGTGACCTCTTTGCTAAGACTCTCCAGAGAGACGTCCTCAAAACAAACACACATCTTGACATATCTCCCACATTGATCGCAGTGTCTCCAGAAACGGCATTCAAGGAGCCAGGACCTTTTCTCCCTACACTGTCCATTGAGTTGTCCTCAAAACCAATATACATCCTGCTATATCTCCCACATGGAAAGTGCCAGGAGGGAGAAGTGGGGATTATGTTTAGACTTTCTCGGAACTGCTTCAAATCAACTAGATATCTTTGTGCTGTAAATCTCCCAACAGCCAAACGCAAAAGCAGCAAACATCTCGCTGTATGTCCCACATCGAAAGTGCCAAGAGAGAGCTTGCTCTCCCTGTCTTTGAGTACTGTTTTCACTGTCCCGGTTACCTCTTTGCTAACATTCTCTTCAGAGCCGCAGTGAAACCAGGAACCGCGTGGAGAAGGCACCCACACTGAAAGTGCCTGGAGGGAACATTGGGGCTTCTTCTCAGTGTCTCTGACATAGGGTTTCACTGTCCCGGGAAAGTCTCTGCTAACACCGTGCAGAGCGCTGTGCCCAATGTACAGAAACGTCTTGCGGTATCTCCTACAGGGAAAGTGCCAGGAGGGAATTGTCGAGCTTGTTCTCAGTGTCTCTGAGAATTGCTCTGATTATCTGTGTGACCTCTTTGCTAAGACTCTCCAGAGAGCCGTCCTCAAAACAAACACACATCTTGACATATCTCCCACATTGATCGCAGTGTCTCCAGAAACGGCATTCAAGGAGCCAGGACCTTTTCTCCCTACACTGTCCATTGAGTTGTCCTCAAAACCAATATACATCCTGCTATATCTCCCACATGGAAAGTGCCAGGAGGGAGAAGTGGGGATTATGTTTAGACTTTCTCGTAACTGCTTCAAATCAACTAGATATCTTTGTGCTGTAAATCTCCCAACAGCCAAACGCAAAAGCAGCAAACATCTCGCTGTATGTCCCACATCCAAAGTGCTAAGAGAGAGCTTGCTCTCCCTGTCTTTGAGTACTGTTTTCACTGTCCCGGTTACCTCTTTGCTAACATTCTCTTCAGAGCCGCAGTGAAACCAGGAACCACGTGGAGAAGGCACCCACACTGAAAGTGCCTGGAGGGAACATTGGGGCTTCTTCTCAGTGTCTCTGACATAGGGTTTCACTGTCCCGGGAAAGTCTCTGCTAACACCGTGCAGAGCGCTGTGCCCAATGTACAGAAACGTCTTGCGGTATCTCCTACAGGGAAAGTGCCAGGAGGGAATTGTCGAGCTTGTTCTCAGTGTCTCTGAGAATTGCTCTGATTATCTGTGTGACCTCTTTGCTAAGACTCTCCAGAGAGCCGTCCTCAAAACAAACACACATCTTGAC
Source organism: Chroicocephalus ridibundus (assembly GCF_963924245.1). Classification (NCBI taxonomy): domain Eukaryota; kingdom Metazoa; phylum Chordata; class Aves; order Charadriiformes; family Laridae; genus Chroicocephalus; species Chroicocephalus ridibundus. The sequence goes on along the minus strand of NC_086295.1, from coordinate 20,277,055 downwards.
ATATCTCCCACATTGATCGCAGTGTCTCCAGAAACGGCATTCAAGGAGCCAGGACCTTTTCTCCCTGCACTGTCCATTGAGTTGTCCTCAAAACCAATATACATCCTGCTAGATCTCCCACATGGAAAGTGCCAGGAGGGAGAAGTGGGGATTATGTTTAGACTTTCTCGGAACTGCTTCAAATCAACTAGATATCTTTGTGCTGTAAATCTCCCAACAGCCAAACGCAAAAGCAGCAAACATCTCGCTGTATGTCCCACATTGAAAGTGCTAAGAGAGAGCTTGCTCTCCCTGTCTTTGAGTACTGTTTTCACTGTCCCGGTTACCTCTTTGCTAACATTCTCTTCAGAGCCGCAGTGAAACCAGGAACCGCGTGGAGAAGGCACCCACACTGAAAGTGCCTGGAGGGAACATTGGGGCTTCTTCTCAGTGTCTCTGACATAGGGTTTCACTGTCCCGGGAAAGTCTCTGCTAACACCGTGCAGAGCGCTGTGCCCAATGTACAGAAACGTCTTGCGGTATCTCCTACAGGGAAAGTGCCAGGAGGGAACTGTCGAGCTTGTTCTCAGTGTCTCTGAGAATTGCTCTGATTATCTGTGTGACCTCTTTGCTAAGACTCTCCAGAGAGACGTCCTCAAAACAAACACACATCTTGACATATCTCCCACATTGATCGCAGTGTCTCCAGAAACGGCATTCAAGGAGCCAGGACCTTTTCTCCCTACACTGTCCATTGAGTTGTCCTCAAAACCAATATACATCCTGCTATATCTCCCACATGGAAAGTGCCAGGAGGGAGAAGTGGGGATTATGTTTAGACTTTCTCGTAACTGCTTCAAATCAACTAGATATCTTTGTGCTGTAAATCTCCCAACAGCCAAACGCAAAAGCAGCAAACATCTCGCTGTATGTCCCACATCCAAAGTGCTAAGAGAGAGCTTGCTCTCCCTGTCTTTGAGTACTGTTTTCACTGTCCCGGTTACCTCTTTGCTAACATTCTCTTCAGAGCCGCAGTGAAACCAGGAACCACGTGGAGAAGGCACCCACACTGAAAGTGCCTGGAGGGAACATTGGGGCTTCTTCTCAGTGTCTCTGACATAGGGTTTCACTGTCCCGGGAAAGTCTCTGCTAACACCGTGCAGAGCGCTGTGCCCAATGTACAGAAACGTCTTGCGGTATCTCCTACAGGGAAAGTGCCAGGAGGGAATTGTCGAGCTTGTTCTCAGTGTCTCTGAGAATTGCTCTGATTATCTGTGTGACCTCTTTGCTAAGACTCTCCAGAGAGACGTCCTCAAAACAAACACACATCTTGACATATCTCCCACATTGATCGCAGTGTCTCCAGAAACGGCATTCAAGGAGCCAGGACCTTTTCTCCCTGCACTCTCCATTGAGTTGTCCTCAAAACCAATATACATCCTGCTATATCTCCCACATGGAAAGTGCCAGGAGGGAGAAGTGGGGATTATGTTTAGACTTTCTCGGAACTGCTTCAAATCAACTAGATATCTTTGTGCTGTAAATCTCCCAACAGCCAAACGCAAAAGCAGCAAACATCTCGCTGTATGTCCCACATCCAAAGTGCCAAGAGAGAGCTTGCTCTCCCTGTCTTTGAGTACTGTTTTCACTGTCCCGGTTACCTCTTTGCTAACATTCTCTTCAGAGCCGCAGTGAAACCAGGAACCACGTGGAGAAGGCACCCACACTGAAAGTGCCTGGAGGGAACATTGGGGCTTCTTCTCAGTGTCTCTGACATAGGGTTTCACTGTCCCGGGAAAGTCTCTGCTAACACCGTGCAGAGAGCTGTGCCCAATGTACAGAAACGTCTTGCGGTATCTCCTACAGGGAAAGTGCCAGGAGGGAATTGTCGAGCTTGTTCTCAGTGTCTCTGAGAATTGCTCTGATTATCTGTGTGACCTCTTTGCTAAGACTCTCCAGAGAGACGTCCTCAAAACAAACACACATCTTGACATATCTCCCACATTGATCGCAGTGTCTCCAGAAACGGCATTCAAGGAGCCAGGACCTTTTCTCCCTACACTGTCCATTGAGTTGTCCTCAAAACCAATATACATCCTGCTATATCTCCCACATGGAAAGTGCCAGGAGGGAGAAGTGGGGATTATGTTTAGACTTTCTCGGAACTGCTTCAAATCAACTAGATATCTTTGTGCTGTAAATCTCCCAACAGCCAAACGCAAAAGCAGCAAACATCTCGCTGTATGTCCCACATCGAAAGTGCCAAGAGAGAGCTTGCTCTCCCTGTCTTTGAGTACTGTTTTCACTGTCCCGGTTACCTCTTTGCTAACATTCTCTTCAGAGCCGCAGTGAAACCAGGAACCGCGTGGAGAAGGCACCCACACTGAAAGTGCCTGGAGGGAACATTGGGGCTTCTTCTCAGTGTCTCTGACATAGGGTTTCACTGTCCCGGGAAAGTCTCTGCTAACACCGTGCAGAGCGCTGTGCCCAATGTACAGAAACGTCTTGCGGTATCTCCTACAGGGAAAGTGCCAGGAGGGAATTGTCGAGCTTGTTCTCAGTGTCTCTGAGAATTGCTCTGATTATCTGTGTGACCTCTTTGCTAAGACTCTCCAGAGAGACGTCCTCAAAACAAACACACATCTTGACATATCTCCCACATTGATCGCAGTGTCTCCAGAAACGGCATTCAAGGAGCCAGGACCTTTTCTCCCTACACTCTCCATTGAGTTGTCCTCAAAACCAATATACATCCTGCTATATCTCCCACATGGAAAGTGCCAGGAGGGAGAAGTGGGGATTATGTTTAGACTTTCTCGGAACTGCTTCAAATCAACTAGATATCTTTGTGCTGTAAATCTCCCAACAGCCAAACGCAAAAGCAGCAAACATCTCGCTGTATGTCCCACATCGAAAGTGCTAAGAGAGAGCTTCCTCTCCCTGTCTTTGAGTACTGTTTTCACTGTCCCGGTTACCTCTTTGCTAACATTCTCTTCAGAGCCGCAGTGAAACCAGGAACCACGTGGAGAAGGCACCCACACTGAAAGTGCCTGGAGGGAACATTGGGGCTTCTTCTCAGTGTCTCTGACATAGGGTTTCACTGTCCCGGGAAAGTCTCTGCTAACACCGTGCAGAGCGCTGTGCCCAATGTACAGAAACGTCTTGCGGTATCTCCTACAGGGAAAGTGCCAGGAGGGAATTGTCGAGCTTGTTCTCAGTGTCTCTGAGAATTGCTCTGATTATCTGTGTGACCTCTTTGCTAAGACTCTCCAGAGAGCCGTCCTCAAAACAAACACACATCTTGACATATCTCCCACATTGATCGCAGTGTCTCCAGAAACGGCATTCAAGGAGCCAGGACCTTTTCTCCCTACACTGTCCATTGAGTTGTCCTCAAAACCAATATACATCCTGCTATATCTCCCACATGGAAAGTGCCAGGAGGGAGAAGTGGGGATTATGTTTAGACTTTCTCGGAACTGCTTCAAATCAACTAGATATCTTTGTGCTGTAAATCTCCCAACAGCCAAACGCAAAAGCAGCAAACATCTCGCTGTATGTCCCACATCCAAAGTGCTAAGAGAGAGCTTGCTCTCCCTGTCTTTGAGTACTGTTTTCACTGTCCCGGTTACCTCTTTGCTAACATTCTCTTCAGAGCCGCAGTGAAACCAGGAACCACGTGGAGAAGGCACCCACACTGAAAGTGCCTGGAGGGAACATTGGGGCTTCTTCTCAGTGTCTCTGACATAGGGTTTCACTGTCCCGGGAAAGTCTCTGCTAACACCGTGCAGAGCGCTGTGCCCAATGTACAGAAACGTCTTGCGGTATCTCCTACAGGGAAAGTGCCAGGAGGGAATTGTGGAGCTTGTTCTCAGTGTCTCTGAGAATTGCTCTGATTATCTGTGTGACCTCTTTGCTAAGACTCTCCAGAGAGCCGTCCTCAAAACAAACACACATCTTGACATATCTCCCACATTGATCGCAGTGTCTCCAGAAACGGCATTCAAGGAGCCAGGACCTTTTCTCCCTACACTGTCCATTGAGTTGTCCTCAAAACCAATATACATCCTGCTATATCTCCCACATGGAAAGTGCCAGGAGGGAGAAGTGGGGATTATGTTTAGACTTTCTCGGAACTGCTTCAAATCAACTAGATATCTTTGTGCTGTAAATCTCCCAACAGCCAAACGCAAAAGCAGCAAACATCTCGCTGTATGTCCCACATCCAAAGTGCCAAGAGAGAGCTTGCTCTCCCTGTCTTTGAGTACTGTTTTCACTGTCCCGGTTACCTCTTTGCTAACATTCTCTTCAGAGCTGCAGTGAAACCAGGAACCGCGTGGAGAAGGCACCCACACTGAAAGTGCCTGGAGGGAACATTGGGGCTTCTTCTCAGTGTCTCTGACATAGGGTTTCACTGTCCCGGGAAAGTCTCTGCTAACACCGTGCAGAGCGCTGTGCCCAATGTACAGAAATGTCTTGCGGTATCTCCTACAGGGAAAGTGCCAGGAGGGAATTGTCGAGCTTGTTCTCAGTGTCTCTGAGAATTGCTCTGATTATCTGTGTGACCTCTTTGCTAAGACTCTCCAGAGAGCCGTCCTCAAAACAAACACACATCTTGACATATCTCCCACATTGATCGCAGTGTCTCCAGAAATGGCATTCAAGGAGCCAGGACCTTTTCTCCCTACACTGTCCATTGAGTTGTCCTCAAAACCAATATACATCCTGCTATATCTCCCACATGGAAAGTGCCAGGAGGGAGAAGTGGGGATTATGTTTAGACTTTCTCGGAACTGCTTCAAATCAACTAGATATCTTTGTGCTGTAAATCTCCCAACAGCCAAACGCAAAAGCAGCAAACATCTCGCTGTATGTCCCACATCCAAAGTGCTAAGAGAGAGCTTGCTCTCCCTGTCTTTGAGTACTGTTTGCACTGTCCCGGTTACCTCTTTGCTAACATTCTCTTCAGAGCCGCAGTGAAACCAGGAACCACGTGGAGAAGGCACCCACACTGAAAGTGCCTGGAGGGAACATTGGGGCTTCTTCTCAGTGTCTCTGACATAGGGTTTCACTGTCCCGGGAAAGTCTCTGCTAACACCGTGCAGAGCGCTGTGCCCAATGTACAGAAACGTCTTGCGGTATCTCCTACAGGGAAAGTGCCAGGAGGGAATTGTCGAGCTTGTTCTCAGTGTCTCTGAGAATTGCTCTGATTATCTGTGTGACCTCTTTGCTAAGACTCTCCAGAGAGCCGTCCTCAAAACAAACACACATCTTGACATATCTCCCACATTGATCGCAGTGTCTCCAGAAACGGCATTCAAGGAGCCAGGACCTTTTCTCCCTACACTGTCCATTGAGTTGTCCTCAAAACCAATATACATCCTGCTATATCTCCCACATGGAAAGTGCCAGGAGGGAGAAGTGGGGATTATGTTTAGACTTTCTCGGAACTGCTTCAAATCAACTAGATATCTTTGTGCTGTAAATCTCCCAACAGCCAAACGCAAAAGCAGCAAACATCTCGCTGTATGTCCCACATCCAAAGTGCCAAGAGAGAGCTTGCTCTCCCTGTCTTTGAGTACTGTTTTCACTGTCCCGGTTACCTCTTTGCTAACATTCTCTTCAGAGCCGCAGTGAAACCAGGAACCGCGTGGAGAAGGCAACCACACTGAGAGTGCCTGGAGGGAACACTGGGGCTTCTTCTCAGTGTCTCTGACATAGGGTTTCACTGTCCCGGGAAAGTCTCTGCTAACACCGTGCAGAGCGCTGTGCCCAATGTACAGAAACGTCTTGCGGTATCTCCTACAGGGAAAGTGCCAGGAGGGAATTGTGGAGCTTGTTCTCAGTGTCTCTGAGAATTGCTCTGATTATCTGTGTGACCTCTTTGCTAAGACTCTCCAGAGAGCCGTCCTCAAAACAAACACACATCTTGACATATCTCCCACATTGATCGCAGTGTCTCCAGAAACGGCATTCAAGGAGCCAGGACCTTTTCTCCCTACACTGTCCATTGAGTTGTCCTCAAAACCAATATACATCCTGCTATATCTCCCACATGGAAAGTGCCAGGAGGGAGAAGTGGGGATTATGTTTAGACTTTCTCGGAACTGCTTCAAATCAACTAGATATCTTTGTGCTGTAAATCTCCCAACAGCCAAACGCAAAAGCAGCAAACATCTCGCTGTATGTCCCACATCCAAAGTGCTAAGAGAGAGCTTGCTCTCCCTGTCTTTGAGTACTGTTTTCACTGTCCCGGTTACCTCTTTGCTAACATTCTCTTCAGAGCCGCAGTGAAACCAGGAACCACGTGGAGAAGGCACCCACACTGAAAGTGCCTGGAGGGAACATTGGGGCTTCTTCTCAGTGTCTCTGACATAGGGTTTCACTGTCCCGGGAAAGTCTCTGCTAACACCGTGCAGAGCGCTGTGCCCAATGTACAGAAACGTCTTGCGGTATCTCCTACAGGGAAAGTGCCAGGAGGGAATTGTCGAGCTTGTTCTCAGTGTCTCTGAGAATTGCTCTGATTATCTGTGTGACCTCTTTGCTAAGACTCTCCAGAGAGCCGTCCTCAAAACAAACACACATCTTGACATATCTCCCACATTGATCGCAGTGTCTCCAGAAACGGCATTCAAGGAGCCAGGACCTTTTCTCCCTACACTGTCCATTGAGTTGTCCTCAAAACCAATATACATCCTGCTATATCTCCCACATGGAAAGTGCCAGGAGGGAGAAGTGGGGATTATGTTTAGACTTTCTCGGAACTGCTTCAAATCAACTAGATATCTTTGTGCTGTAAATCTCCCAACAGCCAAACGCAAAAGCAGCAAACATCTCGCTGTATGTCCCACATCCAAAGTGCCAAGAGAGAGCTTGCTCTCCCTGTCTTTGAGTACTGTTTTCACTGTCCCGGTTACCTCTTTGCTAACATTCTCTTCAGAGCCGCAGTGAAACCAGGAACCGCGTGGAGAAGGCACCCACACTGAGAGTGCCTGGAGGGAACATTGGGGCTTCTTCTCAGTGTCTCTGACATAGGGTTTCACTGTCCCGGGAAAGTCTCTGCTAACACCGTGCAGAGCGCTGTGCCCAATGTACAGAAACGTCTTGCGGTATCTCCTACAGGGAAAGTGCCAGGAGGGAATTGTCGAGCTTGTTCTCAGTGTCTCTGAGAATTGCTCTGATTATCTGTGTGACCTCTTTGCTAAGACTCTCCAGAGAGCCGTCCTCAAAACAAACACACATCTTGACATATCTCCCACATTGATCGCAGTGTCTCCAGGAACGGCATTCAAGGAGCCAGGACCTTTTCTCCCTACACTGTCCATTGAGTTGTCCTCAAAACCAATATACATCCTGCTATATCTCCCACATGGAAACTGCCAGGAGGGAGAAGTGGGGATTATGTTTAGACTTTCTCGGAACTGCTTCAAATCAACTAGATATCTTTGTGCTGTAAATCTCCCAACAGCCAAACGCAAAAGCAGCAAACATCTCGCTGTATGTCCCACATCGAAAGTGCTAAGAGAGAGCTTGCTCTCCCTGTCTTTGAGTACTGTTTTCACTGTCCCGGTTACCTCTTTGCTAACATTCTCTTCAGAGCCGCAGTGAAACCAGGAACCACGTGGAGAAGGCACCCACACTGAAAGTGCCTGGAGGGAACATTGGGGCTTCTTCTCAGTGTCTCTGACATAGGGTTTCACTGTCCCGGGAAAGTCTCTGCTAACACCGTGCAGAGCGCTGTGCCCAATGTACAGAAACGTCTTGCGGTATCTCCTACAGGGAAAGTGCCAGGAGGGAATTGTCGAGCTTGTTCTCAGTGTCTCTGAGAATTGCTCTGATTATCTGTGTGACCTCTTTGCTAAGACTCTCCAGAGAGCCGTCCTCAAAACAAACACACATCTTGACATATCTCCCACATTGATCGCAGTGTCTCCAGAAACGGCATTCAAGGAGCCAGGAGCTTTTCTCCCTACACTGTCCATTGAGTTGTCCTCAAAACCAATATACATCCTGCTATATCTCCCACATGGAAAGTGCCAGGAGGGAGAAGTGGGGATTATGTTTAGACTTTCTCGGAACTGCTTCAAATCAACTAGATATCTTTGTGCTGTAAATCTCCCAACAGCCAAACGCAAAAGCAGCAAACATCTCGCTGTATGTCCCACATCCAAAGTGCCAAGAGAGAGCTTGCTCTCCCTGTCTTTGAGTACTGTTTTCACTGTCCCGGTTACCTCTTTGCTAACATTCTCTTCAGAGCCGCAGTGAAACCAGGAACCGCGTGGAGAAGGCACCCACACTGAGAGTGCCTGGAGGGAACATTGGGGCTTCTTCTCAGTGTCTCTGACATAGGGTTTCACTGTCCCGGGAAAGTCTCTGCTAACACCGTGCAGAGCGCTGTGCCCAATATACAGAAACGTCTTGCGGTATCTCCTACAGGGAAAGTGCCAGGAGGGAATTGTCGAGCTTGTTCTCAGTGTCTCTGAGAATTGCTCTGATTATCTGTGTGACCTCTTTGCTAAGACTCTCCAGAGAGCCGTCCTCAAAACAAACACACATCTTGACATATCTCCCACATTGATCGCAGTGTCTCCAGGAACGGCATTCAAGGAGCCAGGACCTTTTCTCCCTACACTGTCCATTGAGTTGTCCTCAAAACCAATATACATCCTGCTATATCTCCCACATGGAAAGTGCCAGGAGGGAGAAGTGGGGATTATGTTTAGACTTTCTCGGAACTGCTTCAAATCAACTAGATATCTTTGTGCTGTAAATCTCCCAACAGCCAAACGCAAAAGCAGCAAACATCTCGCTGTATGTCCCACATCCAAAGTGCTAAGAGAGAGCTTGCTCTCCCTGTCTTTGAGTACTGTTTTCACTGTCCCGGTTACCTCTTTGCTAACATTCTCTTCAGAGCGGCAGTGAAACCAGGAACCACGTGGAGAAGGCACCCACACTGAAAGTGCCTGGAGGGAACATTGGGGCTTCTTCTCAGTGTCTCTGACATAGGGTTTCACTGTCCCGGGAAAGTCTCTGCTAACACCGTGCAGAGCGCTGTGCCCAATGTACAGAAACGTCTTGCGGTATCTCCTACAGGGAAAGTGCCAGGAGGGAATTGTCGAGCTTGTTCTCAGTGTCTCTGAGAATTGCTCTGATTATCTGTGTGACCTCTTTGCTAAGACTCTCCAGAGAGCCGTCCTCAAAACAAACACACATCTTGACATATCTCCCACATTGATCGCAGTGTCTCCAGAAACGGCATTCAAGGAGCCAGGACCTTTTCTCCCTACACTGTCCATTGAGTTGTCCTCAAAACCAATATACATCCTGCTATATCTCCCACATGGAAAGTGCCAGGAGGGAGAAGTGGGGATTATGTTTAGACTTTCTCGGAACTGCTTCAAATCAACTAGATATCTTTGTGCTGTAAATCTCCCAACAGCCAAACGCAAAAGCAGCAAACATCTCGCTGTATGTCCCACATCCAAAGTGCTAAGAGAGAGCTTGCTCTCCCTGTCTTTGAGTACTGTTTTCACTGTCCCGGTTACCTCTTTGCTAACATTCTCTTCAGAGCCGCAGTGAAACCAGGAACCACGTGGAGAAGGCACCCACACTGAAAGTGCCTGGAGGGAACATTGGGGCTTCTTCTCAGTGTCTCTGACATAGGGTTTCACTGTCCCGGGAAAGTCTCTGCTAACACCGTGCAGAGCGCTGTGCCCAATGTACAGAAACGTCTTGCGGTATCTCCTACAGGGAAAGTGCCAGGAGGGAATTGTCGAGCTTGTTCTCAGTGTCTCTGAGAATTGCTCTGATTATCTGTGTGACCTCTTTGCTAAGACTCTCCAGAGAGCCGTCCTCAAAACAAACACACATCTTGACATATCTCCCACATTGATCGCAGTGTCTCCAGAAACGGCATTCAAGGAGCCAGGAGCTTTTCTCCCTACACTGTCCATTGAGTTGTCCTCAAAACCAATATACATCCTGCTATATCTCCCACATGGAAAGTGCCAGGAGGGAGAAGTGGGGATTATGTTTAGACTTTCTCGGAACTGCTTCAAATCAACTAGATATCTTTGTGCTGTAAATCTCCCAACAGCCAAACGCAAAAGCAGCAAACATCTCGCTGTATGTCCCACATCCAAAGTGCCAAGAGAGAGCTTGCTCTCCCTGTCTTTGAGTACTGTTTTCACTGTCCCGGTTACCTCTTTGCTAACATTCTCTTCAGAGCCGCAGTGAAACCAGGAACCGCGTGGAGAAGGCACCCACACTGAGAGTGCCTGGAGGGAACATTGGGGCTTCTTCTCAGTGTCTCTGACATAGGGTTTCACTGTCCCGGGAAAGTCTCTGCTAACACCGTGCAGAGCGCTGTGCCCAATGTACAGAAACGTCTTGCGGTATCTCCTACAGGGAAAGTGCCAGGAGGGAATTGTCGAGCTTGTTCTCAGTGTCTCTGAGAATTGCTCTGATTATCTGTGTGACCTCTTTGCTAAGACTCTCCAGAGAGACGTCCTCAAAACAAACACACATCTTGACATATCTCCCACATTGATCGCAGTGTCTCCAGAAACGGCATTCAAGGAGCCAGGACCTTTTCTCCCTACACTCTCCATTGAGTTGTCCTCAAAACCAATATACATCCTGCTATATCTCCCACATGGAAAGTGCCAGGAGGGAGAAGTGGGGATTATGTTTAGACTTTCTCGGAACTGCTTCAAATCAACTAGATATCTTTGTGCTGTAAATCTCCCAACAGCCAAACGCAAAAGCAGCAAACATCTCGCTGTATGTCCCACATCCAAAGTGCTAAGAGAGAGCTTGCTCTCCCTGTCTTTGAGTACTGTTTTCACTGTCCCGGTTACCTCTTTGCTAACATTCTCTTCAGAGCCGCAGTGAAACCAGGAACCACGTGGAGAAGGCACCCACACTGAAAGTGCCTGGAGGGAACATTGGGGCTTCTTCTCAGTGTCTCTGACATAGGGTTTCACTGTCCCGGGAAAGTCTCTGCTAACACCGTGCAGAGCGCTGTGCCCAATGTACAGAAACGTCTTGCGGTATCTCCTACAGGGAAAGTGCCAGGAGGGAATTGTGGAGCTTGTTCTCAGTGTCTCTGAGAATTGCTCTGATTATCTGTGTGACCTCTTTGCTAAGACTCTCCAGAGAGCCGTCCTCAAAACAAACACACATCTTGACATATCTCCCACATTGATCGCAGTGTCTCCAGAAACGGCATTCAAGGAGCCAGGACCTTTTCTCCCTACACTGTCCATTGAGTTGTCCTCAAAACCAATATACATCCTGCTATATCTCCCACATGGAAAGTGCCAGGAGGGAGAAGTGGGGATTATGTTTAGACTTTCTCGGAACTGCTTCAAATCAACTAGATATCTTTGTGCTGTAAATCTCCCAACAGCCAAACGCAAAAGCAGCAAACATCTCGCTGTATGTCCCACATCCAAAGTGCCAAGAGAGAGCTTGCTCTCCCTGTCTTTGAGTACTGTTTTCACTGTCCCGGTTACCTCTTTGCTAACATTCTCTTCAGAGCCGCAGTGAAACCAGGAACCACGTGGAGAAGGCACCCACACTGAAAGTGCCTGGAGGGAACATTGGGGCTTCTTCTCAGTGTCTCTGACATAGGGTTTCACTGTCCCGGGAAAGTCTCTGCTAACACCGTGCAGAGCGCTGTGCCCAATGTACAGAAACGTCTTGCGGTATCTCCTACAGGGAAAGTGCCAGGAGGGAATTGTGGAGCTTGTTCTCAGTGTCTCTGAGAATTGCTCTGATTATCTGTGTGACCTCTTTGCTAAGACTCTCCAGAGAGCCGTCCTCAAAACAAACACACATCTTGACATATCTCCCACATTGATCGCAGTGTCTCCAGAAACGGCATTCAAGGAGCCAGGACCTTTTCTCCCTACACTCTCCATTGAGTTGTCCTCAAAACCAATATACATCCTGCTATATCTCCCACATGGAAAGTGCCAGGAGGGAGAAGTGGGGATTATGTTTAGACTTTCTCGGAACTGCTTCAAATCAACTAGATATCTTTGTGCTGTAAATCTCCCAACAGCCAAACGCAAAAGCAGCAAACATCTCGCTGTATGTCCCACATCCAAAGTGCCAAGAGAGAGCTTGCTCTCCCTGTCTTTGAGTACTGTTTTCACTGTCCCGGTTACCTCTTTGCTAACATTCTCTTCAGAGCCGCAGTGAAACCAGGAACCGCGTGGAGAAGGCACCCACACTGAAAGTGCCTGGAGGGAACATTGGGGCTTCTTCTCAGTGTCTCTGACATAGGGTTTCACTGTCCCGGGAAAGTCTCTGCTAACACCGTGCAGAGCGCTGTGCCCAATGTACAGAAACGTCTTGCGGTATCTCCTACAGGGAAAGTGCCAGGAGGGAACTGTCGAGCTTGTTCTCAGTGTCTCTGAGAATTGCTCTGATTATCTGTGTGACCTCTTTGCTAAGACTCTCCAGAGAGACGTCCTCAAAACAAACACACATCTTGACATATCTCCCACATTGATCGCAGTGTCTCCAGAAACGGCATTCAAGGAGCCAGGACCTTTTCTCCCTACACTGTCCATTGAGTTGTCCTCAAAACCAATATACATCCTGCTATATCTCCCACATGGAAAGTGCCAGGAGGGAGAAGTGGGGATTATGTTTAGACTTTCTCGGAACTGCTTCAAATCAACTAGATATCTTTGTGCTGTAAATCTCCCAACAGCCAAACGCAAAAGCAGCAAACATCTCGCTGTATGTCCCACATCCAAAGTGCCAAGAGAGAGCTTGCTCTCCCTGTCTTTGAGTACTGTTTTCACTGTCCCGGTTACCTCTTTGCTAACATTCTCTTCAGAGCCGCAGTGAAACCAGGAACCACGTGGAGAAGGCACCCACACTGAAAGTGCCTGGAGGGAACATTGGGGCTTCTTCTCAGTGTCTCTGACATAGGGTTTCACTGTCCCGGGAAAGTCTCTGCTAACACCGTGCAGAGCGCTGTGCCCAATGTACAGAAACGTCTTGCGGTATCTCCTACAGGGAAAGTGCCAGGAGGGAATTGTGGAGCTTGTTCTCAGTGTCTCTGAGAATTGCTCTGATTATCTGTGTGACCTCTTTGCTAAGACTCTCCAGAGAGCCGTCCTCAAAACAAACACACATCTTGACATATCTCCCACATTGATCGCAGTGTCTCCAGAAACGGCATTCAAGGAGCCAGGACCTTTTCTCCCTACACTGTCCATTGAGTTGTCCTCAAAACCAATATACATCCTGCTATATCTCCCACATGGAAAGTGCCAGGAGGGAGAAGTGGGGATTATGTTTAGACTTTCTCGGAACTGCTTCAAATCAACTAGATATCTTTGTGCTGTAAATCTCCCAACAGCCAAACGCAAAAGCAGCAAACATCTCGCTGTATGTCCCACATCCAAAGTGCCAAGAGAGAGCTTGCTCTCCCTGTCTTTGAGTACTGTTTTCACTGTCCCGGTTACCTCTTTGCTAACATTCTCTTCAGAGCCGCAGTGAAACCAGGAACCGCGTGGAGAAGGCACCCACACTGAAAGTGCCTGGAGGGAACATTGGGGCTTCTTCTCAGTGTCTCTGACATAGGGTTTCACTGTCCCGGGAAAGTCTCTGCTAACACCGTGCAGAGCGCTGTGCCCAATGTACAGAAACGTCTTGCGGTATCTCCTACAGGGAAAGTGCCAGGAGGGAACTGTCGAGCTTGTTCTCAGTGTCTCTGAGAATTGCTCTGATTATCTGTGTGACCTCTTTGCTAAGACTCTCCAGAGAGCCGTCCTCAAAACAAACACACATCTTGACATATCTCCCACATTGATCGCAGTGTCTCCAGAAACGGCATTCAAGGAGCCAGGACCTTTTCTCCCTACACTGTCCATTGAGTTGTCCTCAAAACCAATATACATCCTGCTATATCTCCCACATGGAAAGTGCCAGGAGGGAGAAGTGGGGATTATGTTTAGACTTTCTCGGAACTGCTTCAAATCAACTAGATATCTTTGTGCTGTAAATCTCCCAACAGCCAAACGCAAAAGCAGCAAACATCTCGCTGTATGTCCCACATCCAAAGTGCCAAGAGAGAGCTTGCTCTCCCTGTCTTTGAGTACTGTTTTCACTGTCCCGGTTACCTCTTTGCTAACATTCTCTTCAGAGCCGCAGTGAAACCAGGAACCACGTGGAGAAGGCACCCACACTGAAAGTGCCTGGAGGGAACATTGGGGCTTCTTCTCAGTGTCTCTGACATAGGGTTTCACTGTCCCGGGAAAGTCTCTGCTAACACCGTGCAGAGCGCTGTGCCCAATGTACAGAAACGTCTTGCGGTATCTCCTACAGGGAAAGTGCCAGGAGGGAATTGTGGAGCTTGTTCTCAGTGTCTCTGAGAATTGCTCTGATTATCTGTGTGACCTCTTTGCTAAGACTCTCCAGAGAGCCGTCCTCAAAACAAACACACATCTTGACATATCTCCCACATTGATCGCAGTGTCTCCAGAAACGGCATTCAAGGAGCCAGGACCTTTTCTCCCTACACTGTCCATTGAGTTGTCCTCAAAACCAATATACATCCTGCTATATCTCCCACATGGAAAGTGCCAGGAGGGAGAAGTGGGGATTATGTTTAGACTTTCTCGTAACTGCTTCAAATCAACTAGATATCTTTGTGCTGTAAATCTCCCAACAGCCAAACGCAAAAGCAGCAAACATCTCGCTGTATGTCCCACATCGAAAGTGCTAAGAGAGAGCTTGCTCTCCCTGTCTTTGAGTACTGTTTTCACTGTCCCGGTTACCTCTTTGCTAACATTCTCTTCAGAGCCGCAGTGAAACCAGGAACCACGTGGAGAAGGCACCCACACTGAAAGTGCCTGGAGGGAACATTGGGGCTTCTTCTCAGTGTCTCTGACATAGGGTTTCACTGTCCCGGGAAAGTCTCTGCTAACACCGTGCAGAGCGCTGTGCCCAATGTACAGAAACGTCTTGCGGTATCTCCTACAGGGAAAGTGCCAGGAGGGAATTGTGGAGCTTGTTCTCAGTGTCTCTGAGAATTGCTCTGATTATCTGTGTGACCTCTTTGCTAAGACTCTCCAGAGAGCCGTCCTCAAAACAAACACACATCTTGACATATCTCCCACATTGATCGCAGTGTCTCCAGAAACGGCATTCAAGGAGCCAGGACCTTTTTTCCCTACACTGTCCATTGAGTTGTCCTCAAAACCAATATACATCCTGCTATATCTCCCACATGGAAAGTGCCAGGAGGGAGAAGTGGGGATTATGTTTAGACTTTCTCGGAACTGCTTCAAATCAACTAGATATCTTTGTGCTGTAAATCTCCCAACAGCCAAACGCAAAAGCAGCAAACATCTCGCTGTATGTCCCACATCCAAAGTGCCAAGAGAGAGCTTGCTCTCCCTGTCTTTGAGTACTGTTTTCACTGTCCCGGTTACCTCTTTGCTAACATTCTCTTCAGAGCTGCAGTGAAACCAGGAACCGCGTGGAGAAGGCACCCACACTGAAAGTGCCTGGAGGGAACATTGGGGCTTCTTCTCAGTGTCTCTGACATAGGGTTTCACTGTCCCGGGAAAGTCTCTGCTAACACCGTGCAGAGCGCTGTGCCCAATGTACAGAAATGTCTTGCGGTATCTCCTACAGGGAAAGTGCCAGGAGGGAATTGTCGAGCTTGTTCTCAGTGTCTCTGAGAATTGCTCTGATTATCTGTGTGACCTCTTTGCTAAGACTCTCCAGAGAGCCGTCCTCAAAACAAACACACATCTTGACATATCTCCCACATTGATCGCAGTGTCTCCAGAAATGGCATTCAAGGAGCCAGGACCTTTTCTCCCTACACTGTCCATTGAGTTGTCCTCAAAACCAATATACATCCTGCTATATCTCCCACATGGAAAGTGCCAGGAGGGAGAAGTGGGGATTATGTTTAGACTTTCTCGGAACTGCTTCAAATCAACTAGATATCTTTGTGCTGTAAATCTCCCAACAGCCAAACGCAAAAGCAGCAAACATCTCGCTGTATGTCCCACATCCAAAGTGCTAAGAGAGAGCTTCCTCTCCCTGTCTTTGAGTACTGTTTTCACTGTCCCGGTTACCTCTTTGCTAACATTCTCTTCAGAGCCGCAGTGAAACCAGGAACCACGTGGAGAAGGCACCCACACTGAAAGTGCCTGGAGGGAACATTGGGGCTTCTTCTCAGTGTCTCTGACATAGGGTTTCACTGTCCCGGGAAAGTCTCTGCTAACACCGTGCAGAGCGCTGTGCCCAATGTACAGAAACGTCTTGCGGTATCTCCTACAGGGAAAGTGCCAGGAGGGAATTGTGGAGCTTGTTCTCAGTGTCTCTGAGAATTGCTCTGATTATCTGTGTGACCTCTTTGCTAAGACTCTCCAGAGAGACGTCCTCAAAACAAACACACATCTTGACATATCTCCCACATTGATCGCAGTGTCTCCAGAAACGGCATTCAAGGAGCCAGGACCTTTTCTCCCTACACTGTCCATTGAGTTGTCCTCAAAACCAATATACATCCTGCTATATCTCCCACATGGAAAGTGCCAGGAAGGAGAAGTGGGGATTATGTTTAGACTTTCTCGGAACTGCTTCAAATCAACTAGATATCTTTGTGCTGTAAATCTCCCAACAGCCAAACGCAAAAGCAGCAAACATCTCGCTGTATGTCCCACATCCAAAGTGCTAAGAGAGAGCTTGCTCTCCCTGTCTTTGAGTACTGTTTGCACTGTCCCGGTTACCTCTTTGCTAACATTCTCTTCAGAGCCGCAGTGAAACCAGGAACCGCGTGGAGAAGGCACCCACACTGAGAGTGCCTGGAGGGAACATTGGGGCTTCTTCTCAGTGTCTCTGACATAGGGTTTCACTGTCCCGGGAAAGTCTCTGCTAACACCGTGCAGAGCGCTGTGCCCAATGTACAGAAACGTCTTGCGGTATCTCCTACAGGGAAAGTGCCAGGAGGGAATTGTCGAGCTTGTTCTCAGTGTCTCTGAGAATTGCTCTGATTATCTGTGTGACCTCTTTGCTAAGACTCTCCAGAGAGCCGTCCTCAAAACAAACACACATCTTGACATATCTCCCACATTGATCGCAGTGTCTCCAGAAACGGCATTCAAGGAGCCAGGACCTTTTCTCCCTACACTGTCCATTGAGTTGTCCTCAAAACCAATATACATCCTGCTATATCTCCCACATGGAAAGTGCCAGGAGGGAGAAGTGGGGATTATGTTTAGACTTTCTCGGAACTGCTTCAAATCAACTAGATATCTTTGTGCTGTAAATCTCCCAACAGCCAAACGCAAAAGCAGCAAACATCTCGCTGTATGTCCCACATCCAAAGTGCTAAGAGAGAGCTTGCTCTCCCTGTCTTTGAGTACTGTTTTCACTGTCCCGGTTACCTCTTTGCTAACATTCTCTTCAGAGCCGCAGTGAAACCAGGAACCACATGGAGAAGGCACCCACACTGAAAGTGCCTGGAGGGAACATTGGGGCTTCTTCTCAGTGTCTCTGACATAGGGTTTCACTGTCCCGGGAAAGTCTCTGCTAACACCGTGCAGAGCGCTGTGCCCAATGTACAGAAACGTCTTGCGGTATCTCCTACAGGGAAAGTGCCAGGAGGGAATTGTCGAGCTTGTTCTCAGTGTCTCTGAGAATTGCTCTGATTATCTGTGTGACCTCTTTGCTAAGACTCTCCAGAGAGCCGTCCTCAAAACAAACACACATCTTGACATATCTCCCACATTGATCGCAGTGTCTCCAGAAACGGCATTCAAGGAGCCAGGACCTTTTCTCCCTACACTGTCCATTGGGTTGTCCTCAAAACCAATATACATCCTGCTATATCTCCCACATGGAAAGTGCCAGGAGGGAGAAGTGGGGATTATGTTTAGACTTTCTCGGAACTGCTTCAAATCAACTAGATATCTTTGTGCTGTAAATCTCCCAACAGCCAAACGCAAAAGCAGCAAACATCTCGCTGTATGTCCCACATCCAAAGTGCCAAGAGAGAGCTTGCTCTCCCTGTCTTTGAGTACTGTTTTCACTGTCCCGGTTACCTCTTTGCTAACATTCTCTTCAGAGCCGCAGTGAAACCAGGAACCGCGTGGAGAAGGCACCCACACTGAGAGTGCCTGGAGGGAACATTGGGGCTTCTTCTCAGTGTCTCTGACATAGGGTTTCACTGTCCCGGGAAAGTCTCTGCTAACACCGTGCAGAGCGCTGTGCCCAATGTACAGAAACGTCTTGCGGTATCTCCTACAGGGAAAGTGCCAGGAGGGAATTGTCGAGCTTGTTCTCAGTGTCTCTGAGAATTGCTCTGATTATCTGTGTGACCTCTTTGCTAAGACTCTCCAGAGAGCCGTCCTCAAAACAAACACACATCTTGACATATCTCCCACATTGATCGCAGTGTCTCCAGGAACGGCATTCAAGGAGCCAGGACCTTTTCTCCCTACACTGTCCATTGAGTTGTCCTCAAAACCAATATACATCCTGCTATATCTCCCACATGGAAAGTGCCAGGAGGGAGAAGTGGGGATTATGTTTAGACTTTCTCGGAACTGCTTCAAATCAACTAGATATCTTTGTGCTGTAAATCTCCCAACAGCCAAACGCAAAAGCAGCAAACATCTCGCTGTATGTCCCACATCGAAAGTGCTAAGAGAGAGCTTGCTCTCCCTGTCTTTGAGTACTGTTTTCACTGTCCCGGTTACCTCTTTGCTAACATTCTCTTCAGAGCGGCAGTGAAACCAGGAACCACGTGGAGAAGGCACCCACACTGAAAGTGCCTGGAGGGAACATTGGGGCTTCTTCTCAGTGTCTCTGACATAGGGTTTCACTGTCCCGGGAAAGTCTCTGCTAACACCGTGCAGAGCGCTGTGCCCAATGTACAGAAACGTCTTGCGGTATCTCCTACAGGGAAAGTGCCAGGAGGGAATTGTCGAGCTTGTTCTCAGTGTCTCTGAGAATTGCTCTGATTATCTGTGTGACCTCTTTGCTAAGACTCTCCAGAGAGCCGTCCTCAAAACAAACACACATCTTGACATATCTCCCACATTGATCGCAGTGTCTCCAGAAACGGCATTCAAGGAGCCAGGACCTTTTCTCCCTACACTGTCCATTGAGTTGTCCTCAAAACCAATATACATCCTGCTATATCTCCCACATGGAAAGTGCCAGGAGGGAGAAGTGGGGATTATGTTTAGACTTTCTCGGAACTGCTTCAAATCAACTAGATATCTTTGTGCTGTAAATCTCCCAACAGCCAAACGCAAAAGCAGCAAACATCTCGCTGTATGTCCCACATCCAAAGTGCTAAGAGAGAGCTTGCTCTCCCTGTCTTTGAGTACTGTTTTCACTGTCCCGGTTACCTCTTTGCTAACATTCTCTTCAGAGCCGCAGTGAAACCAGGAACCACGTGGAGAAGGCACCCACACTGAAAGTGCCTGGAGGGAACATTGGGGCTTCTTCTCAGTGTCTCTGACATAGGGTTTCACTGTCCCGGGAAAGTCTCTGCTAACACCGTGCAGAGCGCTGTGCCCAATGTACAGAAACGTCTTGCGGTATCTCCTACAGGGAAAGTGCCAGGAGGGAATTGTCGAGCTTGTTCTCAGTGTCTCTGAGAATTGCTCTGATTATCTGTGTGACCTCTTTGCTAAGACTCTCCAGAGAGCCGTCCTCAAAACAAACACACATCTTGACATATCTCCCACATTGATCGCAGTGTCTCCAGAAACGGCATTCAAGGAGCCAGGACCTTTTCTCCCTACACTGTCCATTGAGTTGTCCTCAAAACCAATATACATCCTGCTATATCTCCCACATGGAAAGTGCCAGGAGGGAGAAGTGGGGATTATGTTTAGACTTTCTCGGAACTGCTTCAAATCAACTAGATATCTTTGTGCTGTAAATCTCCCAACAGCCAAACGCAAAAGCAGCAAACATCTCGCTGTATGTCCCACATCCAAAGTGCCAAGAGAGAGCTTGCTCTCCCTGTCTTTGAGTACTGTTTTCACTGTCCCGGTTACCTCTTTGCTAACATTCTCTTCAGAGCCGCAGTGAAACCAGGAACCGCGTGGAGAAGGCACCCACACTGAGAGTGCCTGGAGGGAACATTGGGGCTTCTTCTCAGTGTCTCTGACATAGGGTTTCACTGTCCCGGGAAAGTCTCTGCTAACACCGTGCAGAGCGCTGTGCCCAATGTACAGAAACGTCTTGCGGTATCTCCTACAGGGAAAGTGCCAGGAGGGAACTGTCGAGCTTGTTCTCAGTGTCTCTGAGAATTGCTCTGATTATCTGTGTGACCTCTTTGCTAAGACTCTCCAGAGAGCCGTCCTCAAAACAAACACACATCTTGACATATCTCCCACATTGATCGCAGTGTCTCCAGAAACGGCATTCAAGGAGCCAGGACCTTTTCTCCCTACACTGTCCATTGAGTTGTCCTCAAAACCAATATATATCCTGCTATATCTCCCACATGGAAAGTGCCAGGAGGGAGAAGTGGGGATTATGTTTAGACTTTCTCGGAACTGCTTCAAATCAACTAGATATCTTTGTGCTGTAAATCTCCCAACAGCCAAACGCAAAAGCAGCAAACATCTCGCTGTATGTCCCACATCGAAAGTGCTAAGAGAGAGCTTGCTCTCCCTGTCTTTGAGTACTGTTTTCACTGTCCCGGTTACCTCTTTGCTAACATTCTCTTCAGAGCCGCAGTGAAACCAGGAACCACGTGGAGAAGGCACCCACACTGAAAGTGCCTGGAGGGAACATTGGGGCTTCTTCTCAGTGTCTCTGACATAGGGTTTCACTGTCCCGGGAAAGTCTCTGCTAACACCGTGCAGAGCGCTGTGCCCAATGTACAGAAACGTCTTGCGGTATCTCCTACAGGGAAAGTGCCAGGAGGGAATTGTGGAGCTTGTTCTCAGTGTCTCTGAGAATTGCTCTGATTATCTGTGTGACCTCTTTGCTAAGACTCTCCAGAGAGCCGTCCTCAAAACAAACACACATCTTGACATATCTCCCACATTGATCGCAGTGTCTCCAGAAACGGCATTCAAGGAGCCAGGACCTTTTCTCCCTACACTGTCCATTGAGTTGTCCTCAAAACCAATATACATCCTGCTATATCTCCCACATGGAAAGTGCCAGGAGGGAGAAGTGGGGATTATGTTTAGACTTTCTCGGAACTGCTTCAAATCAACTAGATATCTTTGTGCTGTAAATCTCCCAACAGCCAAACGCAAAAGCAGCAAACATCTCGCTGTATGTCCCACATCGAAAGTGCTAAGAGAGAGCTTGCTCTCCCTGTCTTTGAGTACTGTTTTCACTGTCCCGGTTACCTCTTTGCTAACATTCTCTTCAGAGCGGCAGTGAAACCAGGAACCACGTGGAGAAGGCACCCACACTGAAAGTGCCTGGAGGGAACATTGGGGCTTCTTCTCAGTGTCTCTGACATAGGGTTTCACTGTCCCGGGAAAGTCTCTGCTAACACCGTGCAGAGCGCTGTGCCCAATGTACAGAAACGTCTTGCGGTATCTCCTACAGGGAAAGTGCCAGGAGGGAATTGTCGAGCTTGTTCTCAGTGTCTCTGAGAATTGCTCTGATTATCTGTGTGACCTCTTTGCTAAGACTCTCCAGAGAGACGTCCTCAAAACAAACACACATCTTGACATATCTCCCACATTGATCGCAGTGTCTCCAGAAACGGCATTCAAGGAGCCAGGACCTTTTCTCCCTGCACTGTCCATTGAGTTGTCCTCAAAACCAATATACATCCTGCTATATCTCCCACATGGAAAGTGCCAGGAGGGAGAAGTGGGGATTATGTTTAGACTTTCTCGGAACTGCTTCAAATCAACTAGATATCTTTGTGCTGTAAATCTCCCAACAGCCAAACGCAAAAGCAGCAAACATCTCGCTGTATGTCCCACATCCAAAGTGCTAAGAGAGAGCTTGCTCTCCCTGTCTTTGAGTACTGTTTTCACTGTCCCGGTTACCTCTTTGCTAACATTCTCTTCAGAGCCGCAGTGAAACCAGGAACCACGTGGAGAAGGCACCCACACTGAAAGTGCCTGGAGGGAACATTGGGGCTTCTTCTCAGTGTCTCTGACATAGGGTTTCACTGTCCCGGGAAAGTCTCTGCTAACACCGTGCAGAGCGCTGTGCCCAATGTACAGAAACGTCTTGCGGTATCTCCTACAGGGAAAGTGCCAGGAGGGAATTGTCGAGCTTGTTCTCAGTGTCTCTGAGAATTGCTCTGATTATCTGTGTGACCTCTTTGCTAAGACTCTCCAGAGAGACGTCCTCAAAACAAACACACATCTTGACATATCTCCCACATTGATCGCAGTGTCTCCAGAAACGGCATTCAAGGAGCCAGGACCTTTTCTCCCTGCACTGTCCATTGAGTTGTCCTCAAAACCAATATACATCCTGCTATATCTCCCACATGGAAAGTGCCAGGAGGGAGAAGTGGGGATTATGTTTAGACTTTCTCGGAACTGCTTCAAATCAACTAGATATCTTTGTGCTGTAAATCTCCCAACAGCCAAACGCAAAAGCAGCAAACATCTCGCTGTATGTCCCACATCCAAAGTGCTAAGAGAGAGCTTGCTCTCCCTGTCTTTGAGTACTGTTTTCACTGTCCCGGTTACCTCTTTGCTAACATTCTCTTCAGAGCCGCAGTGAAACCAGGAACCACGTGGAGAAGGCACCCACACTGAAAGTGCCTGGAGGGAACATTGGGGCTTCTTCTCAGTGTCTCTGACATAGGGTTTCACTGTCCCGGGAAAGTCTCTGCTAACACCGTGCAGAGCGCTGTGCCCAATGTACAGAAACGTCTTGCGGTATCTCCTACAGGGAAAGTGCCAGGAGGGAATTGTCGAGCTTGTTCTCAGTGTCTCTGAGAATTGCTCTGATTATCTGTGTGACCTCTTTGCTAAGACTCTCCAGAGAGCCGTCCTCAAAACAAACACACATCTTGACATATCTCCCACATTGATCGCAGTGTCTCCAGAAACGGCATTCAAGGAGCCAGGACCTTTTCTCCCTACACTGTCCATTGAGTTGTCCTCAAAACCAATATACATCCTGCTATATCTCCCAGATGGAAAGTGCCAGGAGGGAGAAGTGGGGATTATGTTTAGACTTTCTCGGAACTGCTTCAAATCAACTAGATATCTTTGTGCTGTAAATCTCCCAACAGCCAAACGCAAAAGCAGCAAACATCTCGCTGTATGTCCCACATCCAAAGTGCCAAGAGAGAGCTTGCTCTCCCTGTCTTTGAGTACTGTTTTCACTGTCCCGGTTACCTCTTTGCTAACATTCTCTTCAGAGCCGCAGTGAAACCAGGAACCGCGTGGAGAAGGCACCCACACTGAGAGTGCCTGGAGGGAACATTGGGGCTTCTTCTCAGTGTCTCTGACATAGGGTTTCACTGTCCCGGGAAAGTCTCTGCTAACACCGTGCAGAGCGCTGTGCCCAATGTACAGAAACGTCTTGCGGTATCTCCTACAGGGAAAGTGCCAGGAGGGAATTGTCGAGCTTGTTCTCAGTGTCTCTGAGAATTGCTCTGATTATCTGTGTGACCTCTTTGCTAAGACTCTCCAGAGAGCCGTCCTCAAAACAAACACACATCTTGACATATCTCCCACATTGATCGCAGTGTCTCCAGAAACGGCATTCAAGGAGCCAGGACCTTTTCTCCCTGCACTGTCCATTGAGTTGTCCTCAAAACCAATATACATCCTGCTATATCTCCCACATGGAAAGTGCCAGGAGTGAGAAGTGGGGATTATGTTTAGACTTTCTCGGAACTGCTTCAAATCAACTAGATATCTTTGTGCTGTAAATCTCCCAACAGCCAAACGCAAAAGCAGCAAACATCTCGCTGTATGTCCCACATCGAAAGTGCTAAGAGAGAGCTTGCTCTCCCTGTCTTTGAGTACTGTTTTCACTGTCCCGGTTACCTCTTTGCTAACATTCTCTTCAGAGCCGCAGTGAAACCAGGAACCACGTGGAGAAGGCACCCACACTGAAAGTGCCTGGAGGGAACATTGGGGCTTCTTCTCAGTGTCTCTGACATAGGGTTTCACTGTCCTGGGAAAGTCTCTGCTAACACCGTGCAGAGCGCTGTGCCCAATGTACAGAAACGTCTTGCGGTATCTCCTACAGGGAAAGTGCCAGGAGGGAATTGTGGAGCTTGTTCTCAGTGTCTCTGAGAATTGCTCTGATTATCTGTGTGACCTCTTTGCTAAGACTCTCCAGAGAGCCGTCCTCAAAACAAACACACATCTTGACATATCTCCCACATTGATCGCAGTGTCTCCAGAAACGGCATTCAAGGAGCCAGGACCTTTTCTCCCTACACTGTCCATTGAGTTGTCCTCAAAACCAATATACATCCTGCTATATCTCCCACATGGAAAGTGCCAGGAGGGAGAAGTTGGGATTATGTTTAGACTTTCTCGGAACTGCTTCAAATCAACTAGATATCTTTGTGCTGTAAATCTCCCAACAGCCAAACGCAAAAGCAGCAAACATCTCGCTGTATGTCCCACATCCAAAGTGCCAAGAGAGAGCTTGCTCTCCCTGTCTTTGAGTACTGTTTTCACTGTCCCGGTTACCTCTTTGCTAACATTCTCTTCAGAGCCGCAGTGAAACCAGGAACCGCGTGGAGAAGGCAACCACACTGAGAGTGCCTGGAGGGAACACTGGGGCTTCTTCTCAGTGTCTCTGACATAGGGTTTCACTGTCCCGGGAAAGTCTCTGCTAACACCGTGCAGAGCGCTGTGCCCAATGTACAGAAACGTCTTGCGGTATCTCCTACAGGGAAAGTGCCAGGAGGGAATTGTCGAGCTTGTTCTCAGTGTCTCTGAGAATTGCTCTGATTATCTGTGTGACCTCTTTGCTAAGACTCTCCAGAGAGCCGTCCTCAAAACAAACACACATCTTGACATATCTCCCACATTGATCGCAGTGTCTCCAGAAACGGCATTCAAGGAGCCAGGACCTTTTCTCCCTACACTGTCCATTGAGTTGTCCTCAAAACCAATATACATCCTGCTATATCTCCCACATGGAAAGTGCCAGGAGGGAGAAGTGGGGATTATGTTTAGACTTTCTCGGAACTGCTTCAAATCAACTAGATATCTTTGTGCTGTAAATCTCCCAACAGCCAAACGCAAAAGCAGCAAACATCTCGCTGTATGTCCCACATCGAAAGTGCTAAGAGAGAGCTTGCTCTCCCTGTCTTTGAGTACTGTTTTCACTGTCCCGGTTACCTCTTTGCTAACATTCTCTTCAGAGCGGCAGTGAAACCAGGAACCACGTGGAGAAGGCACCCACACTGAAAGTGCCTGGAGGGAACATTGGGGCTTCTTCTCAGTGTCTCTGACATAGGGTTTCACTGTCCCGGGAAAGTCTCTGCTAACACCGTGCAGAGCGCTGTGCCCAATGTACAGAAACGTCTTGCGGTATCTCCTACAGGGAAAGTGCCAGGAGGGAATTGTCGAGCTTGTTCTCAGTGTCTCTGAGAATTGCTCTGATTATCTGTGTGACCTCTTTGCTAAGACTCTCCAGAGAGCCGTCCTCAAAACAAACACACATCTTGACATATCTCCCACATTGATCGCAGTGTCTCCAGAAACGGCATTCAAGGAGCCAGGACCTTTTCTCCCTACACTGTCCATTGAGTTGTCCTCAAAACCAATATACATCCTGCTATATCTCCCACATGGAAAGTGCCAGGAGGGAGAAGTGGGGATTATGTTTAGACTTTCTCGGAACTGCTTCAAATCAACTAGATATCTTTGTGCTGTAAATCTCCCAACAGCCAAACGCAAAAGCAGCAAACATCTCGCTGTATGTCCCACATCCAAAGTGCTAAGAGAGAGCTTGCTCTCCCTGTCTTTGAGTACTGTTTTCACTGTCCCGGTTACCTCTTTGCTAACATTCTCTTCAGAGCCGCAGTGAAACCAGGAACCACGTGGAGAAGGCACCCACACTGAAAGTGCCTGGAGGGAACATTGGGGCTTCTTCTCAGTGTCTCTGACATAGGGTTTCACTGTCCCGGGAAAGTCTCTGCTAACACCGTGCAGAGCGCTGTGCCCAATGTACAGAAACGTCTTGCGGTATCTCCTACAGGGAAAGTGCCAGGAGGGAATTGTGGAGCTTGTTCTCAGTGTCTCTGAGAATTGCTCTGATTATCTGTGTGACCTCTTTGCTAAGACTCTCCAGAGAGCCGTCCTCAAAACAAACACACATCTTGACATATCTCCCACATTGATCGCAGTGTCTCCAGAAACGGCATTCAAGGAGCCAGGACCTTTTCTCCCTGCACTGTCCATTGAGTTGTCCTCAAAACCAATATACATCCTGCTATATCTCCCACATGGAAAGTGCCAGGAGGGAGAAGTGGGGATTATGTTTAGACTTTCTCGGAACTGCTTCAAATCAACTAGATATCTTTGTGCTGTAAATCTCCCAGCAGCCAAACGCAAAAGCAGCAAACATCTCGCTGTATGTCCCACATCGAAAGTGCCAAGAGAGAGCTTGCTCTCCCTGTCTTTGAGTACTGTTTTCACTGTCCCGGTTACCTCTTTGCTAACATTCTCTTCAGAGCCGCAGTGAAACCAGGAACCACGTGGAGAAGGCACCCACACTGAAAGTGCCTGGAGGGAACATTGGGGCTTCTTCTCAGTGTCTCTGACATAGGGTTTCACTGTCCCGGGAAAGTCTCTGCTAACACCGTGCAGAGCGCTGTGCCCAATGTACAGAAACGTCTTGCGGTATCTCCTACAGGGAAAGTGCCAGGAGGGAATTGTCGAGCTTGTTCTCAGTGTCTCTGAGAATTGCTCTGATTATCTGTGTGACCTCTTTGCTAAGACTCTCCAGAGAGCCGTCCTCAAAACAAACACACATCTTGACATATCTCCCACATTGATCGCAGTGTCTCCAGAAACGGCATTCAAGGAGCCAGGACCTTTTCTCCCTACACTGTCCATTGAGTTGTCCTCAAAACCAATATACATCCTGCTATATCTCCCACATGGAAAGTGCCAGGAGGGAGAAGTGGGGATTATGTTTAGACTTTCTCGTAACTGCTTCAAATCAACTAGATATCTTTGTGCTGTAAATCTCCCAACAGCCAAACGCAAAAGCAGCAAACATCTCGCTGTATGTCCCACATCCAAAGTGCTAAGAGAGAGCTTGCTCTCCCTGTCTTTGAGTACTGTTTTCACTGTCCCGGTTACCTCTTTGCTAACATTCTCTTCAGAGCCGCAGTGAAACCAGGAACCACGTGGAGAAGGCACCCACACTGAAAGTGCCTGGAGGGAACATTGGGGCTTCTTCTCAGTGTCTCTGACATAGGGTTTCACTGTCCCGGGAAAGTCTCTGCTAACACCGTGCAGAGCGCTGTGCCCAATGTACAGAAACGTCTTGCGGTATCTCCTACAGGGAAAGTGCCAGGAGGGAATTGTGGAGCTTGTTCTCAGTGTCTCTGAGAATTGCTCTGATTATCTGTGTGACCTCTTTGCTAAGACTCTCCAGAGAGACGTCCTCAAAACAAACACACATCTTGACATATCTCCCACATTGATCGCAGTGTCTCCAGAAACGGCATTCAAGGAGCCAGGACCTTTTCTCCCTACACTGTCCATTGAGTTGTCCTCAAAACCAATATACATCCTGCTATATCTCCCACATGGAAAGTGCCAGGAGGGAGAAGTGGGGATTATGTTTAGACTTTCTCGGAACTGCTTCAAATCAACTAGATATCTTTGTGCTGTAAATCTCCCAACAGCCAAACGCAAAAGCAGCAAACATCTCGCTGTATGTCCCACATCCAAAGTGCTAAGAGAGAGCTTGCTCTCCCTGTCTTTGAGTACTGTTTTCACTGTCCCGGTTACCTCTTTGCTAACATTCTCTTCAGAGCCGCAGT
The DNA here is from genome assembly GCF_963924245.1 of Chroicocephalus ridibundus. Lineage (NCBI taxonomy): Eukaryota > Metazoa > Chordata > Aves > Charadriiformes > Laridae > Chroicocephalus > Chroicocephalus ridibundus. The sequence continues at coordinate 20,249,103 of NC_086295.1, read as the reverse complement.
GAAACCAGGAACCACGTGGAGAAGGCACCCACACTGAAAGTGCCTGGAGGGAACATTGGGGCTTCTTCTCAGTGTCTCTGACATAGGGTTTCACTGTCCCAGGAAAGTCTCTACTAACACCGTGCAGAGCGCTGTGCCCAATGTACAGAAACGTCTTGCGGTATCTCCTACAGGGAAAGTGCCAGGAGGGAATTGTCGAGCTTGTTCTCAGTGTCTCTGAGAATTGCTCTGATTATCTGTGTGACCTCTTTGCTAAGACTCTCCAGAGAGCCGTCCTCAAAACAAACACACATCTTGACATATCTCCCACATTGATCGCAGTGTCTCCAGAAACGGCATTCAAGGAGCCAGGAGCTTTTCTCCCTACACTGTCCATTGAGTTGTCCTCAAAACCAATATACATCCTGCTATATCTCCCAGATGGAAAGTGCCAGGAGGGAGAAGTGGGGATTATGTTTAGACTTTCTCGGAACTGCTTCAAATCAACTAGATATCTTTGTGCTGTAAATCTCCCAACAGCCAAACGCAAAAGCAGCAAACATCTCGCTGTATGTCCCACATCGAAAGTGCTAAGAGAGAGCTTGCTCTCCCTGTCTTTGAGTACTGTTTTCACTGTCCCGGTTACCTCTTTGCTAACATTCTCTTCAGAGCGGCAGTGAAACCAGGAACCACGTGGAGAAGGCACCCACACTGAAAGTGCCTGGAGGGAACATTGGGGCTTCTTCTCAGTGTCTCTGACATAGGGTTTCACTGTCCCGGGAAAGTCTCTGCTAACACCGTGCAGAGCGCTGTGCCCAATGTACAGAAACGTCTTGCGGTATCTCCTACAGGGAAAGTGCCAGGAGGGAATTGTGGAGCTTGTTCTCAGTGTCTCTGAGAATTGCTCTGATTATCTGTGTGACCTCTTTGCTAAGACTCTCCAGAGAGCCGTCCTCAAAACAAACACACATCTTGACATATCTCCCACATTGATCGCAGTGTCTCCAGAAACGGCATTCAAGGAGCCAGGACCTTTTCTCCCTGCACTGTCCATTGAGTTGTCCTCAAAACCAATATACATCCTGCTATATCTCCCACATGGAAAGTGCCAGGAGGGAGAAGTGGGGATTATGTTTAGACTTTCTCGGAACTGCTTCAAATCAACTAGATATCTTTGTGCTGTAAATCTCCCAACAGCCAAACGCAAAAGCAGCAAACATCTCGCTGTATGTCCCACATCCAAAGTGCTAAGAGAGAGCTTGCTCTCCCTGTCTTTGAGTACTGTTTTCACTCTCCCGGTTACCTCTTTGCTAACATTCTCTTCAGAGCCGCAGTGAAACCAGGAACCACGTGGAGAAGGCACCCACACTGAAAGTGCCTGGAGGGAACATTGGGGCTTCTTCTCAGTGTCTCTGACATAGGGTTTCACTGTCCCGGGAAAGTCTCTGCTAACACCGTGCAGAGCGCTGTGCCCAATGTACAGAAACGTCTTGCGGTATCTCCTACAGGGAAAGTGCCAGGAGGGAATTGTCGAGCTTGTTCTCAGTGTCTCTGAGAATTGCTCTGATTATCTGTGTGACCTCTTTGCTAAGACTCTCCAGAGAGCCGTCCTCAAAACAAACACACATCTTGACATATCTCCCACATTGATCGCAGTGTCTCCAGAAACGGCATTCAAGGAGCCAGGACCTTTTCTCCCTACACTGTCCATTGAGTTGTCCTCAAAACCAATATACATCCTGCTAGATCTCCCACATGGAAAGTGCCAGGAGGGAGAAGTGGGGATTATGTTTAGACTTTCTCGGAACTGCTTCAAATCAACTAGATATCTTTGTGCTGTAAATCTCCCAACAGCCAAACGCAAAAGCAGCAAACATCTCGCTGTATGTCCCACATCCAAAGTGCTAAGAGAGAGCTTGCTCTCCCTGTCTTTGAGTACTGTTTTCACTGTCCCGGTTACCTCTTTGCTAACATTCTCTTCAGAGCCGCAGTGAAACCAGGAACCACGTGGAGAAGGCACCCACACTGAAAGTGCCTGGAGGGAACATTGGGGCTTCTTCTCAGTGTCTCTGACATAGGGTTTCACTGTCCCGGGAAAGTCTCTGCTAACACCGTGCAGAGCGCTGTGCCCAATGTACAGAAACGTCTTGCGGTATCTCCTACAGGGAAAGTGCCAGGAGGGAATTGTGGAGCTTGTTCTCAGTGTCTCTGAGAATTGCTCTGATTATCTGTGTGACCTCTTTGCTAAGACTCTCCAGAGAGACGTCCTCAAAACAAACACACATCTTGACATATCTCCCACATTGATCGCAGTGTCTCCAGAAACGGCATTCAAGGAGCCAGGACCTTTTCTCCCTACACTGTCCATTGAGTTGTCCTCAAAACCAATATACATCCTGCTATATCTCCCACATGGAAAGTGCCAGGAGGGAGAAGTGGGGATTATGTTTAGACTTTCTCGGAACTGCTTCAAATCAACTAGATATCTTTGTGCTGTAAATCTCCCAACAGCCAAACGCAAAAGCAGCAAACATCTCGCTGTATGTCCCACATCCAAAGTGCTAAGAGAGAGCTTGCTCTCCCTGTCTTTGAGTACTGTTTTCACTGTCCCGGTTACCTCTTTGCTAACATTCTCTTCAGAGCCGCAGTGAAACCAGGAACCACGTGGAGAAGGCACCCACACTGAAAGTGCCTGGAGGGAACATTGGGGCTTCTTCTCAGTGTCTCTGACATAGGGTTTCACTGTCCCAGGAAAGTCTCTACTAACACCGTGCAGAGCGCTGTGCCCAATGTACAGAAACGTCTTGCGGTATCTCCTACAGGGAAAGTGCCAGGAGGGAATTGTCGAGCTTGTTCTCAGTGTCTCTGAGAATTGCTCTGATTATCTGTGTGACCTCTTTGCTAAGACTCTCCAGAGAGCCGTCCTCAAAACAAACACACATCTTGACATATCTCCCACATTGATCGCAGTGTCTCCAGAAACGGCATTCAAGGAGCCAGGACCTTTTCTCCCTACACTGTCCATTGAGTTGTCCTCAAAACCAATATACATCCTGCTATATCTCCCACATGGAAAGTGCCAGGAGGGAGAAGTGGGGATTATGTTTAGACTTTCTCGGAACTGCTTCAAATCAACTAGATATCTTTGTGCTGTAAATCTCCCAACAGCCAAACGCAAAAGCAGCAAACATCTCGCTGTATGTCCCACATCGAAAGTGCTAAGAGAGAGCTTGCTCTCCCTGTCTTTGAGTACTGTTTTCACTGTCCCGGTTACCTCTTTGCTAACATTCTCTTCAGAGCGGCAGTGAAACCAGGAACCACGTGGAGAAGGCACCCACACTGAAAGTGCCTGGAGGGAACATTGGGGCTTCTTCTCAGTGTCTCTGACATAGGGTTTCACTGTCCCGGGAAAGTCTCTGCTAACACCGTGCAGAGCGCTGTGCCCAATGTACAGAAACGTCTTGCGGTATCTCCTACAGGGAAAGTGCCAGGAGGGAATTGTGGAGCTTGTTCTCAGTGTCTCTGAGAATTGCTCTGATTATCTGTGTGACCTCTTTGCTAAGACTCTCCAGAGAGCCGTCCTCAAAACAAACACACATCTTGACATATCTCCCACATTGATCGCAGTGTCTCCAGAAACGGCATTCAAGGAGCCAGGACCTTTTCTCCCTGCACTGTCCATTGAGTTGTCCTCAAAACCAATATACATCCTGCTATATCTCCCACATGGAAAGTGCCAGGAGGGAGAAGTGGGGATTATGTTTAGACTTTCTCGGAACTGCTTCAAATCAACTAGATATCTTTGTGCTGTAAATCTCCCAACAGCCAAACGCAAAAGCAGCAAACATCTCGCTGTATGTCCCACATCCAAAGTGCTAAGAGAGAGCTTGCTCTCCCTGTCTTTGAGTACTGTTTTCACTCTCCCGGTTACCTCTTTGCTAACATTCTCTTCAGAGCCGCAGTGAAACCAGGAACCACGTGGAGAAGGCACCCACACTGAAAGTGCCTGGAGGGAACATTGGGGCTTCTTCTCAGTGTCTCTGACATAGGGTTTCACTGTCCCGGGAAAGTCTCTGCTAACACCGTGCAGAGCGCTATGCCCAATGTACAGAAACGTCTTGCGGTATCTCCTACAGGGAAAGTGCCAGGAGGGAATTGTCGAGCTTGTTCTCAGTGTCTCTGAGAATTGCTCTGATTATCTGTGTGACCTCTTTGCTAAGACTCTCCAGAGAGCCGTCCTCAAAACAAACACACATCTTGACATATCTCCCACATTGATCGCAGTGTCTCCAGAAACGGCATTCAAGGAGCCAGGACCTTTTCTCCCTACACTGTCCATTGAGTTGTCCTCAAAACCAATATACATCCTGCTAGATCTCCCACATGGAAAGTGCCAGGAGGGAGAAGTGGGGATTATGTTTAGACTTTCTCGGAACTGCTTCAAATCAACTAGATATCTTTGTGCTGTAAATCTCCCAACAGCCAAACGCAAAAGCAGCAAACATCTCGCTGTATGTCCCACATCCAAAGTGCTAAGAGAGAGCTTGCTCTCCCTGTCTTTGAGTACTGTTTTCACTGTCCCGGTTACCTCTTTGCTAACATTCTCTTCAGAGCCGCAGTGAAACCAGGAACCGCGTGGAGAAGGCACCCACACTGAGAGTGCCTGGAGGGAACATTGGGGCTTCTTCTCAGTGTCTCTGACATAGGGTTTCACTGTCCCGGGAAAGTCTCTGCTAACACCGTGCAGAGCGCTGTGCCCAATGTACAGAAACGTCTTGCGGTATCTCCTACAGGGAAAGTGCCAGGAGGGAATTGTCGAGCTTGTTCTCAGTGTCTCTGAGAATTGCTCTGATTATCTGTGTGACCTCTTTGCTAAGACTCTCCAGAGAGCCGTCCTCAAAACAAACACACATCTTGACATATCTCCCACATTGATCGCAGTGTCTCCAGAAACGGCATTCAAGGAGCCAGGACCTTTTCTCCCTGCACTGTCCATTGAGTTGTCCTCAAAACCAATATACATCCTGCTATATCTCCCACATGGAAAGTGCCAGGAGGGAGAAGTGGGGATTATGTTTAGACTTTCTCGGAACTGCTTCAAATCAACTAGATATCTTTGTGCTGTAAATCTCCCAACAGCCAAACGCAAAAGCAGCAAACATCTCGCTGTATGTCCCACATCGAAAGTGCTAAGAGAGAGCTTGCTCTCCCTGTCTTTGAGTACTGTTTTCACTGTCCCGGTTACCTCTTTGCTAACATTCTCTTCAGAGCCGCAGTGAAACCAGGAACCACGTGGAGAAGGCACCCACACTGAAAGTGCCTGGAGGGAACACTGGGGCTTCTTCTCAGTGTCTCTGACATAGGGTTTCACTGTCCTGGGAAAGTCTCTGCTAACACCGTGCAGAGCGCTGTGCCCAATGTACAGAAACGTCTTGCGGTATCTCCTACAGGGAAAGTGCCAGGAGGGAATTGTCGAGCTTGTTCTCAGTGTCTCTGAGAATTGCTCTGATTATCTGTGTGACCTCTTTGCTAAGACTCTCCAGAGAGCCGTCCTCAAAACAAACACACATCTTGACATATCTCCCACATTGATCGCAGTGTCTCCAGAAACGGCATTCAAGGAGCCAGGACCTTTTCTCCCTGCACTGTCCATTGAGTTGTCCTCAAAACCAATATACATCCTGCTATATCTCCCACATGGAAAGTGCCAGGAGGGAGAAGTGGGGATTATGTTTAGACTTTCTCGGAACTGCTTCAAATCAACTAGATATCTTTGTGCTGTAAATCTCCCAACAGCCAAACGCAAAAGCAGCAAACATCTCGCTGTATGTCCCACATCCAAAGTGCTAAGAGAGAGCTTGCTCTCCCTGTCTTTGAGTACTGTTTTCACTCTCCCGGTTACCTCTTTGCTAACATTCTCTTCAGAGCCGCAGTGAAACCAGGAACCACGTGGAGAAGGCACCCACACTGAAAGTGCCTGGAGGGAACATTGGGGCTTCTTCTCAGTGTCTCTGACATAGGGTTTCACTGTCCCGGGAAAGTCTCTGCTAACACCGTGCAGAGCGCTGTGCCCAATGTACAGAAACGTCTTGCGGTATCTCCTACAGGGAAAGTGCCAGGAGGGAATTGTCGAGCTTGTTCTCAGTGTCTCTGAGAATTGCTCTGATTATCTGTGTGACCTCTTTGCTAAGACTCTCCAGAGAGCCGTCCTCAAAACAAACACACATCTTGACATATCTCCCACATTGATCGCAGTGTCTCCAGAAACGGCATTCAAGGAGCCAGGACCTTTTCTCCCTACACTGTCCATTGAGTTGTCCTCAAAACCAATATACATCCTGCTAGATCTCCCACATGGAAAGTGCCAGGAGGGAGAAGTGGGGATTATGTTTAGACTTTCTCGGAACTGCTTCAAATCAACTAGATATCTTTGTGCTGTAAATCTCCCAACAGCCAAACGCAAAAGCAGCAAACATCTCGCTGTATGTCCCACATCCAAAGTGCTAAGAGAGAGCTTGCTCTCCCTGTCTTTGAGTACTGTTTTCACTGTCCCGGTTACCTCTTTGCTAACATTCTCTTCAGAGCCGCAGTGAAACCAGGAACCACGTGGAGAAGGCACCCACACTGAAAGTGCCTGGAGGGAACATTGGGGCTTCTTCTCAGTGTCTCTGACATAGGGTTTCACTGTCCCGGGAAAGTCTCTGCTAACACCGTGCAGAGCGCTGTGCCCAATATACAGAAACGTCTTGCGGTATCTCCTACAGGGAAAGTGCCAGGAGGGAATTGTGGAGCTTGTTCTCAGTGTCTCTGAGAATTGCTCTGATTATCTGTGTGACCTCTTTGCTAAGACTCTCCAGAGAGACGTCCTCAAAACAAACACACATCTTGACATATCTCCCACATTGATCGCAGTGTCTCCAGAAACGGCATTCAAGGAGCCAGGACCTTTTCTCCCTACACTGTCCATTGAGTTGTCCTCAAAACCAATATACATCCTGCTATATCTCCCACATGGAAAGTGCCAGGAGGGAGAAGTGGGGATTATGTTTAGACTTTCTCGGAACTGCTTCAAATCAACTAGATATCTTTGTGCTGTAAATCTCCCAACAGCCAAACGCAAAAGCAGCAAACATCTCGCTGTATGTCCCACATCCAAAGTGCTAAGAGAGAGCTTGCTCTCCCTGTCTTTGAGTACTGTTTTCACTGTCCCGGTTACCTCTTTGCTAACATTCTCTTCAGAGCCGCAGTGAAACCAGGAACCACGTGGAGAAGGCACCCACACTGAAAGTGCCTGGAGGGAACATTGGGGCTTCTTCTCAGTGTCTCTGACATAGGGTTTCACTGTCCCAGGAAAGTCTCTACTAACACCGTGCAGAGCGCTGTGCCCAATGTACAGAAACGTCTTGCGGTATCTCCTACAGGGAAAGTGCCAGGAGGGAATTGTCGAGCTTGTTCTCAGTGTCTCTGAGAATTGCTCTGATTATCTGTGTGACCTCTTTGCTAAGACTCTCCAGAGAGCCGTCCTCAAAACAAACACACATCTTGACATATCTCCCACATTGATCGCAGTGTCTCCAGAAACGGCATTCAAGGAGCCAGGACCTTTTCTCCCTACACTGTCCATTGAGTTGTCCTCAAAACCAATATACATCCTGCTATATCTCCCACATGGAAAGTGCCAGGAGGGAGAAGTGGGGATTATGTTTAGACTTTCTCGGAACTGCTTCAAATCAACTAGATATCTTTGTGCTGTAAATCTCCCAACAGCCAAACGCAAAAGCAGCAAACATCTCGCTGTATGTCCCACATCGAAAGTGCTAAGAGAGAGCTTGCTCTCCCTGTCTTTGAGTACTGTTTTCACTGTCCCGGTTACCTCTTTGCTAACATTCTCTTCAGAGCGGCAGTGAAACCAGGAACCACGTGGAGAAGGCACCCACACTGAAAGTGCCTGGAGGGAACATTGGGGCTTCTTCTCAGTGTCTCTGACATAGGGTTTCACTGTCCCGGGAAAGTCTCTGCTAACACCGTGCAGAGCGCTGTGCCCAATGTACAGAAACGTCTTGCGGTATCTCCTACAGGGAAAGTGCCAGGAGGGAATTGTGGAGCTTGTTCTCAGTGTCTCTGAGAATTGCTCTGATTATCTGTGTGACCTCTTTGCTAAGACTCTCCAGAGAGCCGTCCTCAAAACAAACACACATCTTGACATATCTCCCACATTGATCGCAGTGTCTCCAGAAACGGCATTCAAGGAGCCAGGACCTTTTCTCCCTGCACTGTCCATTGAGTTGTCCTCAAAACCAATATACATCCTGCTATATCTCCCACATGGAAAGTGCCAGGAGGGAGAAGTGGGGATTATGTTTAGACTTTCTCGGAACTGCTTCAAATCAACTAGATATCTTTGTGCTGTAAATCTCCCAACAGCCAAACGCAAAAGCAGCAAACATCTCGCTGTATGTCCCACATCCAAAGTGCTAAGAGAGAGCTTGCTCTCCCTGTCTTTGAGTACTGTTTTCACTCTCCCGGTTACCTCTTTGCTAACATTCTCTTCAGAGCCGCAGTGAAACCAGGAACCACGTGGAGAAGGCACCCACACTGAAAGTGCCTGGAGGGAACATTGGGGCTTCTTCTCAGTGTCTCTGACATAGGGTTTCACTGTCCCGGGAAAGTCTCTGCTAACACCGTGCAGAGCGCTGTGCCCAATGTACAGAAACGTCTTGCGGTATCTCCTACAGGGAAAGTGCCAGGAGGGAATTGTCGAGCTTGTTCTCAGTGTCTCTGAGAATTGCTCTGATTATCTGTGTGACCTCTTTGCTAAGACTCTCCAGAGAGCCGTCCTCAAAACAAACACACATCTTGACATATCTCCCACATTGATCGCAGTGTCTCCAGAAACGGCATTCAAGGAGCCAGGACCTTTTCTCCCTACACTGTCCATTGAGTTGTCCTCAAAACCAATATACATCCTGCTAGATCTCCCACATGGAAAGTGCCAGGAGGGAGAAGTGGGGATTATGTTTAGACTTTCTCGGAACTGCTTCAAATCAACTAGATATCTTTGTGCTGTAAATCTCCCAACAGCCAAACGCAAAAGCAGCAAACATCTCGCTGTATGTCCCACATCCAAAGTGCTAAGAGAGAGCTTGCTCTCCCTGTCTTTGAGTACTGTTTTCACTGTCCCGGTTACCTCTTTGCTAACATTCTCTTCAGAGCCGCAGTGAAACCAGGAACCGCGTGGAGAAGGCACCCACACTGAGAGTGCCTGGAGGGAACATTGGGGCTTCTTCTCAGTGTCTCTGACATAGGGTTTCACTGTCCCGGGAAAGTCTCTGCTAACACCGTGCAGAGCGCTGTGCCCAATGTACAGAAACGTCTTGCGGTATCTCCTACAGGGAAAGTGCCAGGAGGGAATTGTCGAGCTTGTTCTCAGTGTCTCTGAGAATTGCTCTGATTATCTGTGTGACCTCTTTGCTAAGACTCTCCAGAGAGCCGTCCTCAAAACAAACACACATCTTGACATATCTCCCACATTGATCGCAGTGTCTCCAGAAACGGCATTCAAGGAGCCAGGACCTTTTCTCCCTGCACTGTCCATTGAGTTGTCCTCAAAACCAATATACATCCTGCTATATCTCCCACATGGAAAGTGCCAGGAGGGAGAAGTGGGGATTATGTTTAGACTTTCTCGGAACTGCTTCAAATCAACTAGATATCTTTGTGCTGTAAATCTCCCAACAGCCAAACGCAAAAGCAGCAAACATCTCGCTGTATGTCCCACATCGAAAGTGCTAAGAGAGAGCTTGCTCTCCCTGTCTTTGAGTACTGTTTTCACTGTCCCGGTTACCTCTTTGCTAACATTCTCTTCAGAGCCGCAGTGAAACCAGGAACCACGTGGAGAAGGCACCCACACTGAAAGTGCCTGGAGGGAACATTGGGGCTTCTTCTCAGTGTCTCTGACATAGGGTTTCACTGTCCTGGGAAAGTCTCTGCTAACACCGTGCAGAGCGCTGTGCCCAATGTACAGAAACGTCTTGCGGTATCTCCTACAGGGAAAGTGCCAGGAGGGAATTGTGGAGCTTGTTCTCAGTGTCTCTGAGAATTGCTCTGATTATCTGTGTGACCTCTTTGCTAAGACTCTCCAGAGAGCCGTCCTCAAAACAAACACACATCTTGACATATCTCCCACATTGATCGCAGTGTCTCCAGAAACGGCATTCAAGGAGCCAGGACCTTTTCTCCCTACACTGTCCATTGAGTTGTCCTCAAAACCAATATACATCCTGCTATATCTCCCACATGGAAAGTGCCAGGAGGGAGAAGTTGGGATTATGTTTAGACTTTCTCGGAACTGCTTCAAATCAACTAGATATCTTTGTGCTGTAAATCTCCCAACAGCCAAACGCAAAAGCAGCAAACATCTCGCTGTATGTCCCACATCCAAAGTGCCAAGAGAGAGCTTGCTCTCCCTGTCTTTGAGTACTGTTTTCACTGTCCCGGTTACCTCTTTGCTAACATTCTCTTCAGAGCCGCAGTGAAACCAGGAACCGCGTGGAGAAGGCAACCACACTGAGAGTGCCTGGAGGGAACACTGGGGCTTCTTCTCAGTGTCTCTGACATAGGGTTTCACTGTCCCGGGAAAGTCTCTGCTAACACCGTGCAGAGCGCTGTGCCCAATGTACAGAAACGTCTTGCGGTATCTCCTACAGGGAAAGTGCCAGGAGGGAATTGTCGAGCTTGTTCTCAGTGTCTCTGAGAATTGCTCTGATTATCTGTGTGACCTCTTTGCTAAGACTCTCCAGAGAGCCGTCCTCAAAACAAACACACATCTTGACATATCTCCCACATTGATCGCAGTGTCTCCAGAAACGGCATTCAAGGAGCCAGGACCTTTTCTCCCTACACTGTCCATTGAGTTGTCCTCAAAACCAATATACATCCTGCTATATCTCCCACATGGAAAGTGCCAGGAGGGAGAAGTTGGGATTATGTTTAGACTTTCTCGGAACTGCTTCAAATCAACTAGATATCTTTGTGCTGTAAATCTCCCAACAGCCAAACGCAAAAGCAGCAAACATCTCGCTGTATGTCCCACATCCAAAGTGCCAAGAGAGAGCTTGCTCTCCCTGTCTTTGAGTACTGTTTTCACTGTCCCGGTTACCTCTTTGCTAACATTCTCTTCAGAGCCGCAGTGAAACCAGGAACCGCGTGGAGAAGGCAACCACACTGAGAGTGCCTGGAGGGAACACTGGGGCTTCTTCTCAGTGTCTCTGACATAGGGTTTCACTGTCCCGGGAAAGTCTCTGCTAACACCGTGCAGAGCGCTGTGCCCAATGTACAGAAACGTCTTGCGGTATCTCCTACAGGGAAAGTGCCAGGAGGGAATTGTGGAGCTTGTTCTCAGTGTCTCTGAGAATTGCTCTGATTATCTGTGTGACCTCTTTGCTAAGACTCTCCAGAGAGCCGTCCTCAAAACAAACACACATCTTGACATATCTCCCACATTGATCGCAGTGTCTCCAGAAACGGCATTCAAGGAGCCAGGACCTTTTCTCCCTACACTGTCCATTGAGTTGTCCTCAAAACCAATATACATCCTGCTATATCTCCCACATGGAAAGTGCCAGGAGGGAGAAGTGGGGATTATGTTTAGACTTTCTCGGAACTGCTTCAAATCAACTAGATATCTTTGTGCTGTAAATCTCCCAACAGCCAAACGCAAAAGCAGCAAACATCTCGCTGTATGTCCCACATCCAAAGTGCTAAGAGAGAGCTTGCTCTCCCTGTCTTTGAGTACTGTTTTCACTGTCCCGGTTACCTCTTTGCTAACATTCTCTTCAGAGCCGCAGTGAAACCAGGAACCACGTGGAGAAGGCACCCACACTGAAAGTGCCTGGAGGGAACATTGGGGCTTCTTCTCAGTGTCTCTGACATAGGGTTTCACTGTCCCGGGAAAGTCTCTGCTAACACCGTGCAGAGCGCTGTGCCCAATGTACAGAAACGTCTTGCGGTATCTCCTACAGGGAAAGTGCCAGGAGGGAATTGTCGAGCTTGTTCTCAGTGTCTCTGAGAATTGCTCTGATTATCTGTGTGACCTCTTTGCTAAGACTCTCCAGAGAGCCGTCCTCAAAACAAACACACATCTTGACATATCTCCCACATTGATCGCAGTGTCTCCAGAAACGGCATTCAAGGAGCCAGGACCTTTTCTCCCTACACTGTCCATTGAGTTGTCCTCAAAACCAATATACATCCTGCTATATCTCCCACATGGAAAGTGCCAGGAGGGAGAAGTGGGGATTATGTTTAGACTTTCTCGGAACTGCTTCAAATCAACTAGATATCTTTGTGCTGTAAATCTCCCAGCAGCCAAACGCAAAAGCAGCAAACATCTCGCTGTATGTCCCACATCCAAAGTGCTAAGAGAGAGCTTGCTCTCCCTGTCTTTGAGTACTGTTTTCACTGTCCCGGTTACCTCTTTGCTAACATTCTCTTCAGAGCCGCAGTGAAACCAGGAACCACGTGGAGAAGGCACCCACACTGAAAGTGCCTGGAGGGAACATTGGGGCTTCTTCTCAGTGTCTCTGACATAGGGTTTCACTGTCCCGGGAAAGTCTCTACTAACACCGTGCAGAGCGCTGTGCCCAATGTACAGAAACGTCTTGCGGTATCTCCTACAGGGAAAGTGCCAGGAGGGAATTGTGGAGCTTGTTCTCAGTGTCTCTGAGAATTGCTCTGATTATCTGTGTGACCTCTTTGCTAAGACTCTCCAGAGAGACGTCCTCAAAACAAACACACATCTTGACATATCTCCCACATTGATCGCAGTGTCTCCAGAAACGGCATTCAAGGAGCCAGGACCTTTTCTCCCTACACTGTCCATTGAGTTGTCCTCAAAACCAATATACATCCTGCTAGATCTCCCACATGGAAAGTGCCAGGAGGGAGAAGTGGGGATTATGTTTAGACTTTCTCGGAACTGCTTCAAATCAACTAGATATCTTTGTGCTGTAAATCTCCCAACAGCCAAACGCAAAAGCAGCAAACATCTCGCTGTATGTCCCACATCGAAAGTGCTAAGAGAGAGCTTGCTCTCCCTGTCTTTGAGTACTGTTTTCACTGTCCCGGTTACCTCTTTGCTAACATTCTCTTCAGAGCCGCAGTGAAACCAGGAACCACGTGGAGAAGGCACCCACACTGAAAGTGCCTGGAGGGAACATTGGGGCTTCTTCTCAGTGTCTCTGACATAGGGTTTCACTGTCCCGGGAAAGTCTCTGCTAACACCGTGCAGAGCGCTGTGCCCAATGTACAGAAACGTCTTGCGGTATCTCCTACAGGGAAAGTGCCAGGAGGGAATTGTCGAGCTTGTTCTCAGTGTCTCTGAGAATTGCTCTGATTATCTGTGTGACCTCTTTGCTAAGACTCTCCAGAGAGCCGTCCTCAAAACAAACACACATCTTGACATATCTCCCACATTGATCGCAGTGTCTCCAGAAACGGCATTCAAGGAGCCAGGACCTTTTCTCCCTACACTGTCCATTGAGTTGTCCTCAAAACCAATATACATCCTGCTATATCTCCCACATGGAAAGTGACAGGAGGGAGAAGTGGGGATTATGTTTAGACTTTCTCGGAACTGCTTCAAATCAACTAGATATCTTTGTGCTGTAAATCTCCCAACAGCCAAACGCAAAAGCAGCAAACATCTCGCTGTATGTCCCACATCCAAAGTGCCAAGAGAGAGCTTGCTCTCCCTGTCTTTGAGTACTGTTTTCACTGTCCCGGTTACCTCTTTGCTAACATTCTCTTCAGAGCCGCAGTGAAACCAGGAACCACGTGGAGAAGGCACCCACACTGAAAGTGCCTGGAGGGAACATTGGGGCTTCTTCTCAGTGTCTCTGACATAGGGTTTCACTGTCCCAGGAAAGTCTCTACTAACACCGTGCAGAGCGCTGTGCCCAATGTACAGAAACGTCTTGCGGTATCTCCTACAGGGAAAGTGCCAGGAGGGAATTGTCGAGCTTGTTCTCAGTGTCTCTGAGAATTGCTCTGATTATCTGTGTGACCTCTTTGCTAAGACTCTCCAGAGAGCCGTCCTCAAAACAAACACACATCTTGACATATCTCCCACATTGATCGCAGTGTCTCCAGAAACGGCATTCAAGGAGCCAGGACCTTTTCTCCCTACACTGTCCATTGAGTTGTCCTCAAAACCAATATACATCCTGCTATATCTCCCACATGGAAAGTGACAGGAGGGAGAAGTGGGGATTATGTTTAGACTTTCTCGGAACTGCTTCAAATCAACTAGATATCTTTGTGCTGTAAATCTCCCAACAGCCAAACGCAAAAGCAGCAAACATCTCGCTGTATGTCCCACATCGAAAGTGCTAAGAGAGAGCTTGCTCTCCCTGTCTTTGAGTACTGTTTTCACTGTCCCGGTTACCTCTTTGCTAACATTCTCTTCAGAGCGGCAGTGAAACCAGGAACCACGTGGAGAAGGCACCCACACTGAAAGTGCCTGGAGGGAACATTGGGGCTTCTTCTCAGTGTCTCTGACATAGGGTTTCACTGTCCCGGGAAAGTCTCTGCTAACACCGTGCAGAGCGCTGTGCCCAATGTACAGAAACGTCTTGCGGTATCTCCTACAGGGAAAGTGCCAGGAGGGAATTGTGGAGCTTGTTCTCAGTGTCTCTGAGAATTGCTCTGATTATCTGTGTGACCTCTTTGCTAAGACTCTCCAGAGAGCCGTCCTCAAAACAAACACACATCTTGACATATCTCCCACATTGATCGCAGTGTCTCCAGAAACGGCATTCAAGGAGCCAGGACCTTTTCTCCCTGCACTGTCCATTGAGTTGTCCTCAAAACCAATATACATCCTGCTATATCTCCCACATGGAAAGTGCCAGGAGGGAGAAGTGGGGATTATGTTTAGACTTTCTCGGAACTGCTTCAAATCAACTAGATATCTTTGTGCTGTAAATCTCCCAACAGCCAAACGCAAAAGCAGCAAACATCTCGCTGTATGTCCCACATCCAAAGTGCTAAGAGAGAGCTTGCTCTCCCTGTCTTTGAGTACTGTTTTCACTCTCCCGGTTACCTCTTTGCTAACATTCTCTTCAGAGCCGCAGTGAAACCAGGAACCACGTGGAGAAGGCACCCACACTGAAAGTGCCTGGAGGGAACATTGGGGCTTCTTCTCAGTGTCTCTGACATAGGGTTTCACTGTCCCGGGAAAGTCTCTGCTAACACCGTGCAGAGCGCTGTGCCCAATGTACAGAAACGTCTTGCGGTATCTCCTACAGGGAAAGTGCCAGGAGGGAATTGTCGAGCTTGTTCTCAGTGTCTCTGAGAATTGCTCTGATTATCTGTGTGACCTCTTTGCTAAGACTCTCCAGAGAGCCGTCCTCAAAACAAACACACATCTTGACATATCTCCCACATTGATCGCAGTGTCTCCAGAAACGGCATTCAAGGAGCCAGGACCTTTTCTCCCTACACTGTCCATTGAGTTGTCCTCAAAACCAATATACATCCTGCTATATCTCCCACATGGAAAGTGACAGGAGGGAGAAGTGGGGATTATGTTTAGACTTTCTCGGAACTGCTTCAAATCAACTAGATATCTTTGTGCTGTAAATCTCCCAACAGCCAAACGCAAAAGCAGCAAACATCTCGCTGTATGTCCCACATCCAAAGTGCCAAGAGAGAGCTTGCTCTCCCTGTCTTTGAGTACTGTTTTCACTGTCCCGGTTACCTCTTTGCTAACATTCTCTTCAGAGCCGCAGTGAAACCAGGAACCACGTGGAGAAGGCACCCACACTGAAAGTGCCTGGAGGGAACATTGGGGCTTCTTCTCAGTGTCTCTGACATAGGGTTTCACTGTCCCAGGAAAGTCTCTACTAACACCGTGCAGAGCGCTGTGCCCAATGTACAGAAACGTCTTGCGGTATCTCCTACAGGGAAAGTGCCAGGAGGGAATTGTCGAGCTTGTTCTCAGTGTCTCTGAGAATTGCTCTGATTATCTGTGTGACCTCTTTGCTAAGACTCTCCAGAGAGCCGTCCTCAAAACAAACACACATCTTGACATATCTCCCACATTGATCGCAGTGTCTCCAGAAACGGCATTCAAGGAGCCAGGACCTTTTCTCCCTACACTGTCCATTGAGTTGTCCTCAAAACCAATATACATCCTGCTATATCTCCCACATGGAAAGTGACAGGAGGGAGAAGTGGGGATTATGTTTAGACTTTCTCGGAACTGCTTCAAATCAACTAGATATCTTTGTGCTGTAAATCTCCCAACAGCCAAACGCAAAAGCAGCAAACATCTCGCTGTATGTCCCACATCGAAAGTGCTAAGAGAGAGCTTGCTCTCCCTGTCTTTGAGTACTGTTTTCACTGTCCCGGTTACCTCTTTGCTAACATTCTCTTCAGAGCGGCAGTGAAACCAGGAACCACGTGGAGAAGGCACCCACACTGAAAGTGCCTGGAGGGAACATTGGGGCTTCTTCTCAGTGTCTCTGACATAGGGTTTCACTGTCCCGGGAAAGTCTCTGCTAACACCGTGCAGAGCGCTGTGCCCAATGTACAGAAACGTCTTGCGGTATCTCCTACAGGGAAAGTGCCAGGAGGGAATTGTGGAGCTTGTTCTCAGTGTCTCTGAGAATTGCTCTGATTATCTGTGTGACCTCTTTGCTAAGACTCTCCAGAGAGCCGTCCTCAAAACAAACACACATCTTGACATATCTCCCACATTGATCGCAGTGTCTCCAGAAACGGCATTCAAGGAGCCAGGACCTTTTCTCCCTGCACTGTCCATTGAGTTGTCCTCAAAACCAATATACATCCTGCTATATCTCCCACATGGAAAGTGCCAGGAGGGAGAAGTGGGGATTATGTTTAGACTTTCTCGGAACTGCTTCAAATCAACTAGATATCTTTGTGCTGTAAATCTCCCAACAGCCAAACGCAAAAGCAGCAAACATCTCGCTGTATGTCCCACATCCAAAGTGCTAAGAGAGAGCTTGCTCTCCCTGTCTTTGAGTACTGTTTTCACTCTCCCGGTTACCTCTTTGCTAACATTCTCTTCAGAGCCGCAGTGAAACCAGGAACCACGTGGAGAAGGCACCCACACTGAAAGTGCCTGGAGGGAACATTGGGGCTTCTTCTCAGTGTCTCTGACATAGGGTTTCACTGTCCCGGGAAAGTCTCTGCTAACACCGTGCAGAGCGCTGTGCCCAATGTACAGAAACGTCTTGCGGTATCTCCTACAGGGAAAGTGCCAGGAGGGAATTGTCGAGCTTGTTCTCAGTGTCTCTGAGAATTGCTCTGATTATCTGTGTGACCTCTTTGCTAAGACTCTCCAGAGAGCCGTCCTCAAAACAAACACACATCTTGACATATCTCCCACATTGATCGCAGTGTCTCCAGAAACGGCATTCAAGGAGCCAGGACCTTTTCTCCCTACACTGTCCATTGAGTTGTCCTCAAAACCAATATACATCCTGCTAGATCTCCCACATGGAAAGTGCCAGGAGGGAGAAGTGGGGATTATGTTTAGACTTTCTCGGAACTGCTTCAAATCAACTAGATATCTTTGTGCTGTAAATCTCCCAACAGCCAAACGCAAAAGCAGCAAACATCTCGCTGTATGTCCCACATTGAAAGTGCTAAGAGAGAGCTTGCTCTCCCTGTCTTTGAGTACTGTTTTCACTGTCCCGGTTACCTCTTTGCTAACATTCTCTTCAGAGCCGCAGTGAAACCAGGAACCACGTGGAGAAGGCACCCACACTGAAAGTGCCTGGAGGGAACATTGGGGCTTCTTCTCAGTGTCTCTGACATAGGGTTTCACTGTCCCGGGAAAGTCTCTACTAACACCGTGCAGAGCGCTGTGCCCAATGTACAGAAACGTCTTGCGGTATCTCCTACAGGGAAAGTGCCAGGAGGGAATTGTCGAGCTTGTTCTCAGTGTCTCTGAGAATTGCTCTGATTATCTGTGTGACCTCTTTGCTAAGACTCTCCAGAGAGCCGTCCTCAAAACAAACACACATCTTGACATATCTCCCACATTGATCGCAGTGTCTCCAGAAACGGCATTCAAGGAGCCAGGACCTTTTCTCCCTACACTGTCCATTGAGTTGTCCTCAAAACCAATATACATCCTGCTATATCTCCCACATGGAAAGTGCCAGGAGGGAGAAGTGGGGATTATGTTTAGACTTTCTCGGAACTGCTTCAAATCAACTAGATATCTTTGTGCTGTAAATCTCCCAACAGCCAAACGCAAAAGCAGCAAACATCTCGCTGTATGTCCCACATCGAAAGTGCTAAGAGAGAGCTTGCTCTCCCTGTCTTTGAGTACTGTTTTCACTGTCCCGGTTACCTCTTTGCTAACATTCTCTTCAGAGCCGCAGTGAAACCAGGAACCACGTGGAGAAGGCACCCACACTGAAAGTGCCTGGAGGGAACATTGGGGCTTCTTCTCAGTGTCTCTGACATAGGGTTTCACTGTCCCGGGAAAGTCTCTGCTAACACCGTGCAGAGCGCTGTGCCCAATGTACAGAAACGTCTTGCGGTATCTCCTACAGGGAAAGTGCCAGGAGGGAATTGTGGAGCTTGTTCTCAGTGTCTCTGAGAATTGCTCTGATTATCTGTGTGACCTCTTTGCTAAGACTCTCCAGAGAGCCGTCCTCAAAACAAACACACATCTTGACATATCTCCCACATTGATCGCAGTGTCTCCAGAAACGGCATTCAAGGAGCCAGGACCTTTTCTCCCTACACTGTCCATTGAGTTGTCCTCAAAACCAATATACATCCTGCTAGATCTCCCACATGGAAAGTGCCAGGAGGGAGAAGTGGGGATTATGTTTAGACTTTCTCGGAACTGCTTCAAATCAACTAGATATCTTTGTGCTGTAAATCTCCCAACAGCCAAACGCAAAAGCAGCAAACATCTCGCTGTATGTCCCACATCGAAAGTGCTAAGAGAGAGCTTGCTCTCCCTGTCTTTGAGTACTGTTTTCACTGTCCCGGTTACCTCTTTGCTAACATTCTCTTCAGAGCCGCAGTGAAACCAGGAACCACGTGGAGAAGGCACCCACACTGAAAGTGCCTGGAGGGAACATTGGGGCTTCTTCTCAGTGTCTCTGACATAGGGTTTCACTGTCCCGGGAAAGTCTCTGCTAACACCGTGCAGAGCGCTGTGCCCAATGTACAGAAACGTCTTGCGGTATCTCCTACAGGGAAAGTGCCAGGAGGGAATTGTCGAGCTTGTTCTCAGTGTCTCTGAGAATTGCTCTGATTATCTGTGTGACCTCTTTGCTAAGACTCTCCAGAGAGACGTCCTCAAAACAAACACACATCTTGACATATCTCCCACATTGATCGCAGTGTCTCCAGAAACGGCATTCAAGGAGCCAGGACCTTTTCTCCCTACACTGTCCATTGAGTTGTCCTCAAAACCAATATACATCCTGCTATATCTCCCACATGGAAAGTGACAGGAGGGAGAAGTGGGGATTATGTTTAGACTTTCTCGGAACTGCTTCAAATCAACTAGATATCTTTGTGCTGTAAATCTCCCAACAGCCAAACGCAAAAGCAGCAAACATCTCGCTGTATGTCCCACATCCAAAGTGCTAAGAGAGAGCTTGCTCTCCCTGTCTTTGAGTACTGTTTTCACTGTCCCGGTTACCTCTTTGCTAACATTCTCTTCAGAGCCGCAGTGAAACCAGGAACCACGTGGAGAAGGCACCCACACTGAAAGTGCCTGGAGGGAACATTGGGGCTTCTTCTCAGTGTCTCTGACATAGGGTTTCACTGTCCCGGGAAAGTCTCTGCTAACACCGTGCAGAGCGCTGTGCCCAATGTACAGAAACGTCTTGCGGTATCTCCTACAGGGAAAGTGCCAGGAGGGAATTGTGGAGCTTGTTCTCAGTGTCTCTGAGAATTGCTCTGATTATCTGTGTGACCTCTTTGCTAAGACTCTCCAGAGAGCCGTCCTCAAAACAAACACACATCTTGACATATCTCCCACATTGATCGCAGTGTCTCCAGAAACGGCATTCAAGGAGCCAGGACCTTTTCTCCCTACACTGTCCATTGAGTTGTCCTCAAAACCAATATACATCCTGCTATATCTCCCACATGGAAAGTGCCAGGAGGGAGAAGTGGGGATTATGTTTAGACTTTCTCGGAACTGCTTCAAATCAACTAGATATCTTTGTGCTGTAAATCTCCCAACAGCCAAACGCAAAAGCAGCAAACATCTCGCTGTATGTCCCACATCCAAAGTGCTAAGAGAGAGCTTGCTCTCCCTGTCTTTGAGTACTGTTTTCACTGTCCCGGTTACCTCTTTGCTAACATTCTCTTCAGAGCCGCAGTGAAACCAGGAACCACGTGGAGAAGGCACCCACACTGAAAGTGCCTGGAGGGAACATTGGGGCTTCTTCTCAGTGTCTCTGACATAGGGTTTCACTGTCCCGGGAAAGTCTCTGCTAACACCGTGCAGAGCGCTGTGCCCAATGTACAGAAACGTCTTGCGGTATCTCCTACAGGGAAAGTGCCAGGAGGGAATTGTGGAGCTTGTTCTCAGTGTCTCTGAGAATTGCTCTGATTATCTGTGTGACCTCTTTGCTAAGACTCTCCAGAGAGCCGTCCTCAAAACAAACACACATCTTGACATATCTCCCACATTGATCGCAGTGTCTCCAGAAACGGCATTCAAGGAGCCAGGACCTTTTCTCCCTACACTGTCCATTGAGTTGTCCTCAAAACCAATATACATCCTGCTATATCTCCCACATGGAAAGTGCCAGGAGGGAGAAGTGGGGATTATGTTTAGACTTTCTCGGAACTGCTTCAAATCAACTAGATATCTTTGTGCTGTAAATCTCCCAACAGCCAAACGCAAAAGCAGCAAACATCTCGCTGTATGTCCCACATCCAAAGTGCTAAGAGAGAGCTTGCTCTCCCTGTCTTTGAGTACTGTTTTCACTGTCCCGGTTACCTCTTTGCTAACATTCTCTTCAGAGCCGCAGTGAAACCAGGAACCACGTGGAGAAGGCACCCACACTGAAAGTGCCTGGAGGGAACATTGGGGCTTCTTCTCAGTGTCTCTGACATAGGGTTTCACTGTCCCGGGAAAGTCTCTGCTAACACCGTGCAGAGCGCTGTGCCCAATGTACAGAAACGTCTTGCGGTATCTCCTACAGGGAAAGTGCCAGGAGGGAATTGTCGAGCTTGTTCTCAGTGTCTCTGAGAATTGCTCTGATTATCTGTGTGACCTCTTTGCTAAGACTCTCCAGAGAGACGTCCTCAAAACAAACACACATCTTGACATATCTCCCACATTGATCGCAGTGTCTCCAGAAACGGCATTCAAGGAGCCAGGACCTTTTCTCCCTACACTGTCCATTGAGTTGTCCTCAAAACCAATATACATCCTGCTAGATCTCCCACATGGAAAGTGCCAGGAGGGAGAAGTGGGGATTATGTTTAGACTTTCTCGGAACTGCTTCAAATCAACTAGATATCTTTGTGCTGTAAATCTCCCAACAGCCAAACGCAAAAGCAGCAAACATCTCGCTGTATGTCCCACATCGAAAGTGCTAAGAGAGAGCTTGCTCTCCCTGTCTTTGAGTACTGTTTTCACTGTCCCGGTTACCTCTTTGCTAACATTCTCTTCAGAGCCGCAGTGAAACCAGGAACCACGTGGAGAAGGCACCCACACTGAAAGTGCCTGGAGGGAACATTGGGGCTTCTTCTCAGTGTCTCTGACATAGGGTTTCACTGTCCCGGGAAAGTCTCTGCTAACACCGTGCAGAGCGCTGTGCCCAATGTACAGAAACGTCTTGCGGTATCTCCTACAGGGAAAGTGCCAGGAGGGAATTGTCGAGCTTGTTCTCAGTGTCTCTGAGAATTGCTCTGATTATCTGTGTGACCTCTTTGCTAAGACTCTCCAGAGAGCCGTCCTCAAAACAAACACACATCTTGACATATCTCCCACATTGATCGCAGTGTCTCCAGAAACGGCATTCAAGGAGCCAGGACCTTTTCTCCCTGCACTGTCCATTGAGTTGTCCTCAAAACCAATATACATCCTGCTATATCTCCCACATGGAAAGTGCCAGGAGGGAGAAGTGGGGATTATGTTTAGACTTTCTCGGAACTGCTTCAAATCAACTAGGTATCTTTGTGCTGTAAATCTCCCAACAGCCAAACGCAAAAGCAGCAAACATCTCGCTGTATGTCCCACATCCAAAGTGCTAAGAGAGAGCTTGCTCTCCCTGTCTTTGAGTACTGTTTTCACTGTCCCGGTTACCTCTTTGCTAACATTCTCTTCAGAGCCGCAGTGAAACCAGGAACCACGTGGAGAAGGCACCCACACTGAAAGTGCCTGGAGGGAACACTGGGGCTTCTTCTCAGTGTCTCTGACATAGGGTTTCACTGTCCCGGGAAAGTCTCTGCTAACACCGTGCAGAGCGCTGTGCCCAATGTACAGAAACGTCTTGCGGTATCTCCTACAGGGAAAGTGCCAGGAGGGAATTGTGGAGCTTGTTCTCAGTGTCTCTGAGAATTGCTCTGATTATCTGTGTGACCTCTTTGCTAAGACTCTCCAGAGAGCCGTCCTCAAAACAAACACACATCTTGACATATCTCCCACATTGATCGCAGTGTCTCCAGAAACGGCATTCAAGGAGCCAGGACCTTTTCTCCCTACACTGTCCATTGAGTTGTCCTCAAAACCAATATACATCCTGCTATATCTCCCACATGGAAAGTGCCAGGAGGGAGAAGTGGGGATTATGTTTAGACTTTCTCGGAACTGCTTCAAATCAACTAGATATCTTTGTGCTGTAAATCTCCCAACAGCCAAACGCAAAAGCAGCAAACATCTCGCTGTATGTCCCACATCCAAAGTGCTAAGAGAGAGCTTGCTCTCCCTGTCTTTGAGTACTGTTTTCACTGTCCCGGTTACCTCTTTGCTAACATTCTCTTCAGAGCCGCAGTGAAACCAGGAACCACGTGGAGAAGGCACCCACACTGAAAGTGCCTGGAGGGAACATTGGGGCTTCTTCTCAGTGTCTCTGACATAGGGTTTCACTGTCCCGGGAAAGTCTCTGCTAACACCGTGCAGAGCGCTGTGCCCAATGTACAGAAACGTCTTGCGGTATCTCCTACAGGGAAAGTGCCAGGAGGGAATTGTGGAGCTTGTTCTCAGTGTCTCTGAGAATTGCTCTGATTATCTGTGTGACCTCTTTGCTAAGACTCTCCAGAGAGCCGTCCTCAAAACAAACACACATCTTGACATATCTCCCACATTGATCGCAGTGTCTCCAGAAACGGCATTCAAGGAGCCAGGACCTTTTCTCCCTACACTGTCCATTGAGTTGTCCTCAAAACCAATATACATCCTGCTATATCTCCCACATGGAAAGTGCCAGGAGGGAGAAGTGGGGATTATGTTTAGACTTTCTCGGAACTGCTTCAAATCAACTAGATATCTTTGTGCTGTAAATCTCCCAACAGCCAAACGCAAAAGCAGCAAACATCTCGCTGTATGTCCCACATCCAAAGTGCTAAGAGAGAGCTTGCTCTCCCTGTCTTTGAGTACTGTTTTCACTGTCCCGGTTACCTCTTTGCTAACATTCTCTTCAGAGCCGCAGTGAAACCAGGAACCGCGTGGAGAAGGCACCCACACTGAAAGTGCCTGGAGGGAACATTGGGGCTTCTTCTCAGTGTCTCTGACACAGGGTTTCACTGTCCCGGGAAAGTCTCTGCTAACACCGTGCAGAGCGCTGTGCCCAATGTACAGAAACGTCTTGCGGTATCTCCTACAGGGAAAGTGCCAGGAGGGAATTGTGGAGCTTGTTCTCAGTGTCTCTGAGAATTGCTCTGATTATCTGTGTGACCTCTTTGCTAAGACTCTCCAGAGAGCCGTCCTCAAAACAAACACACATCTTGACATATCTCCCACATTGATCGCAGTGTCTCCAGAAACGGCATTCAAGGAGCCAGGACCTTTTCTCCCTACACTGTCCATTGAGTTGTCCTCAAAACCAATATACATCCTGCTATATCTCCCACATGGAAAGTGCCAGGAGGGAGAAGTGGGGATTATGTTTAGACTTTCTCGGAACTGCTTCAAATCAACTAGATATCTTTGTGCTGTAAATCTCCCAACAGCCAAACGCAAAAGCAGCAAACATCTCGCTGTATGTCCCACATCCAAAGTGCTAAGAGAGAGCTTGCTCTCCCTGTCTTTGAGTACTGTTTTCACTGTCCCGGTTACCTCTTTGCTAACATTCTCTTCAGAGCCGCAGTGAAACCAGGAACCACGTGGAGAAGGCACCCACACTGAAAGTGCCTGGAGGGAACATTGGGGCTTCTTCTCAGTGTCTCTGACACAGGGTTTCACTGTCCCGGGAAAGTCTCTGCTAACACCGTGCAGAGCGCTGTGCCCAATGTACAGAAACGTCTTGCGGTATCTCCTACAGGGAAAGTGCCAGGAGGGAATTGTGGAGCTTGTTCTCAGTGTCTCTGAGAATTGCTCTGATTATCTGTGTGACCTCTTTGCTAAGACTCTCCAGAGAGCCGTCCTCAAAACAAACACACATCTTGACATATCTCCCACATTGATCGCAGTGTCTCCAGAAACGGCATTCAAGGAGCCAGGACCTTTTCTCCCTACACTGTCCATTGAGTTGTCCTCAAAACCAATATACATCCTGCTATATCTCCCACATGGAAAGTGCCAGGAGGGAGAAGTGGGGATTATGTTTAGACTTTCTCGGAACTGCTTCAAATCAACTAGATATCTTTGTGCTGTAAATCTCCCAACAGCCAAACGCAAAAGCAGCAAACATCTCGCTGTATGTCCCACATCCAAAGTGCTAAGAGAGAGCTTGCTCTCCCTGTCTTTGAGTACTGTTTTCACTGTCCCGGTTACCTCTTTGCTAACATTCTCTTCAGAGCCGCAGTGAAACCAGGAACCGCGTGGAGAAGGCACCCACACTGAAAGTGCCTGGAGGGAACATTGGGGCTTCTTCTCAGTGTCTCTGACATAGGGTTTCACTGTCCCGGGAAAGTCTCTGCTAACACCGTGCAGAGCGCTGTGCCCAATGTACAGAAACGTCTTGCGGTATCTCCTACAGGGAAAGTGCCAGGAGGGAATTGTGGAGCTTGTTCTCAGTGTCTCTGAGAATTGCTCTGATTATCTGTGTGACCTCTTTGCTAAGACTCTCCAGAGAGCCGTCCTCAAAACAAACACACATCTTGACATATCTCCCACATTGATCGCAGTGTCTCCAGAAACGGCATTCAAGGAGCCAGGACCTTTTCTCCCTACACTGTCCATTGAGTTGTCCTCAAAACCAATATACATCCTGCTATATCTCCCACATGGAAAGTGCCAGGAGGGAGAAGTGGGGATTATGTTTAGACTTTCTCGGAACTGCTTCAAATCAACTAGATATCTTTGTGCTGTAAATCTCCCAACAGCCAAACGCAAAAGCAGCAAACATCTCGCTGTATGTCCCACATCCAAAGTGCTAAGAGAGAGCTTGCTCTCCCTGTCTTTGAGTACTGTTTTCACTGTCCCGGTTACCTCTTTGCTAACATTCTCTTCAGAGCCGCAGTGAAACCAGGAACCACGTGGAGAAGGCACCCACACTGAAAGTGCCTGGAGGGAACATTGGGGCTTCTTCTCAGTGTCTCTGACATAGGGTTTCACTGTCCCGGGAAAGTCTCTGCTAACACCGTGCAGAGCGCTGTGCCCAATGTACAGAAACGTCTTGCGGTATCTCCTACAGGGAAAGTGCCAGGAGGGAATTGTGGAGCTTGTTCTCAGTGTCTCTGAGAATTGCTCTGATTATCTGTGTGACCTCTTTGCTAAGACTCTCCAGAGAGCCGTCCTCAAAACAAACACACATCTTGACATATCTCCCACATTGATCGCAGTGTCTCCAGAAACGGCATTCAAGGAGCCAGGACCTTTTCTCCCTACACTCTCCATTGAGTTGTCCTCAAAACCAATATACATCCTGCTATATCTCCCACATGGAAAGTGCCAGGAGGGAGAAGTGGGGATTATGTTTAGACTTTCTCGGAACTGCTTCAAATCAACTAGATATCTTTGTGCTGTAAATCTCCCAACAGCCAAACGCAAAAGCAGCAAACATCTCGCTGTATGTCCCACATCCAAAGTGCTAAGAGAGAGCTTGCTCTCCCTGTCTTTGAGTACTGTTTTCACTGTCCCGGTTACCTCTTTGCTAACATTCTCTTCAGAGCCGCAGTGAAACCAGGAACCACGTGGAGAAGGCACCCACACTGAAAGTGCCTGGAGGGAACATTGGGGCTTCTTCTCAGTGTCTCTGACACAGGGTTTCACTGTCCCGGGAAAGTCTCTGCTAACACCGTGCAGAGCGCTGTGCCCAATGTACAGAAACGTCTTGCGGTATCTCCTACAGGGAAAGTGCCAGGAGGGAATTGTCGAGCTTGTTCTCAGTGTCTCTGAGAATTGCTCTGATTATCTGTGTGACCTCTTTGCTAAGACTCTCCAGAGAGCCGTCCTCAAAACAAACACACATCTTGACATATCTCCCACATTGATCGCAGTGTCTCCAGAAACGGCATTCAAGGAGCCAGGACCTTTTCTCCCTACACTGTCCATTGAGTTGTCCTCAAAACCAATATACATCCTGCTAGATCTCCCACATGGAAAGTGCCAGGAGGGAGAAGTGGGGATTATGTTTAGACTTTCTCGGAACTGCTTCAAATCAACTAGATATCTTTGTGCTGTAAATCTCCCAACAGCCAAACGCAAAAGCAGCAAACATCTCGCTGTATGTCCCACATCCAAAGTGCTAAGAGAGAGCTTGCTCTCCCTGTCTTTGAGTACTGTTTTCACTGTCCCGGTTACCTCTTTGCTAACATTCTCTTCAGAGCCGCAGTGAAACCAGGAACCACGTGGAGAAGGCACCCACACTGAAAGTGCCTGGAGGGAACATTGGGGCTTCTTCTCAGTGTCTCTGACATAGGGTTTCACTGTCCCGGGAAAGTCTCTGCTAACACCGTGCAGAGCGCTGTGCCCAATGTACAGAAACGTCTTGCGGTATCTCCTACAGGGAAAGTGCCAGGAGGGAATTGTCGAGCTTGTTCTCAGTGTCTCTGAGAATTGCTCTGATTATCTGTGTGACCTCTTTGCTAAGACTCTCCAGAGAGACGTCCTCAAAACAAACACACATCTTGACATATCTCCCACATTGATCGCAGTGTCTCCAGAAACGGCATTCAAGGAGCCAGGACCTTTTCTCCCTACACTGTCCATTGAGTTGTCCTCAAAACCAATATACATCCTGCTATATCTCCCACATGGAAAGTGACAGGAGGGAGAAGTGGGGATTATGTTTAGACTTTCTCGGAACTGCTTCAAATCAACTAGATATCTTTGTGCTGTAAATCTCCCAACAGCCAAACGCAAAAGCAGCAAACATCTCGCTGTATGTCCCACATCCAAAGTGCTAAGAGAGAGCTTGCTCTCCCTGTCTTTGAGTACTGTTTTCACTGTCCCGGTTACCTCTTTGCTAACATTCTCTTCAGAGCCGCAGTGAAACCAGGAACCGCGTGGAGAAGGCACCCACACTGAAAGTGCCTGGAGGGAACATTGGGGCTTCTTCTCAGTGTCTCTGACATAGGGTTTCACTGTCCCGGGAAAGTCTCTGCTAACACCGTGCAGAGCGCTGTGCCCAATGTACAGAAACGTCTTGCGGTATCTCCTACAGGGAAAGTGCCAGGAGGGAATTGTGGAGCTTGTTCTCAGTGTCTCTGAGAATTGCTCTGATTATCTGTGTGACCTCTTTGCTAAGACTCTCCAGAGAGCCGTCCTCAAAACAAACACACATCTTGACATATCTCCCACATTGATCGCAGTGTCTCCAGAAACGGCATTCAAGGAGCCAGGACCTTTTCTCCCTACACTGTCCATTGAGTTGTCCTCAAAACCAATATACATCCTGCTATATCTCCCACATGGAAAGTGCCAGGAGGGAGAAGTGGGGATTATGTTTAGACTTTCTCGGAACTGCTTCAAATCAACTAGATATCTTTGTGCTGTAAATCTCCCAA
The DNA here is from genome assembly GCF_963924245.1 of Chroicocephalus ridibundus. NCBI lineage: Eukaryota > Metazoa > Chordata > Aves > Charadriiformes > Laridae > Chroicocephalus > Chroicocephalus ridibundus. The sequence goes on along the minus strand of NC_086295.1, from coordinate 20,220,993 downwards.
CAGCCAAACGCAAAAGCAGCAAACATCTCGCTGTATGTCCCACATCCAAAGTGCTAAGAGAGAGCTTGCTCTCCCTGTCTTTGAGTACTGTTTTCACTGTCCCGGTTACCTCTTTGCTAACATTCTCTTCAGAGCCGCAGTGAAACCAGGAACCACGTGGAGAAGGCACCCACACTGAAAGTGCCTGGAGGGAACATTGGGGCTTCTTCTCAGTGTCTCTGACATAGGGTTTCACTGTCCCGGGAAAGTCTCTGCTAACACCGTGCAGAGCGCTGTGCCCAATGTACAGAAACGTCTTGCGGTATCTCCTACAGGGAAAGTGCCAGGAGGGAATTGTGGAGCTTGTTCTCAGTGTCTCTGAGAATTGCTCTGATTATCTGTGTGACCTCTTTGCTAAGACTCTCCAGAGAGCCGTCCTCAAAACAAACACACATCTTGACATATCTCCCACATTGATCGCAGTGTCTCCAGAAACGGCATTCAAGGAGCCAGGACCTTTTCTCCCTACACTGTCCATTGAGTTGTCCTCAAAACCAATATACATCCTGCTATATCTCCCACATGGAAAGTGCCAGGAGGGAGAAGTGGGGATTATGTTTAGACTTTCTCGGAACTGCTTCAAATCAACTAGATATCTTTGTGCTGTAAATCTCCCAACAGCCAAACGCAAAAGCAGCAAACATCTCGCTGTATGTCCCACATCCAAAGTGCTAAGAGAGAGCTTGCTCTCCCTGTCTTTGAGTACTGTTTTCACTGTCCCGGTTACCTCTTTGCTAACATTCTCTTCAGAGCCGCAGTGAAACCAGGAACCACGTGGAGAAGGCACCCACACTGAAAGTGCCTGGAGGGAACATTGGGGCTTCTTCTCAGTGTCTCTGACATAGGGTTTCACTGTCCCGGGAAAGTCTCTGCTAACACCGTGCAGAGCGCTGTGCCCAATGTACAGAAACGTCTTGCGGTATCTCCTACAGGGAAAGTGCCAGGAGGGAATTGTCGAGCTTGTTCTCAGTGTCTCTGAGAATTGCTCTGATTATCTGTGTGACCTCTTTGCTAAGACTCTCCAGAGAGCCGTCCTCAAAACAAACACACATCTTGACATATCTCCCACATTGATCGCAGTGTCTCCAGAAACGGCATTCAAGGAGCCAGGACCTTTTCTCCCTACACTGTCCATTGAGTTGTCCTCAAAACCAATATACATCCTGCTAGATCTCCCACATGGAAAGTGCCAGGAGGGAGAAGTGGGGATTATGTTTAGACTTTCTCGGAACTGCTTCAAATCAACTAGATATCTTTGTGCTGTAAATCTCCCAACAGCCAAACGCAAAAGCAGCAAACATCTCGCTGTATGTCCCACATCGAAAGTGCTAAGAGAGAGCTTGCTCTCCCTGTCTTTGAGTACTGTTTTCACTGTCCCGGTTACCTCTTTGCTAACATTCTCTTCAGAGCCGCAGTGAAACCAGGAACCACGTGGAGAAGGCACCCACACTGAAAGTGCCTGGAGGGAACATTGGGGCTTCTTCTCAGTGTCTCTGACATAGGGTTTCACTGTCCCGGGAAAGTCTCTGCTAACACCGTGCAGAGCGCTGTGCCCAATGTACAGAAACGTCTTGCGGTATCTCCTACAGGGAAAGTGCCAGGAGGGAATTGTCGAGCTTGTTCTCAGTGTCTCTGAGAATTGCTCTGATTATCTGTGTGACCTCTTTGCTAAGACTCTCCAGAGAGACGTCCTCAAAACAAACACACATCTTGACATATCTCCCACATTGATCGCAGTGTCTCCAGAAACGGCATTCAAGGAGCCAGGACCTTTTCTCCCTACACTGTCCATTGAGTTGTCCTCAAAACCAATATACATCCTGCTATATCTCCCACATGGAAAGTGACAGGAGGGAGAAGTGGGGATTATGTTTAGACTTTCTCGGAACTGCTTCAAATCAACTAGATATCTTTGTGCTGTAAATCTCCCAACAGCCAAACGCAAAAGCAGCAAACATCTCGCTGTATGTCCCACATCCAAAGTGCTAAGAGAGAGCTTGCTCTCCCTGTCTTTGAGTACTGTTTTCACTGTCCCGGTTACCTCTTTGCTAACATTCTCTTCAGAGCCGCAGTGAAACCAGGAACCGCGTGGAGAAGGCACCCACACTGAAAGTGCCTGGAGGGAACATTGGGGCTTCTTCTCAGTGTCTCTGACACAGGGTTTCACTGTCCCGGGAAAGTCTCTGCTAACACCGTGCAGAGCGCTGTGCCCAATGTACAGAAACGTCTTGCGGTATCTCCTACAGGGAAAGTGCCAGGAGGGAATTGTCGAGCTTGTTCTCAGTGTCTCTGAGAATTGCTCTGATTATCTGTGTGACCTCTTTGCTAAGACTCTCCAGAGAGCCGTCCTCAAAACAAACACACATCTTGACATATCTCCCACATTGATCGCAGTGTCTCCAGAAACCGCATTCAAGGAGCCAGGACCTTTTCTCCCTACACTGTCCATTGAGTTGTCCTCAAAACCAATATACATCCTGCTATATCTCCCACATGGAAAGTGCCAGGAGGGAGAAGTGGGGATTATGTTTAGACTTTCTCGGAACTGCTTCAAATCAACTAGATATCTTTGTGCTGTAAATCTCCCAACAGCCAAACGCAAAAGCAGCAAACATCTCGCTGTATGTCCCACATCGGAAGTGCTAAGAGAGAGCTTGCTCTCCCTGTCTTTGAGTACTGTTTTCACTGTCCCGGTTACCTCTTTGCTAACATTCTCTTCAGAGCCGCAGTGAAACCAGGAACCACGTGGAGAAGGCACCCACACTGAAAGTGCCTGGAGGAAACATTGGGGCTTCTTCTCAGTGTCTCTGACATAGGGTTTCACTGTCCCGGGAAAGTCTCTGCTAACACCGTGCAGAGCGCTGTGCCCAATGTACAGAAACGTCTTGCGGTATCTCCTACAGGGAAAGTGCCAGGAGGGAATTGTGGAGCTTGTTCTCAGTGTCTCTGAGAATTGCTCTGATTATCTGTGTGACCTCTTTGCTAAGACTCTCCAGAGAGCCGTCCTCAAAACAAACACACATCTTGACATATCTCCCACATTGATCGCAGTGTCTCCAGAAACGGCATTCAAGGAGCCAGGACCTTTTCTCCCTACACTGTCCATTGAGTTGTCCTCAAAACCAATATACATCCTGCTATATCTCCCACATGGAAAGTGCCAGGAGGGAGAAGTGGGGATTATGTTTAGACTTTCTCGGAACTGCTTCAAATCAACTAGATATCTTTGTGCTGTAAATCTCCCAACAGCCAAACGCAAAAGCAGCAAACATCTCGCTGTATGTCCCACATCCAAAGTGCTAAGAGAGAGCTTGCTCTCCCTGTCTTTGAGTACTGTTTTCACTGTCCCGGTTACCTCTTTGCTAACATTCTCTTCAGAGCCGCAGTGAAACCAGGAACCGCGTGGAGAAGGCACCCACACTGAAAGTGCCTGGAGGGAACATTGGGGCTTCTTCTCAGTGTCTCTGACATAGGGTTTCACTGTCCCGGGAAAGTCTCTGCTAACACCGTGCAGAGTGCTGTGCCCAATGTACAGAAACGTCTTGCGGTATCTCCTACAGGGAAAGTGCCAGGAGGGAATTGTCGAGCTTGTTCTCAGTGTCTCTGAGAATTGCTCTGATTATCTGTGTGACCTCTTTGCTAAGACTCTCCAGAGAGCCGTCCTCAAAACAAACACACATCTTGACATATCTCCCACATTGATCGCAGTGTCTCCAGAGACGGCATTCAAGGAGCCAGGACCTTTTCTCCCTACACTGTCCATTGAGTTGTCCTCAAAACCAATATACATCCTGCTATATCTCCCACATGGAAAGTGCCAGGAGGGAGAAGTGGGGATTATGTTTAGACTTTCTCAGAACTGCTTCAAATCAACTAGATATCTTTGTGCTGTAAATCTCCCAACAGCCAAACGCAAAAGCAGCAAACATCTCGCTGTATGTCCCACATCCAAAGTGCCAAGAGAGAGCTTGCTCTCCCTGTCTTTGAGTACTGTTTTCACTGTCCCGGTTACCTCTTTGCTAACATTCTCTTCAGAGCCGCAGTGAAACCAGGAACCACGTGGAGAAGGCACCCACACTGAAAGTGCCTGGAGGGAACATTGGGGCTTCTTCTCAGTGTCTCTGACATAGGGTTTCACTGTCCCGGGAAAGTCTCTGCTAACACCGCGCAGAGCGCTGTGCCCAATGTACAGAAACGTCTTGCGGTATCTCCTACAGGGAAAGTGCCAGGAGGGAATTGTCGAGCTTGTTCTCAGTGTCTCTGAGAATTGCTCTGATTATCTGTGTGACCTCTTTGCTAAGACTCTCCAGAGAGCCGTCCTCAAAACAAACACACATCTTGACATATCTCCCACATTGATCGCAGTGTCTCCAGAAACGGCATTCAAGGAGCCAGGACCTTTTCTCCCTACACTGTCCATTGAGTTGTCCTCAAAACCAATATACATCCTGCTATATCTCCCACATGGAAAGTGCCAGGAGGGAGAAGTGGGGATTATGTTTAGACTTTCTCGGAACTGCTTCAAATCAACTAGATATCTTTGTGCTGTAAATCTCCCAACAGCCAAACGCAAAAGCAGCAAACATCTCGCTGTATGTCCCACATCCAAAGTGCTAAGAGAGAGCTTGCTCTCCCTGTCTTTGAGTACTGTTTTCACTGTCCCGGTTACCTCTTTGCTAACATTCTCTTCAGAGCCGCAGTGAAACCAGGAACCGCGTGGAGAAGGCACCCACACTGAAAGTGCCTGGAGGGAACATTGGGGCTTCTTCTCAGTGTCTCTGACATAGGGTTTCACTGTCCCGGGAAAGTCTCTGCTAACACCGTGCAGAGCGCTGTGCCCAATGTACAGAAACGTCTTGCGGTATCTCCTACAGGGAAAGTGCCAGGAGGGAATTGTCGAGCTTGTTCTCAGTGTCTCTGAGAATTGCTCTGATTATCTGTGTGACCTCTTTGCTAAGACTCTCCAGAGAGCCGTCCTCAAAACAAACACACATCTTGACATATCTCCCACATTGATCGCAGTGTCTCCAGAAACGGCATTCAAGGAGCCAGGACCTTTTCTCCCTACACTGTCCATTGAGTTGTCCTCAAAACCAATATACATCCTGCTATATCTCCCACATGGAAAGTGCCAGGAGGGAGAAGTGGGGATTATGTTTAGACTTTCTCGGAACTGCTTCAAATCAACTAGATATCTTTGTGCTGTAAATCTCCCAACAGCCAAACGCAAAAGCAGCAAACATCTCGCTGTATGTCCCACATCGAAAGTGCTAAGAGAGAGCTTGCTCTCCCTGTCTTTGAGTACTGTTTTCACTGTCCCGGTTACCTCTTTGCTAACATTCTCTTCAGAGCCGCAGTGAAACCAGGAACCACGTGGAGAAGGCACCCACACTGAAAGTGCCTGGAGGGAACATTGGGGCTTCTTCTCAGTGTCTCTGACATAGGGTTTCACTGTCCCGGGAAAGTCTCTACTAACACCGTGCAGAGCGCTGTGCCCAATGTACAGAAACGTCTTGCGGTATCTCCTACAGGGAAAGTGCCAGGAGGGAATTGTGGAGCTTGTTCTCAGTGTCTCTGAGAATTGCTCTGATTATCTGTGTGACCTCTTTGCTAAGACTCTCCAGAGAGCCGTCCTCAAAACAAACACACATCTTGACATATCTCCCACATTGATCGCAGTGTCTCCAGAAACGGCATTCAACGAGCCAGGACCTTTTCTCCCTACACTGTCCATTGAGTTGTCCTCAAAACCAATATACATCCTGCTATATCTCCCACATGGAAAGTGCCAGGAGGGAGAAGTGGGGATTATGTTTAGACTTTCTCGGAACTGCTTCAAATCAACTAGATATCTTTGTGCTGTAAATCTCCCAAGAGCCAAACGCAAAAGCAGCAAACATCTCGCTGTATGTCCCACATCCAAAGTGCTAAGAGAGAGCTTGCTCTCCCTGTCTTTGAGTACTGTTTTCACTGTCCCGGTTACCTCTTTGCTAACATTCTCTTCAGAGCCGCAGTGAAACCAGGAACCACGTGGAGAAGGCACCCACACTGAAAGTGCCTGGAGGGAACATTGGGGCTTCTTCTCAGTGTCTCTGACACAGGGTTTCACTGTCCCGGGAAAGTCTCTGCTAACACCGTGCAGAGCGCTGTGCCCAATGTACAGAAACGTCTTGCGGTATCTCCTACAGGGAAAGTGCCAGGAGGGAATTGTGGAGCTTGTTCTCAGTGTCTCTGAGAATTGCTCTGATTATCTGTGTGACCTCTTTGCTAAGACTCTCCAGAGAGCCGTCCTCAAAACAAACACACATCTTGACATATCTCCCACATTGATCGCAGTGTCTCCAGAAACGGCATTCAAGGAGCCAGGACCTTTTCTCCCTACACTGTCCATTGAGTTGTCCTCAAAACCAATATACATCCTGCTATATCTCCCACATGGAAAGTGCCAGGAGGGAGAAGTGGGGATTATGTTTAGACTTTCTCGGAACTGCTTCAAATCAACTAGATATCTTTGTGCTGTAAATCTCCCAACAGCCAAACGCAAAAGCAGCAAACATCTCGCTGTATGTCCCACATCCAAAGTGCCAAGAGAGAGCTTGCTCTCCCTGTCTTTGAGTACTGTTTTCACTGTCCCGGTTACCTCTTTGCTAACATTCTCTTCAGAGCCGCAGTGAAACCAGGAACCACGTGGAGAAGGCACCCACACTGAAAGTGCCTGGAGGGAACATTGGGGCTTCTTCTCAGTGTCTCTGACATAGGGTTTCACTGTCCCGGGAAAGTCTCTGCTAACACCGTGCAGAGCGCTGTGCCCAATGTACAGAAACGTCTTGCGGTATCTCCTACAGGGAAAGTGCCAGGAGGGAATTGTCGAGCTTGTTCTCAGTGTCTCTGAGAATTGCTCTGATTATCTGTGTGACCTCTTTGCTAAGACTCTCCAGAGAGCCGTCCTCAAAACAAACACACATCTTGACATATCTCCCACATTGATCGCAGTGTCTCCAGAAACGGCATTCAAGGAGCCAGGACCTTTTCTCCCTGCACTGTCCATTGAGTTGTCCTCAAAACCAATATACATCCTGCTATATCTCCCACATGGAAAGTGCCAGGAGGGAGAAGTGGGGATTATGTTTAGACTTTCTCGGAACTGCTTCAAATCAACTAGATATCTTTGTGCTGTAAATCTCCCAACAGCCAAACGCAAAAGCAGCAAACATCTCGCTGTATGTCCCACATCCAAAGTGCTAAGAGAGAGCTTGCTCTCCCTGTCTTTGAGTACTGTTTTCACTGTCCTGGTTACCTCTTTGCTAACATTCTCTTCAGAGCCGCAGTGAAACCAGGAACCACGTGGAGAAGGCACCCACACTGAAAGTGCCTGGAGGGAACATTGGGGCTTCTTCTCAGTGTCTCTGACACAGGGTTTCACTGTCCCGGGAAAGTCTCTGCTAACACCGTGCAGAGCGCTGTGCCCAATGTACAGAAACGTCTTGCGGTATCTCCTACAGGGAAAGTGCCAGGAGGGAATTGTGGAGCTTGTTCTCAGTGTCTCTGAGAATTGCTCTGATTATCTGTGTGACCTCTTTGCTAAGACTCTCCAGAGAGCCGTCCTCAAAACAAACACACATCTTGACATATCTCCCACATTGATCGCAGTGTCTCCAGAAACGGCATTCAACGAGCCAGGACCTTTTCTCCCTACACTGTCCATTGAGTTGTCCTCAAAACCAATATACATCCTGCTATATCTCCCACATGGAAAGTGCCAGGAGGGAGAAGTGGGGATTATGTTTAGACTTTCTCGGAACTGCTTCAAATCAACTAGATATCTTTGTGCTGTAAATCTCCCAACAGCCAAACGCAAAAGCAGCAAACATCTCGCTGTATGTCCCACATCCAAAGTGCTAAGAGAGAGCTTGCTCTCCCTGTCTTTGAGTACTGTTTTCACTCTCCCGGTTACCTCTTTGCTAACATTCTCTTCAGAGCCGCAGTGAAACCAGGAACCACGTGGAGAAGGCACCCACACTGAAAGTGCCTGGAGGGAACACTGGGGCTTCTTCTCAGTGTCTCTGACATAGGGTTTCACTGTCCCGGGAAAGTCTCTGCTAACACCGTGCAGAGCGCTGTGCCCAATGTACAGAAACGTCTTGCGGTATCTCCTACAGGGAAAGTGCCAGGAGGGAATTGTGGAGCTTGTTCTCAGTGTCTCTGAGAATTGCTCTGATTATCTGTGTGACCTCTTTGCTAAGACTCTCCAGAGAGCCGTCCTCAAAACAAACACACATCTTGACATATCTCCCACATTGATCGCAGTGTCTCCAGAAACGGCATTCAAGGAGCCAGGACCTTTTCTCCCTGCACTGTCCATTGAGTTGTCCTCAAAACCAATATACATCCTGCTATATCTCCCACATGGAAAGTGCCAGGAGGGAGAAGTGGGGATTATGTTTAGACTTTCTCGGAACTGCTTCAAATCAACTAGATATCTTTGTGCTGTAAATCTCCCAACAGCCAAACGCAAAAGCAGCAAACATCTCGCTGTATGTCCCACATCCAAAGTGCTAAGAGAGAGCTTGCTCTCCCTGTCTTTGAGTACTGTTTTCACTGTCCTGGTTACCTCTTTGCTAACATTCTCTTCAGAGCCGCAGTGAAACCAGGAACCACGTGGAGAAGGCACCCACACTGAAAGTGCCTGGAGGGAACATTGGGGCTTCTTCTCAGTGTCTCTGACATAGGGTTTCACTGTCCCGGGAAAGTCTCTGCTAACACCGTGCAGAGCGCTGTGCCCAATGTACAGAAACGTCTTGCGGTATCTCCTACAGGGAAAGTGCCAGGAGGGAATTGTCGAGCTTGTTCTCAGTGTCTCTGAGAATTGCTCTGATTATCTGTGTGACCTCTTTGCTAAGACTCTCCAGAGAGCCGTCCTCAAAACAAACACACATCTTGACATATCTCCCACATTGATCGCAGTGTCTCCAGAAACGGCATTCAAGGAGCCAGGACCTTTTCTCCCTGCACTGTCCATTGAGTTGTCCTCAAAACCAATATACATCCTGCTATATCTCCCACATGGAAAGTGCCAGGAGGGAGAAGTGGGGATTATGTTTAGACTTTCTCGGAACTGCTTCAAATCAACTAGATATCTTTGTGCTGTAAATCTCCCAACAGCCAAACGCAAAAGCAGCAAACATCTCGCTGTATGTCCCACATCCAAAGTGCTAAGAGAGAGCTTGCTCTCCCTGTCTTTGAGTACTGTTTTCACTGTCCCGGTTACCTCTTTGCTAACATTCTCTTCAGAGCCGCAGTGAAACCAGGAACCACGTGGAGAAGGCACCCACACTGAAAGTGCCTGGAGGGAACATTGGGGCTTCTTCTCAGTGTCTCTGACATAGGGTTTCACTGTCCCGGGAAAGTCTCTGCTAACACCGTGCAGAGCGCTGTGCCCAATGTACAGAAACGTCTTGCGGTATCTCCTACAGGGAAAGTGCCAGGAGGGAATTGTGGAGCTTGTTCTCAGTGTCTCTGAGAATTGCTCTGATTATCTGTGTGACCTCTTTGCTAAGACTCTCCAGAGAGCCGTCCTCAAAACAAACACACATCTTGACATATCTCCCACATTGATCGCAGTGTCTCCAGAAACGGCATTCAAGGAGCCAGGACCTTTTCTCCCTACACTGTCCATTGAGTTGTCCTCAAAACCAATATACATCCTGCTATATCTCCCACATGGAAAGTGCCAGGAGGGAGAAGTGGGGATTATGTTTAGACTTTCTCGGAACTGCTTCAAATCAACTAGATATCTTTGTGCTGTAAATCTCCCAACAGCCAAACGCAAAAGCAGCAAACATCTCGCTGTATGTCCCACATCCAAAGTGCTAAGAGAGAGCTTGCTCTCCCTGTCTTTGAGTACTGTTTTCACTGTCCCGGTTACCTCTTTGCTAACATTCTCTTCAGAGCCGCAGTGAAACCAGGAACCACGTGGAGAAGGCACCCACACTGAAAGTGCCTGGAGGGAACATTGGGGCTTCTTCTCAGTGTCTCTGACACAGGGTTTCACTGTCCCGGGAAAGTCTCTGCTAACACCGTGCAGAGCGCTGTGCCCAATGTACAGAAACGTCTTGCGGTATCTCCTACAGGGAAAGTGCCAGGAGGGAATTGTCGAGCTTGTTCTCAGTGTCTCTGAGAATTGCTCTGATTATCTGTGTGACCTCTTTGCTAAGACTCTCCAGAGAGCCGTCCTCAAAACAAACACACATCTTGACATATCTCCCACATTGATCGCAGTGTCTCCAGAAACGGCATTCAAGGAGCCAGGACCTTTTCTCCCTGCACTGTCCATTGAGTTGTCCTCAAAACCAATATACATCCTGCTATATCTCCCACATGGAAAGTGCCAGGAGGGAGAAGTGGGGATTATGTTTAGACTTTCTCGGAACTGCTTCAAATCAACTAGATATCTTTGTGCTGTAAATCTCCCAACAGCCAAACGCAAAAGCAGCAAACATCTCGCTGTATGTCCCACATCCAAAGTGCTAAGAGAGAGCTTGCTCTCCCTGTCTTTGAGTACTGTTTTCACTGTCCCGGTTACCTCTTTGCTAACATTCTCTTCAGAGCCGCAGTGAAACCAGGAACCACGTGGAGAAGGCACCCACACTGAAAGTGCCTGGAGGGAACATTGGGGCTTCTTCTCAGTGTCTCTGACATAGGGTTTCACTGTCCCGGGAAAGTCTCTGCTAACACCGTGCAGAGCGCTGTGCCCAATGTACAGAAACGTCTTGCGGTATCTCCTACAGGGAAAGTGCCAGGAGGGAATTGTCGAGCTTGTTCTCAGTGTCTCTGAGAATTGCTCTGATTATCTGTGTGACCTCTTTGCTAAGACTCTCCAGAGAGCCGTCCTCAAAACAAACACACATCTTGACATATCTCCCACATTGATCGCAGTGTCTCCAGAAACGGCATTCAAGGAGCCAGGACCTTTTCTCCCTACACTGTCCATTGAGTTGTCCTCAAAACCAATATACATCCTGCTATATCTCCCACATGGAAAGTGCCAGGAGGGAGAAGTGGGGATTATGTTTAGACTTTCTCGGAACTGCTTCAAATCAACTAGATATCTTTGTGCTGTAAATCTCCCAACAGCCAAACGCAAAAGCAGCAAACATCTCGCTGTATGTCCCACATCCAAAGTGCTAAGAGAGAGCTTGCTCTCCCTGTCTTTGAGTACTGTTTTCACTGTCCCGGTTACCTCTTTGCTAACATTCTCTTCAGAGCCGCAGTGAAACCAGGAACCACGTGGAGAAGGCACCCACACTGAAAGTGCCTGGAGGGAACATTGGGGCTTCTTCTCAGTGTCTCTGACATAGGGTTTCACTGTCCCGGGAAAGTCTCTGCTAACACCGTGCAGAGCGCTGTGCCCAATGTACAGAAACGTCTTGCGGTATCTCCTACAGGGAAAGTGCCAGGAGGGAATTGTGGAGCTTGTTCTCAGTGTCTCTGAGAATTGCTCTGATTATCTGTGTGACCTCTTTGCTAAGACTCTCCAGAGAGACGTCCTCAAAACGAACACACATCTTGACATATCTCCCACATTGATCGCAGTGTCTCCAGAAACGGCATTCAAGGAGCCAGGACCTTTTCTCCCTGCACTCTCCATTGAGTTGTCCTCAAAACCAATATACATCCTGCTATATCTCCCACATGGAAAGTGCCAGGAGGGAGAAGTGGGGATTATGTTTAGACTTTCTCGGAACTGCTTCAAATCAACTAGATATCTTTGTGCTGTAAATCTCCCAACAGCCAAACGCAAAAGCAGCAAACATCTCGCTGTATGTCCCACATCGGAAGTGCTAAGAGAGAGCTTGCTCTCCCTGTCTTTGAGTACTGTTTTCACTGTCCCGGTTACCTCTTTGCTAACATTCTCTTCAGAGCCGCAGTGAAACCAGGAACCACGTGGAGAAGGCACCCACACTGAAAGTGCCTGGAGGGAACATTGGGGCTTCTTCTCAGTGTCTCTGACATAGGGTTTCACTGTCCCGGGAAAGTCTCTGCTAACACCGTGCAGAGCGCTGTGCCCAATGTACAGAAACGTCTTGCGGTATCTCCTACAGGGAAAGTGCCAGGAGGGAATTGTCGAGCTTGTTCTCAGTGTCTCTGAGAATTGCTCTGATTATCTGTGTGACCTCTTTGCTAAGACTCTCCAGAGAGCCGTCCTCAAAACAAACACACATCTTGACATATCTCCCACATTGATCGCAGTGTCTCCAGAAACGGCATTCAAGGAGCCAGGACCTTTTCTCCCTACACTGTCCATTGAGTTGTCCTCAAAACCAATATACATCCTGCTATATCTCCCACATGGAAAGTGCCAGGAGGGAGAAGTGGGGATTATGTTTAGACTTTCTCGGAACTGCTTCAAATCAACTAGATATCTTTGTGCTGTAAATCTCCCAACAGCCAAACGCAAAAGCAGCAAACATCTCGCTGTATGTCCCACATCCAAAGTGCTAAGAGAGAGCTTGCTCTCCCTGTCTTTGAGTACTGTTTGCACTGTCCCGGTTACCTCTTTGCTAACATTCTCTTCAGAGCCGCAGTGAAACCAGGAACCACGTGGAGAAGGCACCCACACTGAAAGTGCCTGGAGGGAACATTGGGGCTTCTTCTCAGTGTCTCTGACACAGGGTTTCACTGTCCCGGGAAAGTCTCTGCTAACACCGTGCAGAGCGCTGTGCCCAATGTACAGAAACGTCTTGCGGTATCTCCTACAGGGAAAGTGCCAGGAGGGAATTGTGGAGCTTGTTCTCAGTGTCTCTGAGAATTGCTCTGATTATCTGTGTGACCTCTTTGCTAAGACTCTCCAGAGAGCCGTCCTCAAAACAAACACACATCTTGACATATCTCCCACATTGATCGCAGTGTCTCCAGAAACGGCATTCAACGAGCCAGGACCTTTTCTCCCTACACTGTCCATTGAGTTGTCCTCAAAACCAATATACATCCTGCTAGATCTCCCACATGGAAAGTGCCAGGAGGGAGAAGTGGGGATTATGTTTAGACTTTCTCGGAACTGCTTCAAATCAACTAGATATCTTTGTGCTGTAAATCTCCCAACAGCCAAACGCAAAAGCAGCAAACATCTCGCTGTATGTCCCACATCCAAAGTGCTAAGAGAGAGCTTGCTCTCCCTGTCTTTGAGTACTGTTTTCACTGTCCCGGTTACCTCTTTGCTAACATTCTCTTCAGAGCCGCAGTGAAACCAGGAACCACGTGGAGAAGGCACCCACACTGAAAGTGCCTGGAGGGAACATTGGGGCTTCTTCTCAGTGTCTCTGACATAGGGTTTCACTGTCCCGGGAAAGTCTCTGCTAACACCGTGCAGAGCGCTGTGCCCAATGTACAGAAACGTCTTGCGGTATCTCCTACAGGGAAAGTGCCAGGAGGGAATTGTGGAGCTTGTTCTCAGTGTCTCTGAGAATTGCTCTGATTATCTGTGTGACCTCTTTGCTAAGACTCTCCAGAGAGCCGTCCTCAAAACAAACACACATCTTGACATATCTCCCACATTGATCGCAGTGTCTCCAGAAACGGCATTCAAGGAGCCAGGACCTTTTCTCCCTGCACTCTCCATTGAGTTGTCCTCAAAACCAATATACATCCTGCTATATCTCCCACATGGAAAGTGCCAGGAGGGAGAAGTGGGGATTATGTTTAGACTTTCTCGGAACTGCTTCAAATCAACTAGATATCTTTGTGCTGTAAATCTCCCAACAGCCAAACGCAAAAGCAGCAAACATCTCGCTGTATGTCCCACATCCAAAGTGCTAAGAGAGAGCTTGCTCTCCCTGTCTTTGAGTACTGTTTTCACTGTCCTGGTTACCTCTTTGCTAACATTCTCTTCAGAGCCGCAGTGAAACCAGGAACCACGTGGAGAAGGCACCCACACTGAAAGTGCCTGGAGGGAACATTGGGGCTTCTTCTCAGTGTCTCTGACATAGGGTTTCACTGTCCCGGGAAAGTCTCTGCTAACACCGTGCAGAGCGCTGTGCCCAATGTACAGAAACGTCTTGCGGTATCTCCTACAGGGAAAGTGCCAGGAGGGAATTGTCGAGCTTGTTCTCAGTGTCTCTGAGAATTGCTCTGATTATCTGTGTGACCTCTTTGCTAAGACTCTCCAGAGAGCCGTCCTCAAAACGAACACACATCTTGACATATCTCCCACATTGATCGCAGTGTCTCCAGAAACGGCATTCAAGGAGCCAGGACCTTTTCTCCCTGCACTGTCCATTGAGTTGTCCTCAAAACCAATATACATCCTGCTATATCTCCCACATGGAAAGTGCCAGGAGGGAGAAGTGGGGATTATGTTTAGACTTTCTCGGAACTGCTTCAAATCAACTAGATATCTTTGTGCTCTAAATCTCCCAAGAGCCAAACGCAAAAGCAGCAAACATCTCGCTGTATGTCCCACATCCAAAGTGCTAAGAGAGAGCTTGCTCTCCCTGTCTTTGAGTACTGTTTTCACTGTCCCGGTTACCTCTTTGCTAACATTCTCTTCAGAGCCGCAGTGAAACCAGGAACCACGTGGAGAAGGCACCCACACTGAAAGTGCCTGGAGGGAACATTGGGGCTTCTTCTCAGTGTCTCTGACATAGGGTTTCACTGTCCCGGGAAAGTCTCTGCTAACACCGTGCAGAGCGCTGTGCCCAATGTACAGAAACGTCTTGCGGTATCTCCTACAGGGAAAGTGCCAGGAGGGAATTGTGGAGCTTGTTCTCAGTGTCTCTGAGAATTGCTCTGATTATCTGTGTGACCTCTTTGCTAAGACTCTCCAGAGAGACGTCCTCAAAACGAACACACATCTTGACATATCTCCCACATTGATCGCAGTGTCTCCAGAAACGGCATTCAAGGAGCCAGGACCTTTTCTCCCTACACTGTCCATTGAGTTGTCCTCAAAACCAATATACATCCTGCTATATCTCCCACATGGAAAGTGCCAGGAGGGAGAAGTGGGGATTATGTTTAGACTTTCTCGGAACTGCTTCAAATCAACTAGATATCTTTGTGCTGTAAATCTCCCAACAGCCAAACGCAAAAGCAGCAAACATCTCGCTGTATGTCCCACATCGAAAGTGCTAAGAGAGAGCTTGCTCTCCCTGTCTTTGAGTACTGTTTTCACTGTCCCGGTTACCTCTTTGCTAACATTCTCTTCAGAGCCGCAGTGAAACCAGGAACCACGTGGAGAAGGCACCCACACTGAAAGTGCCTGGAGGGAACATTGGGGCTTCTTCTCAGTGTCTCTGACACAGGGTTTCACTGTCCCGGGAAAGTCTCTGCTAACACCGTGCAGAGCGCTGTGCCCAATGTACAGAAACGTCTTGCGGTATCTCCTACAGGGAAAGTGCCAGGAGGGAATTGTCGAGCTTGTTCTCAGTGTCTCTGAGAATTGCTCTGATTATCTGTGTGACCTCTTTGCTAAGACTCTCCAGAGAGCCGTCCTCAAAACAAACACACATCTTGACATATCTCCCACATTGATCGCAGTGTCTCCAGAAACGGCATTCAAGGAGCCAGGACCTTTTCTCCCTACACTGTCCATTGAGTTGTCCTCAAAACCAATATACATCCTGCTATATCTCCCACATGGAAAGTGCCAGGAGGGAGAAGTGGGGATTATGTTTAGACTTTCTCGGAACTGCTTCAAATCAACTAGATATCTTTGTGCTGTAAATCTCCCAACAGCCAAACGCAAAAGCAGCAAACATCTCGCTGTATGTCCCACATCCAAAGTGCCAAGAGAGAGCTTGCTCTCCCTGTCTTTGAGTACTGTTTTCACTGTCCCGGTTACCTCTTTGCTAACATTCTCTTCAGAGCCACAGTGAAACCAGGAACCACGTGGAGAAGGCACCCACACTGAAAGTGCCTGGAGGGAACATTGGGGCTTCTTCTCAGTGTCTCTGACACAGGGTTTCACTGTCCCGGGAAAGTCTCTGCTAACACCGTGCAGAGCGCTGTGCCCAATGTACAGAAACGTCTTGCGGTATCTCCTACAGGGAAAGTGCCAGGAGGGAATTGTCGAGCTTGTTCTCAGTGTCTCTGAGAATTGCTCTGATTATCTGTGTGACCTCTTTGCTAAGACTCTCCAGAGAGACGTCCTCAAAACAAACACACATCTTGACATATCTCCCACATTGATCGCAGTGTCTCCAGAAACGGCATTCAAGGAGCCAGGACCTTTTCTCCCTGCACTGTCCATTGAGTTGTCCTCAAAACCAATATACATCCTGCTATATCTCCCACATGGAAAGTGCCAGGAGGGAGAAGTGGGGATTATGTTTAGACTTTCTCGGAACTGCTTCAAATCAACTAGATATCTTTGTGCTGTAAATCTCCCAACAGCCAAACGCAAAAGCAGCAAACATCTCGCTGTATGTCCCACATCCAAAGTGCTAAGAGAGAGCTTGCTCTCCCTGTCTTTGAGTACTGTTTTCACTGTCCCGGTTACCTCTTTGCTAACATTCTCTTCAGAGCCGCAGTGAAACCAGGAACCACGTGGAGAAGGCACCCACACTGAAAGTGCCTGGAGGGAACATTGGGGCTTCTTCTCAGTGTCTCTGACATAGGGTTTCACTGTCCTGGGAAAGTCTCTGCTAACACCGTGCAGAGCGCTGTGCCCAATGTACAGAAACGTCTTGCGGTATCTCCTACAGGGAAAGTGCCAGGAGGGAATTGTGGAGCTTGTTCTCAGTGTCTCTGAGAATTGCTCTGATTATCTGTGTGACCTCTTTGCTAAGACTCTCCAGAGAGACGTCCTCAAAACGAACACACATCTTGACATATCTCCCACATTGATCGCAGTGTCTCCAGAAACGGCATTCAAGGAGCCAGGACCTTTTCTCCCTGCACTGTCCATTGAGTTGTCCTCAAAACCAATATACATCCTGCTATATCTCCCACATGGAAAGTGCCAGGAGGGAGAAGTGGGGATTATGTTTAGACTTTCTCGGAACTGCTTCAAATCAACTAGATATCTTTGTGCTGTAAATCTCCCAACAGCCAAACGCAAAAGCAGCAAACATCTCGCTGTATGTCCCACATCCAAAGTGCTAAGAGAGAGCTTGCTCTCCCTGTCTTTGAGTACTGTTTTCACTGTCCCGGTTACCTCTTTGCTAACATTCTCTTCAGAGCCGCAGTGAAACCAGGAACCACGTGGAGAAGGCACCCACACTGAAAGTGCCTGGAGGGAACATTGGGGCTTCTTCTCAGTGTCTCTGACACAGGGTTTCACTGTCCCGGGAAAGTCTCTGCTAACACCGTGCAGAGCGCTGTGCCCAATGTACAGAAACGTCTTGCGGTATCTCCTACAGGGAAAGTGCCAGGAGGGAATTGTCGAGCTTGTTCTCAGTGTCTCTGAGAATTGCTCTGATTATCTGTGTGACCTCTTTGCTAAGACTCTCCAGAGAGACGTCCTCAAAACAAACACACATCTTGACATATCTCCCACATTGATCGCAGTGTCTCCAGAAACGACATTCAAGGAGCCAGGACCTTTTCTCCCTACACTGTCCATTGAGTTGTCCTCAAAACCAATATACATCCTGCTATATCTCCCACATGGAAAGTGCCAGGAGGGAGAAGTGGGGATTATGTTTAGACTTTCTCGGAACTGCTTCAAATCAACTAGATATCTTTGTGCTGTAAATCTCCCAACAGCCAAACGCAAAAGCAGCAAACATCTCGCTGTATGTCCCACATCCAAAGTGCTAAGAGAGAGCTTGCTCTCCCTGTCTTTGAGTACTGTTTTCACTGTCCCGGTTACCTCTTTGCTAACATTCTCTTCAGAGCCGCAGTGAAACCAGGAACCACGTGGAGAAGGCACCCACACTGAAAGTGCCTGGAGGGAACATTGGGGCTTCTTCTCAGTGTCTCTGACACAGGGTTTCACTGTCCCGGGAAAGTCTCTGCTAACACCGTGCAGAGCGCTGTGCCCAATGTACAGAAACGTCTTGCGGTATCTCCTACAGGGAAAGTGCCAGGAGGGAACTGTCGAGCTTGTTCTCAGTGTCTCTGAGAATTGCTCTGATTATCTGTGTGACCTCTTTGCTAAGACTCTCCAGAGAGCCGTCCTGAAAACAAACACACATCTTGACATATCTCCCACATTGATCGCAGTGTCTCCAGAAACGGCATTCAAGGAGCCAGGACCTTTTCTCCCTACACTGTCCATTGAGTTGTCCTCAAAACCAATATACATCCTGCTATATCTCCCACATGGAAAGTGCCAGGAGGGAGAAGTGGGGATTATGTTTAGACTTTCTCGGAACTGCTTCAAATCAACTAGATATCTTTGTGCTGTAAATCTCCCAAGAGCCAAACGCAAAAGCAGCAAACATCTCGCTGTATGTCCCACATCCAAAGTGCTAAGAGAGAGCTTGCTCTCCCTGTCTTTGAGTACTGTTTTCACTGTCCCGGTTACCTCTTTGCTAACATTCTCTTCAGAGCCGCAGTGAAACCAGGAACCACGTGGAGAAGGCACCCACACTGAAAGTGCCTGGAGGGAACATTGGGGCTTCTTCTCAGTGTCTCTGACACAGGGTTTCACTGTCCCGGGAAAGTCTCTGCTAACACCGTGCAGAGCGCTGTGCCCAATGTACAGAAACGTCTTGCGGTATCTCCTACAGGGAAAGTGCCAGGAGGGAATTGTGGAGCTTGTTCTCAGTGTCTCTGAGAATTGCTCTGATTATCTGTGTGACCTCTTTGCTAAGACTCTCCAGAGAGACGTCCTCAAAACAAACACACATCTTGACATATCTCCCACATTGATCGCAGTGTCTCCAGAAACGGCATTCAAGGAGCCAGGACCTTTTCTCCCTACACTGTCCATTGAGTTGTCCTCAAAACCAATATACATCCTGCTATATCTCCCACATGGAAAGTGCCAGGAGGGAGAAGTGGGGATTATGTTTAGACTTTCTCGGAACTGCTTCAAATCAACTAGATATCTTTGTGCTGTAAATCTCCCAACAGCCAAACGCAAAAGCAGCAAACATCTCGCTGTATGTCCCACATCCAAAGTGCTAAGAGAGAGCTTGCTCTCCCTGTCTTTGAGTACTGTTTTCACTGTCCCGGTTACCTCTTTGCTAACATTCTCTTCAGAGCCGCAGTGAAACCAGGAACCACGTGGAGAAGGCACCCACACTGAAAGTGCCTGGAGGGAACATTGGGGCTTCTTCTCAGTGTCTCTGACACAGGGTTTCACTGTCCCGGGAAAGTCTCTGCTAACACCGTGCAGAGCGCTGTGCCCAATGTACAGAAACGTCTTGCGGTATCTCCTACAGGGAAAGTGCCAGGAGGGAATTGTCGAGCTTGTTCTCAGTGTCTCTGAGAATTGCTCTGATTATCTGTGTGACCTCTTTGCTAAGACTCTCCAGAGAGACGTCCTCAAAACAAACACACATCTTGACATATCTCCCACATTGATCGCAGTGTCTCCAGAAACGACATTCAAGGAGCCAGGACCTTTTCTCCCTACACTGTCCATTGAGTTGTCCTCAAAACCAATATACATCCTGCTATATCTCCCACATGGAAAGTGCCAGGAGGGAGAAGTGGGGATTATGTTTAGACTTTCTCGGAACTGCTTCAAATCAACTAGATATCTTTGTGCTGTAAATCTCCCAAGAGCCAAACGCAAAAGCAGCAAACATCTCGCTGTATGTCCCACATCCAAAGTGCTAAGAGAGAGCTTGCTCTCCCTGTCTTTGAGTACTGTTTTCACTGTCCCGGTTACCTCTTTGCTAACATTCTCTTCAGAGCCGCAGTGAAACCAGGAACCACGTGGAGAAGGCACCCACACTGAAAGTGCCTGGAGGGAACATTGGGGCTTCTTCTCAGTGTCTCTGACATAGGGTTTCACTGTCCCGGGAAAGTCTCTGCTAACACCGTGCAGAGCGCTGTGCCCAATGTACAGAAACGTCTTGCGGTATCTCCTACAGGGAAAGTGCCAGGAGGGAATTGTCGAGCTTGTTCTCAGTGTCTCTGAGAATTGCTCTGATTATCTGTGTGACCTCTTTGCTAAGACTCTCCAGAGAGACGTCCTCAAAACAAACACACATCTTGACATATCTCCCACATTGATCGCAGTGTCTCCAGAAACGGCATTCAAGGAGCCAGGACCTTTTCTCCCTACACTGTCCATTGAGTTGTCCTCAAAACCAATATACATCCTGCTATATCTCCCACATGGAAAGTGCCAGGAGGGAGAAGTGGGGATTATGTTTAGACTTTCTCGGAACTGCTTCAAATCAACTAGATATCTTTGTGCTGTAAATCTCCCAACAGCCAAACGCAAAAGCAGCAAACATCTCGCTGTATGTCCCACATCGAAAGTGCTAAGAGAGAGCTTGCTCTCCCTGTCTTTGAGTACTGTTTTCACTGTCCCGGTTACCTCTTTGCTAACATTCTCTTCAGAGCCGCAGTGAAACCAGGAACCACGTGGAGAAGGCACCCACACTGAAAGTGCCTGGAGGGAACATTGGGGCTTCTTCTCAGTGTCTCTGACACAGGGTTTCACTGTCCCGGGAAAGTCTCTGCTAACACCGTGCAGAGCGCTGTGCCCAATGTACAGAAACGTCTTGCGGTATCTCCTACAGGGAAAGTGCCAGGAGGGAACTGTCGAGCTTGTTCTCAGTGTCTCTGAGAATTGCTCTGATTATCTGTGTGACCTCTTTGCTAAGACTCTCCAGAGAGCCGTCCTGAAAACAAACACACATCTTGACATATCTCCCACATTGATCGCAGTGTCTCCAGAAACGGCATTCAAGGAGCCAGGACCTTTTCTCCCTACACTGTCCATTGAGTTGTCCTCAAAACCAATATACATCCTGCTATATCTCCCACATGGAAAGTGCCAGGAGGGAGAAGTGGGGATTATGTTTAGACTTTCTCGGAACTGCTTCAAATCAACTAGATATCTTTGTGCTGTAAATCTCCCAACAGCCAAACGCAAAAGCAGCAAACATCTCGCTGTATGTCCCACATCCAAAGTGCTAAGAGAGAGCTTGCTCTCCCTGTCTTTGAGTACTGTTTTCACTGTCCCGGTTACCTCTTTGCTAACATTCTCTTCAGAGCCGCAGTGAAACCAGGAACCATGTGGAGAAGGCACCCACACTGAAAGTGCCTGGAGGGAACATTGGGGCTTCTTCTCAGTGTCTCTGACACAGGGTTTCACTGTCCCGGGAAAGTCTCTGCTAACACCGTGCAGAGCGCTGTGCCCAATGTACAGAAACGTCTTGCGGTATCTCCTACAGGGAAAGTGCCAGGAGGGAATTGTGGAGCTTGTTCTCAGTGTCTCTGAGAATTGCTCTGATTATCTGTGTGACCTCTTTGCTAAGACTCTCCAGAGAGACGTCCTCAAAACAAACACACATCTTGACATATCTCCCACATTGATCGCAGTGTCTCCAGAAACGACATTCAAGGAGCCAGGACCTTTTCTCCCTACACTGTCCATTGAGTTGTCCTCAAAACCAATATACATCCTGCTATATCTCCCACATGGAAAGTGCCAGGAGGGAGAAGTGGGGATTATGTTTAGACTTTCTCGGAACTGCTTCAAATCAACTAGATATCTTTGTGCTGTAAATCTCCCAACAGCCAAACGCAAAAGCAGCAAACATCTCGCTGTATGTCCCACATCGAAAGTGCTAAGAGAGAGCTTGCTCTCCCTGTCTTTGAGTACTGTTTTCACTGTCCCGGTTACCTCTTTGCTAACATTCTCTTCAGAGCCGCAGTGAAACCAGGAACCGCGTGGAGAAGGCACCCACACTGAAAGTGCCTGGAGGGAACATTGGGGCTTCTTCTCAGTGTCTCTGACACAGGGTTTCACTGTCCCGGGAAAGTCTCTGCTAACACCGTGCAGAGCGCTGTGCCCAATGTACAGAAACGTCTTGCGGTATCTCCTACAGGGAAAGTGCCAGGAGGGAATTGTCGAGCTTGTTCTCAGTGTCTCTGAGAATTGCTCTGATTATCTGTGTGACCTCTTTGCTAAGACTCTCCAGAGAGCCGTCCTGAAAACAAACACACATCTTGACATATCTCCCACATTGATCGCAGTGTCTCCAGAAACGGCATTCAAGGAGCCAGGACCTTTTCTCCCTACACTGTCCATTGAGTTGTCCTCAAAACCAATATACATCCTGCTATATCTCCCACATGGAAAGTGCCAGGAGGGAGAAGTGGGGATTATGTTTAGACTTTCTCGGAACTGCTTCAAATCAACTAGATATCTTTGTGCTGTAAATCTCCCAACAGCCAAACGCAAAAGCAGCAAACATCTCGCTGTATGTCCCACATCCAAAGTGCTAAGAGAGAGCTTGCTCTCCCTGTCTTTGAGTACTGTTTTCACTGTCCCGGTTACCTCTTTGCTAACATTCTCTTCAGAGCCGCAGTGAAACCAGGAACCACGTGGAGAAGGCACCCACACTGAAAGTGCCTGGAGGGAACATTGGGGCTTCTTCTCAGTGTCTCTGACACAGGGTTTCACTGTCCCGGGAAAGTCTCTGCTAACACCGTGCAGAGCGCTGTGCCCAATGTACAGAAACGTCTTGCGGTATCTCCTACAGGGAAAGTGCCAGGAGGGAATTGTGGAGCTTGTTCTCAGTGTCTCTGAGAATTGCTCTGATTATCTGTGTGACCTCTTTGCTAAGACTCTCCAGAGAGCCGTCCTCAAAACAAACACACATCTTGACATATCTCCCACATTGATCGCAGTGTCTCCAGAAACGGCATTCAAGGAGCCAGGACCTTTTCTCCCTACACTGTCCATTGAGTTGTCCTCAAAACCAATATACATCCTGCTATATCTCCCACATGGAAAGTGCCAGGAGGGAGAAGTGGGGATTATGTTTAGACTTTCTCGGAACTGCTTCAAATCAACTAGATATCTTTGTGCTGTAAATCTCCCAACAGCCAAACGCAAAAGCAGCAAACATCTCGCTGTATGTCCCACATCCAAAGTGCTAAGAGAGAGCTTGCTCTCCCTGTCTTTGAGTACTGTTTTCACTGTCCCGGTTACCTCTTTGCTAACATTCTCTTCAGAGCCGCAGTGAAACCAGGAACCACGTGGAGAAGGCACCCACACTGAAAGTGCCTGGAGGGAACATTGGGGCTTCTTCTCAGTGTCTCTGACATAGGGTTTCACTGTCCCGGGAAAGTCTCTGCTAACACCGTGCAGAGCGCTGTGCCCAATATACAGAAACGTCTTGCGGTATCTCCTACAGGGAAAGTGCCAGGAGGGAATTGTCGAGCTTGTTCTCAGTGTCTCTGAGAATTGCTCTGATTATCTGTGTGACCTCTTTGCTAAGACTCTCCAGAGAGCCGTCCTCAAAACAAACACACATCTTGACATATCTCCCACATTGATCGCAGTGTCTCCAGAAACGGCACTCAAGGAGCCAGGACCTTTTCTCCCTACACTGTCCATTGAGTTGTCCTCAAAACCAATATACATCCTGCTATATCTCCCACATGGAAAGTGCCAGGAGGGAGAAGTGGGGATTATGTTTAGACTTTCTCGGAACTGCTTCAAATCAACTAGATATCTTTGTGCTGTAAATCTCCCAACAGCCAAACGCAAAAGCAGCAAACATCTCGCTGTATGTCCCACATCCAAAGTGCTAAGAGAGAGCTTGCTCTCCCTGTCTTTGAGTACTGTTTTCACTGTCCCGGTTACCTCTTTGCTAACATTCTCTTCAGAGCCGCAGTGAAACCAGGAACCGCGTGGAGAAGGCACCCACACTGAAAGTGCCTGGAGGGAACATTGGGGCTTCTTCTCAGTGTCTCTGACATAGGGTTTCACTGTCCCGGGAAAGTCTCTGCTAACACCGTGCAGAGCGCTGTGCCCAATGTACAGAAACGTCTTGCGGTATCTCCTACAGGGAAAGTGCCAGGAGGGAATTGTGGAGCTTGTTCTCAGTGTCTCTGAGAATTGCTCTGATTATCTGTGTGACCTCTTTGCTAAGACTCTCCAGAGAGCCGTCCTCAAAACAAACACACATCTTGACATATCTCCCACATTGATCGCAGTGTCTCCAGAAACGGAATTCAAGGAGCCAGGACCTTTTCTCCCTACACTGTCCATTGAGTTGTCCTCAAAACCAATATACATCCTGCTATATCTCCCACATGGAAAGTGCCAGGAGGGAGAAGTGGGGATTATGTTTAGACTTTCTCGGAACTGCTTCAAATCAACTAGATATCTTTGTGCTGTAAATCTCCCAACAGCCAAACGCAAAAGCAGCAAACATCTCGCTGTATGTCCCACATCCAAAGTGCTAAGAGAGAGCTTGCTCTCCCTGTCTTTGAGTACTGTTTTCACTGTCCCGGTTACCTCTTTGCTAACATTCTCTTCAGAGCCGCAGTGAAACCAGGAACCACGTGGAGAAGGCACCCACACTGAAAGTGCCTGGAGGGAACATTGGGGCTTCTTCTCAGTGTCTCTGACATAGGGTTTCACTGTCCCGGGAAAGTCTCTGCTAACACCGTGCAGAGCGCTGTGCCCAATGTACAGAAACGTCTTGCGGTATCTCCTACAGGGAAAGTGCCAGGAGGGAATTGTCGAGCTTGTTCTCAGTGTCTCTGAGAATTGCTCTGATTATCTGTGTGACCTCTTTGCTAAGACTCTCCAGAGAGCCGTCCTCAAAACAAACACACATCTTGACATATCTCCCACATTGATCGCAGTGTCTCCAGAAACGGCATTCAAGGAGCCAGGACCTTTTCTCCCTACACTGTCCATTGAGTTGTCCTCAAAACCAATATACATCCTGCTATATCTCCCACATGGAAAGTGCCAGGAGGGAGAAGTGGGGATTATGTTTAGACTTTCTCGGAACTGCTTCAAATCAACTAGATATCTTTGTGCTGTAAATCTCCCAACAGCCAAACGCAAAAGCAGCAAACATCTCGCTGTATGTCCCACATCGAAAGTGCTAAGAGAGAGCTTGCTCTCCCTGTCTTTGAGTACTGTTTTCACTGTCCCGGTTACCTCTTTGCTAACATTCTCTTCAGAGCCGCAGTGAAACCAGGAACCACGTGGAGAAGGCACCCACACTGAAAGTGCCTGGAGGGAACATTGGGGCTTCTTCTCAGTGTCTCTGACACAGGGTTTCACTGTCCCGGGAAAGTCTCTGCTAACACCGTGCAGAGCGCTGTGCCCAATGTACAGAAACGTCTTGCGGTATCTCCTACAGGGAAAGTGCCAGGAGGGAACTGTCGAGCTTGTTCTCAGTGTCTCTGAGAATTGCTCTGATTATCTGTGTGACCTCTTTGCTAAGACTCTCCAGAGAGCCGTCCTGAAAACAAACACACATCTTGACATATCTCCCACATTGATCGCAGTGTCTCCAGAAACGGCATTCAAGGAGCCAGGACCTTTTCTCCCTACACTGTCCATTGAGTTGTCCTCAAAACCAATATACATCCTGCTATATCTCCCACATGGAAAGTGCCAGGAGGGAGAAGTGGGGATTATGTTTAGACTTTCTCGGAACTGCTTCAAATCAACTAGATATCTTTGTGCTGTAAATCTCCCAACAGCCAAACGCAAAAGCAGCAAACATCTCGCTGTATGTCCCACATCCAAAGTGCTAAGAGAGAGCTTGCTCTCCCTGTCTTTGAGTACTGTTTTCACTGTCCCGGTTACCTCTTTGCTAACATTCTCTTCAGAGCCGCAGTGAAACCAGGAACCATGTGGAGAAGGCACCCACACTGAAAGTGCCTGGAGGGAACATTGGGGCTTCTTCTCAGTGTCTCTGACACAGGGTTTCACTGTCCCGGGAAAGTCTCTGCTAACACCGTGCAGAGCGCTGTGCCCAATGTACAGAAACGTCTTGCGGTATCTCCTACAGGGAAAGTGCCAGGAGGGAATTGTGGAGCTTGTTCTCAGTGTCTCTGAGAATTGCTCTGATTATCTGTGTGACCTCTTTGCTAAGACTCTCCAGAGAGACGTCCTCAAAACAAACACACATCTTGACATATCTCCCACATTGATCGCAGTGTCTCCAGAAACGACATTCAAGGAGCCAGGACCTTTTCTCCCTACACTGTCCATTGAGTTGTCCTCAAAACCAATATACATCCTGCTATATCTCCCACATGGAAAGTGCCAGGAGGGAGAAGTGGGGATTATGTTTAGACTTTCTCGGAACTGCTTCAAATCAACTAGATATCTTTGTGCTGTAAATCTCCCAACAGCCAAACGCAAAAGCAGCAAACATCTCGCTGTATGTCCCACATCGAAAGTGCTAAGAGAGAGCTTGCTCTCCCTGTCTTTGAGTACTGTTTTCACTGTCCCGGTTACCTCTTTGCTAACATTCTCTTCAGAGCCGCAGTGAAACCAGGAACCGCGTGGAGAAGGCACCCACACTGAAAGTGCCTGGAGGGAACATTGGGGCTTCTTCTCAGTGTCTCTGACACAGGGTTTCACTGTCCCGGGAAAGTCTCTGCTAACACCGTGCAGAGCGCTGTGCCCAATGTACAGAAACGTCTTGCGGTATCTCCTACAGGGAAAGTGCCAGGAGGGAATTGTCGAGCTTGTTCTCAGTGTCTCTGAGAATTGCTCTGATTATCTGTGTGACCTCTTTGCTAAGACTCTCCAGAGAGCCGTCCTGAAAACAAACACACATCTTGACATATCTCCCACATTGATCGCAGTGTCTCCAGAAACGGCATTCAAGGAGCCAGGACCTTTTCTCCCTACACTGTCCATTGAGTTGTCCTCAAAACCAATATACATCCTGCTATATCTCCCACATGGAAAGTGCCAGGAGGGAGAAGTGGGGATTATGTTTAGACTTTCTCGGAACTGCTTCAAATCAACTAGATATCTTTGTGCTGTAAATCTCCCAACAGCCAAACGCAAAAGCAGCAAACATCTCGCTGTATGTCCCACATCCAAAGTGCTAAGAGAGAGCTTGCTCTCCCTGTCTTTGAGTACTGTTTTCACTGTCCCGGTTACCTCTTTGCTAACATTCTCTTCAGAGCCGCAGTGAAACCAGGAACCACGTGGAGAAGGCACCCACACTGAAAGTGCCTGGAGGGAACATTGGGGCTTCTTCTCAGTGTCTCTGACACAGGGTTTCACTGTCCCGGGAAAGTCTCTGCTAACACCGTGCAGAGCGCTGTGCCCAATGTACAGAAACGTCTTGCGGTATCTCCTACAGGGAAAGTGCCAGGAGGGAATTGTGGAGCTTGTTCTCAGTGTCTCTGAGAATTGCTCTGATTATCTGTGTGACCTCTTTGCTAAGACTCTCCAGAGAGCCGTCCTCAAAACAAACACACATCTTGACATATCTCCCACATTGATCGCAGTGTCTCCAGAAACGGCATTCAAGGAGCCAGGACCTTTTCTCCCTACACTGTCCATTGAGTTGTCCTCAAAACCAATATACATCCTGCTATATCTCCCACATGGAAAGTGCCAGGAGGGAGAAGTGGGGATTATGTTTAGACTTTCTCGGAACTGCTTCAAATCAACTAGATATCTTTGTGCTGTAAATCTCCCAACAGCCAAACGCAAAAGCAGCAAACATCTCGCTGTATGTCCCACATCCAAAGTGCTAAGAGAGAGCTTGCTCTCCCTGTCTTTGAGTACTGTTTTCACTGTCCCGGTTACCTCTTTGCTAACATTCTCTTCAGAGCCGCAGTGAAACCAGGAACCACGTGGAGAAGGCACCCACACTGAAAGTGCCTGGAGGGAACATTGGGGCTTCTTCTCAGTGTCTCTGACATAGGGTTTCACTGTCCCGGGAAAGTCTCTGCTAACACCGTGCAGAGCGCTGTGCCCAATGTACAGAAACGTCTTGCGGTATCTCCTACAGGGAAAGTGCCAGGAGGGAATTGTCGAGCTTGTTCTCAGTGTCTCTGAGAATTGCTCTGATTATCTGTGTGACCTCTTTGCTAAGACTCTCCAGAGAGCCGTCCTCAAAACAAACACACATCTTGACATATCTCCCACATTGATCGCAGTGTCTCCAGAAACGGCACTCAAGGAGCCAGGACCTTTTCTCCCTACACTGTCCATTGAGTTGTCCTCAAAACCAATATACATCCTGCTATATCTCCCACATGGAAAGTGCCAGGAGGGAGAAGTGGGGATTATGTTTAGACTTTCTCGGAACTGCTTCAAATCAACTAGATATCTTTGTGCTGTAAATCTCCCAACAGCCAAACGCAAAAGCAGCAAACATCTCGCTGTATGTCCCACATCCAAAGTGCTAAGAGAGAGCTTGCTCTCCCTGTCTTTGAGTACTGTTTTCACTGTCCCGGTTACCTCTTTGCTAACATTCTCTTCAGAGCCGCAGTGAAACCAGGAACCGCGTGGAGAAGGCACCCACACTGAAAGTGCCTGGAGGGAACATTGGGGCTTCTTCTCAGTGTCTCTGACATAGGGTTTCACTGTCCCGGGAAAGTCTCTGCTAACACCGTGCAGAGCGCTGTGCCCAATGTACAGAAACGTCTTGCGGTATCTCCTACAGGGAAAGTGCCAGGAGGGAATTGTGGAGCTTGTTCTCAGTGTCTCTGAGAATTGCTCTGATTATCTGTGTGACCTCTTTGCTAAGACTCTCCAGAGAGCCGTCCTCAAAACAAACACACATCTTGACATATCTCCCACATTGATCGCAGTGTCTCCAGAAACGGAATTCAAGGAGCCAGGACCTTTTCTCCCTACACTGTCCATTGAGTTGTCCTCAAAACCAATATACATCCTGCTATATCTCCCACATGGAAAGTGCCAGGAGGGAGAAGTGGGGATTATGTTTAGACTTTCTCGGAACTGCTTCAAATCAACTAGATATCTTTGTGCTGTAAATCTCCCAACAGCCAAACGCAAAAGCAGCAAACATCTCGCTGTATGTCCCACATCCAAAGTGCTAAGAGAGAGCTTGCTCTCCCTGTCTTTGAGTACTGTTTTCACTGTCCCGGTTACCTCTTTGCTAACATTCTCTTCAGAGCCGCAGTGAAACCAGGAACCACGTGGAGAAGGCACCCACACTGAAAGTGCCTGGAGGGAACATTGGGGCTTCTTCTCAGTGTCTCTGACATAGGGTTTCACTGTCCCGGGAAAGTCTCTGCTAACACCGTGCAGAGCGCTGTGCCCAATGTACAGAAACGTCTTGCGGTATCTCCTACAGGGAAAGTGCCAGGAGGGAATTGTCGAGCTTGTTCTCAGTGTCTCTGAGAATTGCTCTGATTATCTGTGTGACCTCTTTGCTAAGACTCTCCAGAGAGCCGTCCTCAAAACAAACACACATCTTGACATATCTCCCACATTGATCGCAGTGTCTCCAGAAACGGCATTCAAGGAGCCAGGACCTTTTCTCCCTACACTGTCCATTGAGTTGTCCTCAAAACCAATATACATCCTGCTATATCTCCCACATGGAAAGTGCCAGGAGGGAGAAGTGGGGATTATGTTTAGACTTTCTCGGAACTGCTTCAAATCAACTAGATATCTTTGTGCTGTAAATCTCCCAACAGCCAAACGCAAAAGCAGCAAACATCTCGCTGTATGTCCCACATCGAAAGTGGTAAGAGAGAGCTTGCTCTCCCTGTCTTTGAGTACTGTTTTCACTGTCCCGGTTACCTCTTTGCTAACATTCTCTTCAGAGCCGCAGTGAAACCAGGAACCACGTGGAGAAGGCACCCACACTGAAAGTGCCTGGAGGGAACATTGGGGCTTCTTCTCAGTGTCTCTGACATAGGGTTTCACTGTCCCGGGAAAGTCTCTGCTAACACCGTGCAGAGCGCTGTGCCCAATGTACAGAAACGTCTTGCGGTATCTCCTACAGGGAAAGTGCCAGGAGGGAATTGTCGAGCTTGTTCTCAGTGTCTCTGAGAATTGCTCTGATTATCTGTGTGACCTCTTTGCTAAGACTCTCCAGAGAGCCGTCCTCAAAACAAACACACATCTTGACATATCTCCCACATTGATCACAGTGTCTCCAGAAACGGCATTCAAGGAGCCAGGACCTTTTCTCCCTACACTGTCCATTGAGTTGTCCTCAAAACCAATATACATCCTGCTATATCTCCCACATGGAAAGTGCCAGGAGGGAGAAGTGGGGATTATGTTTAGACTTTCTCGGAACTGCTTCAAATCAACTAGATATCTTTGTGCTGTAAATCTCCCAACAGCCAAACGCAAAAGCAGCAAACATCTCGCTGTATGTCCCACATCCAAAGTGCTAAGAGAGAGCTTGCTCTCCCTGTCTTTGAGTACTGTTTTCACTGTCCCGGTTACCTCTTTGCTAACATTCTCTTCAGAGCCGCAGTGAAACCAGGAACCACGTGGAGAAGGCACCCACACTGAAAGTGCCTGGAGGGAACATTGGGGCTTCTTCTCAGTGTCTCTGACATAGGGTTTCACTGTCCCGGGAAAGTCTCTGCTAACACCGTGCAGAGCGCTGTGCCCAATGTACAGAAACGTCTTGCGGTATCTCCTACAGGGAAAGTGCCAGGAGGGAATTGTGGAGCTTGTTCTCAGTGTCTCTGAGAATTGCTCTGATTATCTGTGTGACCTCTTTGCTAAGACTCTCCAGAGAGCCGTCCTCAAAACAAACACACATCTTGACATATCTCCCACATTGATCGCAGTGTCTCCAGAAACGGCATTCAAGGAGCCAGGACCTTTTCTCCCTACACTCTCCATTGAGTTGTCCTCAAAACCAATATACATCCTGCTATATCTCCCACATGGAAAGTGCCAGGAGGGAGAAGTGGGGATTATGTTTAGACTTTCTCGGAACTGCTTCAAATCAACTAGATATCTTTGTGCTGTAAATCTCCCAACAGCCAAACGCAAAAGCAGCAAACATCTCGCTGTATGTCCCACATCCAAAGTGCTAAGAGAGAGCTTGCTCTCCCTGTCTTTGAGTACTGTTTTCACTGTCCCGGTTACCTCTTTGCTAACATTCTCTTCAGAGCCGCAGTGAAACCAGGAACCACGTGGAGAAGGCACCCACACTGAAAGTGCCTGGAGGGAACATTGGGGCTTCTTCTCAGTGTCTCTGACATAGGGTTTCACTGTCCCGGGAAAGTCTCTGCTAACACCGTGCAGAGTGCTGTGCCCAATGTACAGAAACGTCTTGCGGTATCTCCTACAGGGAAAGTGCCAGGAGGGAATTGTGGAGCTTGTTCTCAGTGTCTCTGAGAATTGCTCTGATTATCTGTGTGACCTCTTTGCTAAGACTCTCCAGAGAGCCGTCCTCAAAACAAACACACATCTTGACATATCTCCCACATTGATCGCAGTGTCTCCAGAAACGGCATTCAAGGAGCCAGGACCTTTTCTCCCTACACTGTCCATTGAGTTGTCCTCAAAACCAATATACATCCTGCTATATCTCCCACATGGAAAGTGCCAGGAGGGAGAAGTGGGGATTATGTTTAGACTTTCTCGGAACTGCTTCAAATCAACTAGATATCTTTGTGCTGTAAATCTCCCAACAGCCAAACGCAAAAGCAGCAAACATCTCGCTGTATGTCCCACATCCAAAGTGCTAAGAGAGAGCTTGCTCTCCCTGTCTTTGAGTACTGTTTTCACTGTCCCGGTTACCTCTTTGCTAACATTCTCTTCAGAGCCGCAGTGAAACCAGGAACCACGTGGAGAAGGCACCCACACTGAAAGTGCCTGGAGGGAACATTGGGGCTTCTTCTCAGTGTCTCTGACATAGGGTTTCACTGTCCCGGGAAAGTCTCTGCTAACACCGTGCAGAGCGCTGTGCCCAATGTACAGAAACGTCTTGCGGTATCTCCTACAGGGAAAGTGCCAGGAGGGAATTGTCGAGCTTGTTCTCAGTGTCTCTGAGAATTGCTCTGATTATCTGTGTGACCTCTTTGCTAAGACTCTCCAGAGAGCCGTCCTCAAAACAAACACACATCTTGACATATCTCCCACATTGATCGCAGTGTCTCCAGAAACGGCATTCAAGGAGCCAGGACCTTTTCTCCCTACACTGTCCATTGAGTTGTCCTCAAAACCAATATACATCCTGCTATATCTCCCACATGGAAAGTGCCAGGAGGGAGAAGTGGGGATTATGTTTAGACTTTCTCGGAACTGCTTCAAATCAACTAGATATCTTTGTGCTGTAAATCTCCCAACAGCCAAACGCAAAAGCAGCAAACATCTCGCTGTATGTCCCACATCGGAAGTGCTAAGAGAGAGCTTGCTCTCCCTGTCTTTGAGTACTGTTTTCACTGTCCCGGTTACCTCTTTGCTAACATTCTCTTCAGAGCCGCAGTGAAACCAGGAACCACGTGGAGAAGGCACCCACACTGAAAGTGCCTGGAGGGAACATTGGGGCTTCTTCTCAGTGTCTCTGACATAGGGTTTCACTGTCCCGGGAAAGTCTCTGCTAACACCGTGCAGAGTGCTGTGCCCAATGTACAGAAACGTCTTGCGGTATCTCCTACAGGGAAAGTGCCAGGAGGGAATTGTGGAGCTTGTTCTCAGTGTCTCTGAGAATTGCTCTGATTATCTGTGTGACCTCTTTGCTAAGACTCTCCAGAGAGCCGTCCTCAAAACAAACACACATCTTGACATATCTCCCACATTGATCGCAGTGTCTCCAGAAACGGCATTCAAGGAGCCAGGACCTTTTCTCCCTACACTGTCCATTGAGTTGTCCTCAAAACCAATATACATCCTGCTATATCTCCCACATGGAAAGTGCCAGGAGGGAGAAGTGGGGATTATGTTTAGACTTTCTCGGAACTGCTTCAAATCAACTAGATATCTTTGTGCTGTAAATCTCCCAACAGCCAAACGCAAAAGCAGCAAACATCTCGCTGTATGTCCCACATCCAAAGTGCTAAGAGAGAGCTTGCTCTCCCTGTCTTTGAGTACTGTTTTCACTGTCCCGGTTACCTCTTTGCTAACATTCTCTTCAGAGCCGCAGTGAAACCAGGAACCACGTGGAGAAGGCACCCACACTGAAAGTGCCTGGAGGGAACATTGGGGCTTCTTCTCAGTGTCTCTGACATAGGGTTTCACTGTCCCGGGAAAGTCTCTGCTAACACCGTGCAGAGCGCTGTGCCCAATGTACAGAAACGTCTTGCGGTATCTCCTACAGGGAAAGTGCCAGGAGGGAATTGTCGAGCTTGTTCTCAGTGTCTCTGAGAATTGCTCTGATTATCTGTGTGACCTCTTTGCTAAGACTCTCCAGAGAGCCGTCCTCAAAACAAACACACATCTTGACATATCTCCCACATTGATCGCAGTGTCTCCAGAAACGGCATTCAAGGAGCCAGGACCTTTTCTCCCTACACTGTCCATTGAGTTGTCCTCAAAACCAATATACATCCTGCTATATCTCCCACATGGAAAGTGCCAGGAGGGAGAAGTGGGGATTATGTTTAGACTTTCTCGGAACTGCTTCAAATCAACTAGATATCTTTGTGCTGTAAATCTCCCAACAGCCAAACGCAAAAGCAGCAAACATCTCGCTGTATGTCCCACATCGGAAGTGCTAAGAGAGAGCTTGCTCTCCCTGTCTTTGAGTACTGTTTTCACTGTCCCGGTTACCTCTTTGCTAACATTCTCTTCAGAGCCGCAGTGAAACCAGGAACCACGTGGAGAAGGCACCCACACTGAAAGTGCCTGGAGGGAACATTGGGGCTTCTTCTCAGTGTCTCTGACATAGGGTTTCACTGTCCCGGGAAAGTCTCTGCTAACACCGTGCAGAGCGCTGTGCCCAATGTACAGAAACGTCTTGCGGTATCTCCTACAGGGAAAGTGCCAGGAGGGAACTGTCGAGCTTGTTCTCAGTGTCTCTGAGAATTGCTCTGATTATCTGTGTGACCTCTTTGCTAAGACTCTCCAGAGAGACGTCCTCAAAACAAACACACATCTTGACATATCTCCCACATTGATCGCAGTGTCTCCAGAAACGGCATTCAAGGAGCCAGGACCTTTTCTCCCTACGCTGTCCATTGAGTTGTCCTCAAAACCAATATACATCCTGCTATATCTCCCACATGGAAAGTGCCAGGAGGGAGAAGTGGGGATTATGTTTAGACTTTCTCGGAACTGCTTCAAATCAACTAGATATCTTTGTGCTGTAAATCTCCCAACAGCCAAACGCAAAAGCAGCAAACATCTCGCTGTATGTCCCACATCCAAAGTGCTAAGAGAGAGCTTGCTCTCCCTGTCTTTGAGTACTGTTTTCACTGTCCCGGTTACCTCTTTGCTAACATTCTCTTCAGAGCCGCAGTGAAACCAGGAACCACGTGGAGAAGGCACCCACACTGAAAGTGCCTGGAGGGAACATTGGGGCTTCTTCTCAGTGTCTCTGACATAGGGTTTCACTGTCCCGGGAAAGTCTCTGCTAACACCGTGCAGAGCGCTGTGCCCAATGTACAGAAACGTCTTGCGGTATCTCCTACAGGGAAAGTGCCAGGAGGGAATTGTCGAGCTTGTTCTCAGTGTCTCTGAGAATTGCTCTGATTATCTGTGTGACCTCTTTGCTAAGACTCTCCAGAGAGCCGTCCTCAAAACAAACACACATCTTGACATATCTCCCACATTGATCGCAGTGTCTCCAGAAACGGCATTCAAGGAGCCAGGACCTTTTCTCCCTACGCTGTCCATTGAGTTGTCCTCAAAACCAATATACATCCTGCTATATCTCCCACATGGAAAGTGCCAGGAGGGAGAAGTGGGGATTATGTTTAGACTTTCTCGGAACTGCTTCAAATCAACTAGATATCTTTGTGCTGTAAATCTCCCAACAGCCAAACGCAAAAGCAGCAAACATCTCGCTGTATGTCCCACATCGAAAGTGGTAAGAGAGAGCTTGCTCTCCCTGTCTTTGAGTACTGTTTTCACTGTCCCGGTTACCTCTTTGCTAACATTCTCTTCAGAGCCGCAGTGAAACCAGGAACCACGTGGAGAAGGCACCCACACTGAAAGTGCCTGGAGGGAACATTGGGGCTTCTTCTCAGTGTCTCTGACATAGGGTTTCACTGTCCCGGGAAAGTCTCTGCTAACACCGTGCAGAGCGCTGTGCCCAATGTACAGAAACGTCTTGCGGTATCTCCTACAGGGAAAGTGCCAGGAGGGAACTGTCGAGCTTGTTCTCAGTGTCTCTGAGAATTGCTCTGATTATCTGTGTGACCTCTTTGCTAAGACTCTCCAGAGAGACGTCCTCAAAACAAACACACATCTTGACATATCTCCCACATTGATCGCAGTGTCTCCAGAAACGGCATTCAAGGAGCCAGGACCTTTTCTCCCTACGCTGTCCATTGAGTTGTCCTCAAAACCAATATACATCCTGCTATATCTCCCACATGGAAAGTGCCAGGAGGGAGAAGTGGGGATTATGTTTAGACTTTCTCGGAACTGCTTCAAATCAACTAGATATCTTTGTGCTGTAAATCTCCCAACAGCCAAACGCAAAAGCAGCAAACATCTCGCTGTATGTCCCACATCCAAAGTGCCAAGAGAGAGCTTGCTCTCCCTGTCTTTGAGTACTGTTTTCACTGTCCCGGTTACCTCTTTGCTAACATTCTCTTCAGAGCCGCAGTGAAACCAGGAACCACGTGGAGAAGGCACCCACACTGAAAGTGCCTGGAGGGAACATTGGGGCTTCTTCTCAGTGTCTCTGACATAGGGTTTCACTGTCCCGGGAAAGTCTCTGCTAACACCGTGCAGAGTGCTGTGCCCAATGTACAGAAACGTCTTGCGGTATCTCCTACAGGGAAAGTGCCAGGAGGGAATTGTGGAGCTTGTTCTCAGTGTCTCTGAGAATTGCTCTGATTATCTGTGTGACCTCTTTGCTAAGACTCTCCAGAGAGCCGTCCTCAAAACAAACACACATCTTGACATATCTCCCACATTGATCGCAGTGTCTCCAGAAACGGCATTCAAGGAGCCAGGACCTTTTCTCCCTACACTGTCCATTGAGTTGTCCTCAAAACCAATATACATCCTGCTATATCTCCCACATGGAAAGTGCCAGGAGGGAGAAGTGGGGATTATGTTTAGACTTTCTCGGAACTGCTTCAAATCAACTAGATATCTTTGTGCTGTAAATCTCCCAACAGCCAAACGCAAAAGCAGCAAACATCTCGCTGTATGTCCCACATCCAAAGTGCTAAGAGAGAGCTTGCTCTCCCTGTCTTTGAGTACTGTTTTCACTGTCCCGGTTACCTCTTTGCTAACATTCTCTTCAGAGCCGCAGTGAAACCAGGAACCACGTGGAGAAGGCACCCACACTGAAAGTGCCTGGAGGGAACATTGGGGCTTCTTCTCAGTGTCTCTGACATAGGGTTTCACTGTCCCGGGAAAGTCTCTGCTAACACCGTGCAGAGTGCTGTGCCCAATGTACAGAAACGTCTTGCGGTATCTCCTACAGGGAAAGTGCCAGGAGGGAATTGTGGAGCTTGTTCTCAGTGTCTCTGAGAATTGCTCTGATTATCTGTGTGACCTCTTTGCTAAGACTCTCCAGAGAGCCGTCCTCAAAACAAACACACATCTTGACATATCTCCCACATTGATCACAGTGTCTCCAGAAACGGCATTCAAGGAGCCAGGACCTTTTCTCCCTACACTGTCCATTGAGTTGTCCTCAAAACCAATATACATCCTGCTATATCTCCCACATGGAAAGTGCCAGGAGGGAGAAGTGGGGATTATGTTTAGACTTTCTCGGAACTGCTTCAAATCAACTAGATATCTTTGTGCTGTAAATCTCCCAACAGCCAAACGCAAAAGCAGCAAACATCTCGCTGTATGTCCCACATCCAAAGTGCTAAGAGAGAGCTTGCTCTCCCTGTCTTTGAGTACTGTTTTCACTGTCCCGGTTACCTCTTTGCTAACATTCTCTTCAGAGCCGCAGTGAAACCAGGAACCGCGTGGAGAAGGCACCCACACTGAAAGTGCCTGGAGGGAACATTGGGGCTTCTTCTCAGTGTCTCTGACATAGGGTTTCACTGTCCCGGGAAAGTCTCTGCTAACACCGTGCAGAGCGCTGTGCCCAATGTACAGAAACGTCTTGCGGTATCTCCTACAGGGAAAGTGCCAGGAGGGAATTGTGGAGCTTGTTCTCAGTGTCTCTGAGAATTGCTCTGATTATCTGTGTGACCTCTTTGCTAAGACTCTCCAGAGAG
The DNA here is from genome assembly GCF_963924245.1 of Chroicocephalus ridibundus. Lineage (NCBI taxonomy): Eukaryota > Metazoa > Chordata > Aves > Charadriiformes > Laridae > Chroicocephalus > Chroicocephalus ridibundus. The sequence goes on along the minus strand of NC_086295.1, from coordinate 20,183,790 downwards.
CCGTCCTCAAAACAAACACACATCTTGACATATCTCCCACATTGATCGCAGTGTCTCCAGAAACGGAATTCAAGGAGCCAGGACCTTTTCTCCCTACACTGTCCATTGAGTTGTCCTCAAAACCAATATACATCCTGCTATATCTCCCACATGGAAAGTGCCAGGAGGGAGAAGTGGGGATTATGTTTAGACTTTCTCGGAACTGCTTCAAATCAACTAGATATCTTTGTGCTGTAAATCTCCCAACAGCCAAACGCAAAAGCAGCAAACATCTCGCTGTATGTCCCACATCCAAAGTGCTAAGAGAGAGCTTGCTCTCCCTGTCTTTGAGTACTGTTTTCACTGTCCCGGTTACCTCTTTGCTAACATTCTCTTCAGAGCCGCAGTGAAACCAGGAACCACGTGGAGAAGGCACCCACACTGAAAGTGCCTGGAGGGAACATTGGGGCTTCTTCTCAGTGTCTCTGACATAGGGTTTCACTGTCCCGGGAAAGTCTCTGCTAACACCATGCAGAGCGCTGTGCCCAATGTACAGAAACGTCTTGCGGTATCTCCTACAGGGAAAGTGCCAGGAGGGAATTGTGGAGCTTGTTCTCAGTGTCTCTGAGAATTGCTCTGATTATCTGTGTGACCTCTTTGCTAAGACTCTCCAGAGAGCCGTCCTCAAAACAAACACACATCTTGACATATCTCCCACATTGATCGCAGTGTCTCCAGAAACGGCATTCAAGGAGCCAGGACCTTTTCTCCCTACACTGTCCATTGAGTTGTCCTCAAAACCAATATACATTCTGCTATATCTCCCACATGGAAAGTGCCAGGAGGGAGAAGTGGGGATTATGTTTAGACTTTCTCGGAACTGCTTCAAATCAACTAGATATCTTTGTGCTGTAAATCTCCCAACAGCCAAACGCAAAAGCAGCAAACATCTCGCTGTATGTCCCACATCGAAAGTGGTAAGAGAGAGCTTGCTCTCCCTGTCTTTGAGTACTGTTTTCACTGTCCCGGTTACCTCTTTGCTAACATTCTCTTCAGAGCCGCAGTGAAACCAGGAACCGCGTGGAGAAGGCACCCACACTGAAAGTGCCTGGAGGGAACATTGGGGCTTCTTCTCAGTGTCTCTGACATAGGGTTTCACTGTCCCGGGAAAGTCTCTGCTAACACCGTGCAGAGCGCTGTGCCCAATGTACAGAAACGTCTTGCGGTATCTCCTACAGGGAAAGTGCCAGGAGGGAATTGTCGAGCTTGTTCTCAGTGTCTCTGAGAATTGCTCTGATTATCTGTGTGACCTCTTTGCTAAGACTCTCCAGAGAGCCGTCCTCAAAACAAACACACATCTTGACATATCTCCCACATTGATCGCAGTGTCTCCAGAAACGGCATTCAAGGAGCCAGGACCTTTTCTCCCTACACTGTCCATTGAGTTGTCCTCAAAACCAATATACATCCTGCTATATCTCCCACATGGAAAGTGCCAGGAGGGAGAAGTGGGGATTATGTTTAGACTTTCTCGGAACTGCTTCAAATCAACTAGATATCTTTGTGCTGTAAATCTCCCAACAGCCAAACGCAAAAGCAGCAAACATCTCGCTGTATGTCCCACATCCAAAGTGCTAAGAGAGAGCTTGCTCTCCCTGTCTTTGAGTACTGTTTTCACTGTCCCGGTTACCTCTTTGCTAACATTCTCTTCAGAGCCGCAGTGAAACCAGGAACCACGTGGAGAAGGCACCCACACTGAAAGTGCCTGGAGGGAACATTGGGGCTTCTTCTCAGTGTCTCTGACATAGGGTTTCACTGTCCCGGGAAAGTCTCTGCTAACACCATGCAGAGCGCTGTGCCCAATGTACAGAAACGTCTTGCGGTATCTCCTACAGGGAAAGTGCCAGGAGGGAATTGTGGAGCTTGTTCTCAGTGTCTCTGAGAATTGCTCTGATTATCTGTGTGACCTCTTTGCTAAGACTCTCCAGAGAGCCGTCCTCAAAACAAACACACATCTTGACATATCTCCCACATTGATCGCAGTGTCTCCAGAAACGGCATTCAAGGAGCCAGGACCTTTTCTCCCTACACTCTCCATTGAGTTGTCCTCAAAACCAATATACATTCTGCTATATCTCCCACATGGAAAGTGCCAGGAGGGAGAAGTGGGGATTATGTTTAGACTTTCTCGGAACTGCTTCAAATCAACTAGATATCTTTGTGCTGTAAATCTCCCAACAGCCAAACGCAAAAGCAGCAAACATCTCGCTGTATGTCCCACATCGAAAGTGGTAAGAGAGAGCTTGCTCTCCCTGTCTTTGAGTACTGTTTTCACTGTCCCGGTTACCTCTTTGCTAACATTCTCTTCAGAGCCGCAGTGAAACCAGGAACCGCGTGGAGAAGGCACCCACACTGAAAGTGCCTGGAGGGAACATTGGGGCTTCTTCTCAGTGTCTCTGACATAGGGTTTCACTGTCCCGGGAAAGTCTCTGCTAACACCGTGCAGAGCGCTGTGCCCAATGTACAGAAACGTCTTGCGGTATCTCCTACAGGGAAAGTGCCAGGAGGGAATTGTGGAGCTTGTTCTCAGTGTCTCTGAGAATTGCTCTGATTATCTGTGTGACCTCTTTGCTAAGACTCTCCAGAGAGCCGTCCTCAAAACAAACACACATCTTGACATATCTCCCACATTGATCGCAGTGTCTCCAGAAACGGCATTCAAGGAGCCAGGACCTTTTCTCCCTACACTGTCCATTGAGTTGTCCTCAAAACCAATATACATCCTGCTATATCTCCCACATGGAAAGTGCCAGGAGGGAGAAGTGGGGATTATGTTTAGACTTTCTCGGAACTGCTTCAAATCAACTAGATATCTTTGTGCTGTAAATCTCCCAAGAGCCAAACGCAAAAGCAGCAAACATCTCGCTGTATGTCCCACATCCAAAGTGCTAAGAGAGAGCTTGCTCTCCCTGTCTTTGAGTACTGTTTTCACTGTCCCGGTTACCTCTTTGCTAACATTCTCTTCAGAGCCGCAGTGAAACCAGGAACCACGTGGAGAAGGCACCCACACTGAAAGTGCCTGGAGGGAACATTGGGGCTTCTTCTCAGTGTCTCTGACATAGGGTTTCACTGTCCCGGGAAAGTCTCTGCTAACACCATGCAGAGCGCTGTGCCCAATGTACAGAAACGTCTTGCGGTATCTCCTACAGGGAAAGTGCCAGGAGGGAATTGTCGAGCTTGTTCTCAGTGTCTCTGAGAATTGCTCTGATTATCTGTGTGACCTCTTTGCTAAGACTCTCCAGAGAGCCGTCCTCAAAACAAACACACATCTTGACATATCTCCCACATTGATCGCAGTGTCTCCAGAAACGGCATTCAAGGAGCCAGGACCTTTTCTCCCTACACTGTCCATTGAGTTGTCCTCAAAACCAATATACATCCTGCTAGATCTCCCACATGGAAAGTGCCAGGAGGGAGAAGTGGGGATTATGTTTAGACTTTCTCGGAACTGCTTCAAATCAACTAGATATCTTTGTGCTGTAAATCTCCCAACAGCCAAACGCAAAAGCAGCAAACATCTCGCTGTATGTCCCACATCGAAAGTGGTAAGAGAGAGCTTGCTCTCCCTGTCTTTGAGTACTGTTTTCACTGTCCCGGTTACCTCTTTGCTAACATTCTCTTCAGAGCCGCAGTGAAACCAGGAACCACGTGGAGAAGGCACCCACACTGAAAGTGCCTGGAGGGAACATTGGGGCTTCTTCTCAGTGTCTCTGACATAGGGTTTCACTGTCCCGGGAAAGTCTCTGCTAACACCGTGCAGAGCGCTGTGCCCAATGTACAGAAACGTCTTGCGGTATCTCCTACAGGGAAAGTGCCAGGAGGGAATTGTGGAGCTTGTTCTCAGTGTCTCTGAGAATTGCTCTGATTATCTGTGTGACCTCTTTGCTAAGACTCTCCAGAGAGCCGTCCTCAAAACAAACACACATCTTGACATATCTCCCACATTGATCGCAGTGTCTCCAGAAACGGCATTCAAGGAGCCAGGACCTTTTCTCCCTACACTGTCCATTGAGTTGTCCTCAAAACCAATATACATCCTGCTATATCTCCCACATGGAAAGTGCCAGGAGGGAGAAGTGGGGATTATGTTTAGACTTTCTCGGAACTGCTTCAAATCAACTAGATATCTTTGTGCTGTAAATCTCCCAAGAGCCAAACGCAAAAGCAGCAAACATCTCGCTGTATGTCCCACATCCAAAGTGCTAAGAGAGAGCTTGCTCTCCCTGTCTTTGAGTACTGTTTTCACTGTCCCGGTTACCTCTTTGCTAACATTCTCTTCAGAGCCGCAGTGAAACCAGGAACCACGTGGAGAAGGCACCCACACTGAAAGTGCCTGGAGGGAACATTGGGGCTTCTTCTCAGTGTCTCTGACATAGGGTTTCACTGTCCCGGGAAAGTCTCTGCTAACACCATGCAGAGCGCTGTGCCCAATGTACAGAAACGTCTTGCGGTATCTCCTACAGGGAAAGTGCCAGGAGGGAATTGTCGAGCTTGTTCTCAGTGTCTCTGAGAATTGCTCTGATTATCTGTGTGACCTCTTTGCTAAGACTCTCCAGAGAGCCGTCCTCAAAACAAACACACATCTTGACATATCTCCCACATTGATCGCAGTGTCTCCAGAAACGGCATTCAAGGAGCCAGGACCTTTTCTCCCTACACTGTCCATTGAGTTGTCCTCAAAACCAATATACATTCTGCTATATCTCCCACATGGAAAGTGCCAGGAGGGAGAAGTGGGGATTATGTTTAGACTTTCTCGGAACTGCTTCAAATCAACTAGATATCTTTGTGCTGTAAATCTCCCAACAGCCAAACGCAAAAGCAGCAAACATCTCGCTGTATGTCCCACATCGAAAGTGCTAAGAGAGAGCTTGCTCTCCCTGTCTTTGAGTACTGTTTTCACTGTCCCGGTTACCTCTTTGCTAACATTCTCTTCAGAGCCGCAGTGAAACCAGGAACCACGTGGAGAAGGCACCCACACTGAAAGTGCCTGGAGGGAACATTGGGGCTTCTTCTCAGTGTCTCTGACACAGGGTTTCACTGTCCCGGGAAAGTCTCTGCTAACACCGTGCAGAGCGCTGTGCCCAATGTACAGAAACGTCTTGCGGTATCTCCTACAGGGAAAGTGCCAGGAGGGAATTGTGGAGCTTGTTCTCAGTGTCTCTGAGAATTGCTCTGATTATCTGTGTGACCTCTTTGCTAAGACTCTCCAGAGAGCCGTCCTCAAAACAAACACACATCTTGACATATCTCCCACATTGATCGCAGTGTCTCCAGAAACGGCATTCAAGGAGCCAGGACCTTTTCTCCCTACACTGTCCATTGAGTTGTCCTCAAAACCAATATACATCCTGCTATATCTCCCACATGGAAAGTGCCAGGAGGGAGAAGTGGGGATTATGTTTAGACTTTCTCGGAACTGCTTCAAATCAACTAGATATCTTTGTGCTGTAAATCTCCCAACAGCCAAACGCAAAAGCAGCAAACATCTCGCTGTATGTCCCACATCCAAAGTGCTAAGAGAGAGCTTGCTCTCCCTGTCTTTGAGTACTGTTTTCACTGTCCCGGTTACCTCTTTGCTAACATTCTCTTCAGAGCCGCAGTGAAACCAGGAACCGCGTGGAGAAGGCACCCACACTGAAAGTGCCTGGAGGGAACATTGGGGCTTCTTCTCAGTGTCTCTGACACAGGGTTTCACTGTCCCGGGAAAGTCTCTGCTAACACCGTGCAGAGCGCTGTGCCCAATGTACAGAAACGTCTTGCGGTATCTCCTACAGGGAAAGTGCCAGGAGGGAATTGTGGAGCTTGTTCTCAGTGTCTCTGAGAATTGCTCTGATTATCTGTGTGACCTCTTTGCTAAGACTCTCCAGAGAGCCGTCCTCAAAACAAACACACATCTTGACATATCTCCCACATTGATCGCAGTGTCTCCAGAAACGGCATTCAAGGAGCCAGGACCTTTTCTCCCTACACTGTCCATTGAGTTGTCCTCAAAACCAATATACATCCTGCTATATCTCCCACATGGAAAGTGCCAGGAGGGAGAAGTGGGGATTATGTTTAGACTTTCTCGGAACTGCTTCAAATCAACTAGATATCTTTGTGCTGTAAATCTCCCAACAGCCAAACGCAAAAGCAGCAAACATCTCGCTGTATGTCCCACATCCAAAGTGCTAAGAGAGAGCTTGCTCTCCCTGTCTTTGAGTACTGTTTTCACTGTCCCGGTTACCTCTTTGCTAACATTCTCTTCAGAGCCGCAGTGAAACCAGGAACCACGTGGAGAAGGCACCCACACTGAAAGTGCCTGGAGGGAACATTGGGGCTTCTTCTCAGTGTCTCTGACATAGGGTTTCACTGTCCCGGGAAAGTCTCTGCTAACACCGTGCAGAGCGCTGTGCCCAATGTACAGAAACGTCTTGCGGTATCTCCTACAGGGAAAGTGCCAGGAGGGAATTGTCGAGCTTGTTCTCAGTGTCTCTGAGAATTGCTCTGATTATCTGTGTGACCTCTTTGCTAAGACTCTCCAGAGAGACGTCCTCAAAACAAACACACATCTTGACATATCTCCCACATTGATCGCAGTGTCTCCAGAAACGGCATTCAAGGAGCCAGGACCTTTTCTCCCTACACTGTCCATTGAGTTGTCCTCAAAACCAATATACATTCTGCTATATCTCCCACATGGAAAGTGCCAGGAGGGAGAAGTGGGGATTATGTTTAGACTTTCTCGGAACTGCTTCAAATCAACTAGATATCTTTGTGCTGTAAATCTCCCAACAGCCAAACGCAAAAGCAGCAAACATCTCGCTGTATGTCCCACATCCAAAGTGCTAAGAGAGAGCTTGCTCTCCCTGTCTTTGAGTACTGTTTTCACTGTCCCGGTTACCTCTTTGCTAACATTCTCTTCAGAGCCGCAGTGAAACCAGGAACCGCGTGGAGAAGGCACCCACACTGAAAGTGCCTGGAGGGAACATTGGGGCTTCTTCTCAGTGTCTCTGACACAGGGTTTCACTGTCCCGGGAAAGTCTCTGCTAACACCGTGCAGAGCGCTGTGCCCAATGTACAGAAACGTCTTGCGGTATCTCCTACAGGGAAAGTGCCAGGAGGGAATTGTGGAGCTTGTTCTCAGTGTCTCTGAGAATTGCTCTGATTATCTGTGTGACCTCTTTGCTAAGACTCTCCAGAGAGCCGTCCTCAAAACAAACACACATCTTGACATATCTCCCACATTGATCGCAGTGTCTCCAGAAACGGCATTCAAGGAGCCAGGACCTTTTCTCCCTACACTGTCCATTGAGTTGTCCTCAAAACCAATATACATCCTGCTATATCTCCCACATGGAAAGTGCCAGGAGGGAGAAGTGGGGATTATGTTTAGACTTTCTCGGAACTGCTTCAAATCAACTAGATATCTTTGTGCTGTAAATCTCCCAACAGCCAAACGCAAAAGCAGCAAACATCTCGCTGTATGTCCCACATCCAAAGTGCTAAGAGAGAGCTTGCTCTCCCTGTCTTTGAGTACTGTTTTCACTGTCCCGGTTACCTCTTTGCTAACATTCTCTTCAGAGCCGCAGTGAAACCAGGAACCACGTGGAGAAGGCACCCACACTGAAAGTGCCTGGAGGGAACATTGGGGCTTCTTCTCAGTGTCTCTGACACAGGGTTTCACTGTCCCGGGAAAGTCTCTGCTAACACCGTGCAGAGCGCTGTGCCCAATGTACAGAAACGTCTTGCGGTATCTCCTACAGGGAAAGTGCCAGGAGGGAATTGTGGAGCTTGTTCTCAGTGTCTCTGAGAATTGCTCTGATTATCTGTGTGACCTCTTTGCTAAGACTCTCCAGAGAGCCGTCCTCAAAACAAACACACATCTTGACATATCTCCCACATTGATCGCAGTGTCTCCAGAAACGGCATTCAAGGAGCCAGGAGCTTTTCTCCCTACACTCTCCATTGAGTTGTCCTCAAAACCAATATACATCCTGCTATATCTCCCACATGGAAAGTGCCAGGAGGGAGAAGTGGGGATTATGTTTAGACTTTCTCGGAACTGCTTCAAATCAACTAGATATCTTTGTGCTGTAAATCTCCCAACAGCCAAACGCAAAAGCAGCAAACATCTCGCTGTATGTCCCACATCCAAAGTGCTAAGAGAGAGCTTGCTCTCCCTGTCTTTGAGTACTGTTTTCACTGTCCCGGTTACCTCTTTGCTAACATTCTCTTCAGAGCCGCAGTGAAACCAGGAACCACGTGGAGAAGGCACCCACACTGAAAGTGCCTGGAGGGAACATTGGGGCTTCTTCTCAGTGTCTCTGACACAGGGTTTCACTGTCCCGGGAAAGTCTCTGCTAACACCGTGCAGAGCTCTGTGCCCAATGTACAGAAACGTCTTGCGGTATCTCCTACAGGGAAAGTGCCAGGAGGGAATTGTCGAGCTTGTTCTCAGTGTCTCTGAGAATTGCTCTGATTATCTGTGTGACCTCTTTGCTAAGACTCTCCAGAGAGCCGTCCTCAAAACAAACACACATCTTGACATATCTCCCACATTGATCGCAGTGTCTCCAGAAACGGCATTCAAGGAGCCAGGACCTTTTCTCCCTACACTCTCCATTGAGTTGTCCTCAAAACCAATATACATCCTGCTATATCTCCCACATGGAAAGTGCCAGGAGGGAGAAGTGGGGATTATGTTTAGACTTTCTCGGAACTGCTTCAAATCAACTAGATATCTTTGTGCTGTAAATCTCCCAACAGCCAAACGCAAAAGCAGCAAACATCTCGCTGTATGTCCCACATCCAAAGTGCCAAGAGAGAGCTTGCTCTCCCTGTCTTTGAGTACTGTTTTCACTGTCCCGGTTACCTCTTTGCTAACATTCTCTTCAGAGCCGCAGTGAAACCAGGAACCGCGTGGAGAAGGCACCCACACTGAAAGTGCCTGGAGGGAACATTGGGGCTTCTTCTCAGTGTCTCTGACACAGGGTTTCACTGTCCCGGGAAAGTCTCTGCTAACACCGTGCAGAGCGCTGTGCCCAATGTACAGAAACGTCTTGCGGTATCTCCTACAGGGAAAGTGCCAGGAGGGAATTGTGGAGCTTGTTCTCAGTGTCTCTGAGAATTGCTCTGATTATCTGTGTGACCTCTTTGCTAAGACTCTCCAGAGAGCCGTCCTCAAAACAAACACACATCTTGACATATCTCCCACATTGATCGCAGTGTCTCCAGAAACGGCATTCAAGGAGCCAGGACCTTTTCTCCCTACACTGTCCATTGAGTTGTCCTCAAAACCAATATACATCCTGCTATATCTCCCACATGGAAAGTGCCAGGAGGGAGAAGTGGGGATTATGTTTAGACTTTCTCGGAACTGCTTCAAATCAACTAGATATCTTTGTGCTGTAAATCTCCCAACAGCCAAACGCAAAAGCAGCAAACATCTCGCTGTATGTCCCACATCCAAAGTGCTAAGAGAGAGCTTGCTCTCCCTGTCTTTGAGTACTGTTTTCACTGTCCCGGTTACCTCTTTGCTAACATTCTCTTCAGAGCCGCAGTGAAACCAGGAACCACGTGGAGAAGGCACCCACACTGAAAGTGCCTGGAGGGAACATTGGGGCTTCTTCTCAGTGTCTCTGACATAGGGTTTCACTGTCCCGGGAAAGTCTCTGCTAACACCATGCAGAGCGCTGTGCCCAATGTACAGAAACGTCTTGCGGTATCTCCTACAGGGAAAGTGCCAGGAGGGAATTGTCGAGCTTGTTCTCAGTGTCTCTGAGAATTGCTCTGATTATCTGTGTGACCTCTTTGCTAAGACTCTCCAGAGAGACGTCCTCAAAACAAACACACATCTTGACATATCTCCCACATTGATCGCAGTGTCTCCAGAAACGGCATTCAAGGAGCCAGGACCTTTTCTCCCTACACTGTCCATTGAGTTGTCCTCAAAACCAATATACATTCTGCTATATCTCCCACATGGAAAGTGCCAGGAGGGAGAAGTGGGGATTATGTTTAGACTTTCTCGGAACTGCTTCAAATCAACTAGATATCTTTGTGCTGTAAATCTCCCAACAGCCAAACGCAAAAGCAGCAAACATCTCGCTGTATGTCCCACATCCAAAGTGCTAAGAGAGAGCTTGCTCTCCCTGTCTTTGAGTACTGTTTTCACTGTCCCGGTTACCTCTTTGCTAACATTCTCTTCAGAGCCGCAGTGAAACCAGGAACCACGTGGAGAAGGCACCCACACTGAAAGTGCCTGGAGGGAACATTGGGGCTTCTTCTCAGTGTCTCTGACACAGGGTTTCACTGTCCCGGGAAAGTCTCTGCTAACACCGTGCAGGGCGCTGTGCCCAATGTACAGAAACGTCTTGCGGTATCTCCTACAGGGAAAGTGCCAGGAGGGAATTGTGGAGCTTGTTCTCAGTGTCTCTGAGAATTGCTCTGATTATCTGTGTGACCTCTTTGCTAAGACTCTCCAGAGAGCCGTCCTCAAAACAAACACACATCTTGACATATCTCCCACATTGATCGCAGTGTCTCCAGAAACGGAATTCAAGGAGCCAGGACCTTTTCTCCCTACACTCTCCATTGAGTTGTCCTCAAAACCAATATACATCCTGCTATATCTCCCACATGGAAAGTGCCAGGAGGGAGAAGTGGGGATTATGTTTAGACTTTCTCGGAACTGCTTCAAATCAACTAGATATCTTTGTGCTGTAAATCTCCCAACAGCCAAACGCAAAAGCAGCAAACATCTCGCTGTATGTCCCACATCCAAAGTGCTAAGAGAGAGCTTGCTCTCCCTGTCTTTGAGTACTGTTTTCACTGTCCCGGTTACCTCTTTGCTAACATTCTCTTCAGAGCCGCAGTGAAACCAGGAACCGCGTGGAGAAGGCACCCACACTGAAAGTGCCTGGAGGGAACATTGGGGCTTCTTCTCAGTGTCTCTGACACAGGGTTTCACTGTCCCGGGAAAGTCTCTGCTAACACCGTGCAGAGCGCTGTGCCCAATGTACAGAAACGTCTTGCGGTATCTCCTACAGGGAAAGTGCCAGGAGGGAATTGTGGAGCTTGTTCTCAGTGTCTCTGAGAATTGCTCTGATTATCTGTGTGACCTCTTTGCTAAGACTCTCCAGAGAGCCGTCCTCAAAACAAACACACATCTTGACATATCTCCCACATTGATCGCAGTGTCTCCAGAAACGGCATTCAAGGAGCCAGGACCTTTTCTCCCTACACTGTCCATTGAGTTGTCATCAAAACCAATATACATCCTGCTATATCTCCCACATGGAAAGTGCCAGGAGGGAGAAGTGGGGATTATGTTTAGACTTTCTCGGAACTGCTTCAAATCAACTAGATATCTTTGTGCTGTAAATCTCCCAACAGCCAAACGCAAAAGCAGCAAACATCTCGCTGTATGTCCCACATCCAAAGTGCTAAGAGAGAGCTTGCTCTCCCTGTCTTTGAGTACTGTTTTCACTGTCCCGGTTACCTCTTTGCTAACATTCTCTTCAGAGCCGCAGTGAAACCAGGAACCACGTGGAGAAGGCACCCACACTGAAAGTGCCTGGAGGGAACATTGGGGCTTCTTCTCAGTGTCTCTGACACAGGGTTTCACTGTCCCGGGAAAGTCTCTGCTAACACCGTGCAGAGCGCTGTGCCCAATGTACAGAAACGTCTTGCGGTATCTCCTACAGGGAAAGTGCCAGGAGGGAATTGTCGAGCTTGTTCTCAGTGTCTCTGAGAATTGCTCTGATTATCTGTGTGACCTCTTTGCTAAGACTCTCCAGAGAGCCGTCCTCAAAACAAACACACATCTTGACATATCTCCCACATTGATCGCAGTGTCTCCAGAAACGGCATTCAAGGAGCCAGGACCTTTTCTCCCTACACTGTCCATTGAGTTGTCCTCAAAACCAATATACATCCTGCTATATCTCCCACATGGAAAGTGCCAGGAGGGAGAAGTGGGGATTATGTTTAGACTTTCTCGGAACTGCTTCAAATCAACTAGATATCTTTGTGCTGTAAATCTCCCAAGAGCCAAACGCAAAAGCAGCAAACATCTCGCTGTATGTCCCACATCCAAAGTGCTAAGAGAGAGCTTGCTCTCCCTGTCTTTGAGTACTGTTTTCACTGTCCCGGTTACCTCTTTGCTAACATTCTCTTCAGAGCCGCAGTGAAACCAGGAACCACGTGGAGAAGGCACCCACACTGAAAGTGCCTGGAGGGAACATTGGGGCTTCTTCTCAGTGTCTCTGACATAGGGTTTCACTGTCCCGGGAAAGTCTCTGCTAACACCGTGCAGAGCGCTGTGCCCAATGTACAGAAACGTCTTGCGGTATCTCCTACAGGGAAAGTGCCAGGAGGGAATTGTGGAGCTTGTTCTCAGTGTCTCTGAGAATTGCTCTGATTATCTGTGTGACCTCTTTGCTAAGACTCTCCAGAGAGCCGTCCTCAAAACAAACACACATCTTGACATATCTCCCACATTGATCGCAGTGTCTCCAGAAACGGCATTCAAGGAGCCAGGAGCTTTTCTCCCTACACTGTCCATTGAGTTGTCCTCAAAACCAATATACATCCTGCTATATCTCCCACATGGAAAGTGCCAGGAGGGAGAAGTGGGGATTATGTTTAGACTTTCTCGGAACTGCTTCAAATCAACTAGATATCTTTGTGCTGTAAATCTCCCAACAGCCAAACGCAAAAGCAGCAAACATCTCGCTGTATGTCCCACATCCAAAGTGCTAAGAGAGAGCTTGCTCTCCCTGTCTTTGAGTACTGTTTTCACTGTCCCGGTTACCTCTTTGCTAACATTCTCTTCAGAGCCGCAGTGAAACCAGGAACCACGTGGAGAAGGCACCCACACTGAAAGTGCCTGGAGGGAACATTGGGGCTTCTTCTCAGTGTCTCTGACACAGGGTTTCACTGTCCCGGGAAAGTCTCTGCTAACACCGTGCAGAGCGCTGTGCCCAATGTACAGAAACGTCTTGCGGTATCTCCTACAGGGAAAGTGCCAGGAGGGAATTGTCGAGCTTGTTCTCAGTGTCTCTGAGAATTGCTCTGATTATCTGTGTGACCTCTTTGCTAAGACTCTCCAGAGAGCCGTCCTCAAAACAAACACACATCTTGACATATCTCCCACATTGATCGCAGTGTCTCCAGAAACGGCATTCAAGGAGCCAGGAGCTTTTCTCCCTACACTCTCCATTGAGTTGTCCTCAAAACCAATATACATCCTGCTAGATCTCCCACATGGAAAGTGCCAGGAGGGAGAAGTGGGGATTATGTTTAGACTTTCTCGGAACTGCTTCAAATCAACTAGATATCTTTGTGCTGTAAATCTCCCAACAGCCAAACGCAAAAGCAGCAAACATCTCGCTGTATGTCCCACATCCAAAGTGCCAAGAGAGAGCTTGCTCTCCCTGTCTTTGAGTACTGTTTTCACTGTCCCGGTTACCTCTTTGCTAACATTCTCTTCAGAGCCGCAGTGAAACCAGGAACCGCGTGGAGAAGGCACCCACACTGAAAGTGCCTGGAGGGAACATTGGGGCTTCTTCTCAGTGTCTCTGACATAGGGTTTCACTGTCCCGGGAAAGTCTCTGCTAACACCGTGCAGAGCGCTGTGCCCAATGTACAGAAACGTCTTGCGGTATCTCCTACAGGGAAAGTGCCAGGAGGGAATTGTCGAGCTTGTTCTCAGTGTCTCTGAGAATTGCTCTGATTATCTGTGTGACCTCTTTGCTAAGACTCTCCAGAGAGCCGTCCTCAAAACAAACACACATCTTGACATATCTCCCACATTGATCGCAGTGTCTCCAGAAACGGCATTCAAGGAGCCAGGACCTTTTCTCCCTACACTCTCCATTGAGTTGTCCTCAAAACCAATATACATCCTGCTATATCTCCCACATGGAAAGTGCCAGGAGGGAGAAGTGGGGATTATGTTTAGACTTTCTCGGAACTGCTTCAAATCAACTAGATATCTTTGTGCTGTAAATCTCCCAACAGCCAAACGCAAAAGCAGCAAACATCTCGCTGTATGTCCCACATCCAAAGTGCTAAGAGAGAGCTTGCTCTCCCTGTCTTTGAGTACTGTTTTCACTGTCCCGGTTACCTCTTTGCTAACATTCTCTTCAGAGCCGCAGTGAAACCAGGAACCACGTGGAGAAGGCACCCACACTGAAAGTGCCTGGAGGGAACATTGGGGCTTCTTCTCAGTGTCTCTGACACAGGGTTTCACTGTCCCGGGAAAGTCTCTGCTAACACCGTGCAGAGCGCTGTGCCCAATGTACAGAAACGTCTTGCGGTATCTCCTACAGGGAAAGTGCCAGGAGGGAATTGTGGAGCTTGTTCTCAGTGTCTCTGAGAATTGCTCTGATTATCTGTGTGACCTCTTTGCTAAGACTCTCCAGAGAGCCGTCCTCAAAACAAACACACATCTTGACATATCTCCCACATTGATCGCAGTGTCTCCAGAAACGGCATTCAAGGAGCCAGGACCTTTTCTCCCTACACTGTCCATTGAGTTGTCCTCAAAACCAATATACATCCTGCTATATCTCCCACATGGAAAGTGCCAGGAGGGAGAAGTGGGGATTATGTTTAGACTTTCTCGGAACTGCTTCAAATCAACTAGATATCTTTGTGCTGTAAATCTCCCAACAGCCAAACGCAAAAGCAGCAAACATCTCGCTGTATGTCCCACATCCAAAGTGCTAAGAGAGAGCTTGCTCTCCCTGTCTTTGAGTACTGTTTTCACTGTCCCGGTTACCTCTTTGCTAACATTCTCTTCAGAGCCGCAGTGAAACCAGGAACCGCGTGGAGAAGGCACCCACACTGAAAGTGCCTGGAGGGAACATTGGGGCTTCTTCTCAGTGTCTCTGACACAGGGTTTCACTGTCCCGGGAAAGTCTCTGCTAACACCGTGCAGAGCGCTGTGCCCAATGTACAGAAACGTCTTGCGGTATCTCCTACAGGGAAAGTGCCAGGAGGGAATTGTGGAGCTTGTTCTCAGTGTCTCTGAGAATTGCTCTGATTATCTGTGTGACCTCTTTGCTAAGACTCTCCAGAGAGCCGTCCTCAAAACAAACACACATCTTGACATATCTCCCACATTGATCGCAGTGTCTCCAGAAACGGCATTCAAGGAGCCAGGACCTTTTCTCCCTACACTGTCCATTGAGTTGTCCTCAAAACCAATATACATCCTGCTATATCTCCCACATGGAAAGTGCCAGGAGGGAGAAGTGGGGATTATGTTTAGACTTTCTCGGAACTGCTTCAAATCAACTAGATATCTTTGTGCTGTAAATCTCCCAACAGCCAAACGCAAAAGCAGCAAACATCTCGCTGTATGTCCCACATCCAAAGTGCTAAGAGAGAGCTTGCTCTCCCTGTCTTTGAGTACTGTTTTCACTGTCCCGGTTACCTCTTTGCTAACATTCTCTTCAGAGCCGCAGTGAAACCAGGAACCACGTGGAGAAGGCACCCACACTGAAAGTGCCTGGAGGGAACATTGGGGCTTCTTCTCAGTGTCTCTGACATAGGGTTTCACTGTCCCGGGAAAGTCTCTGCTAACACCGTGCAGAGCGCTGTGCCCAATGTACAGAAACGTCTTGCGGTATCTCCTACAGGGAAAGTGCCAGGAGGGAATTGTGGAGCTTGTTCTCAGTGTCTCTGAGAATTGCTCTGATTATCTGTGTGACCTCTTTGCTAAGACTCTCCAGAGAGCCGTCCTCAAAACAAACACACATCTTGACATATCTCCCACATTGATCGCAGTGTCTCCAGAA
Organism: Chroicocephalus ridibundus; assembly: GCF_963924245.1. Taxonomy (NCBI): domain Eukaryota; kingdom Metazoa; phylum Chordata; class Aves; order Charadriiformes; family Laridae; genus Chroicocephalus; species Chroicocephalus ridibundus. The sequence continues at coordinate 20,167,960 of NC_086295.1, read as the reverse complement.
ACGGAATTCAAGGAGCCAGGACCTTTTCTCCCTACACTCTCCATTGAGTTGTCCTCAAAACCAATATACATCCTGCTATATCTCCCACATGGAAAGTGCCAGGAGGGAGAAGTGGGGATTATGTTTAGACTTTCTCGGAACTGCTTCAAATCAACTAGATATCTTTGTGCTGTAAATCTCCCAACAGCCAAACGCAAAAGCAGCAAACATCTCGCTGTATGTCCCACATCCAAAGTGCTAAGAGAGAGCTTGCTCTCCCTGTCTTTGAGTACTGTTTTCACTGTCCCGGTTACCTCTTTGCTAACATTCTCTTCAGAGCCGCAGTGAAACCAGGAACCGCGTGGAGAAGGCACCCACACTGAAAGTGCCTGGAGGGAACATTGGGGCTTCTTCTCAGTGTCTCTGACATAGGGTTTCACTGTCCCGGGAAAGTCTCTGCTAACACCGTGCAGAGCGCTGTGCCCAATGTACAGAAACGTCTTGCGGTATCTCCTACAGGGAAAGTGCCAGGAGGGAATTGTCGAGCTTGTTCTCAGTGTCTCTGAGAATTGCTCTGATTATCTGTGTGACCTCTTTGCTAAGACTCTCCAGAGAGCCGTCCTCAAAACAAACACACATCTTGACATATCTCCCACATTGATCGCAGTGTCTCCAGAAACGGCACTCAAGGAGCCAGGACCTTTTCTCCCTACACTGTCCATTGAGTTGTCCTCAAAACCAATATACATCCTGCTATATCTCCCACATGGAAAGTGCCAGGAGGGAGAAGTGGGGATTATGTTTAGACTTTCTCGGAACTGCTTCAAATCAACTAGATATCTTTGTGCTGTAAATCTCCCAACAGCCAAACGCAAAAGCAGCAAACATCTCGCTGTATGTCCCACATCCAAAGTGCTAAGAGAGAGCTTGCTCTCCCTGTCTTTGAGTACTGTTTTCACTGTCCCGGTTACCTCTTTGCTAACATTCTCTTCAGAGCCGCAGTGAAACCAGGAACCGCGTGGAGAAGGCACCCACACTGAAAGTGCCTGGAGGGAACATTGGGGCTTCTTCTCAGTGTCTCTGACATAGGGTTTCACTGTCCCGGGAAAGTCTCTGCTAACACCGTGCAGAGCGCTGTGCCCAATGTACAGAAACGTCTTGCGGTATCTCCTACAGGGAAAGTGCCAGGAGGGAATTGTCGAGCTTGTTCTCAGTGTCTCTGAGAATTGCTCTGATTATCTGTGTGACCTCTTTGCTAAGACTCTCCAGAGAGCCGTCCTCAAAACAAACACACATCTTGACATATCTCCCACATTGATCGCAGTGTCTCCAGAAACGGCATTCAAGGAGCCAGGACCTTTTCTCCCTACACTGTCCATTGAGTTGTCCTCAAAACCAATATACATCCTGCTATATCTCCCACATGGAAAGTGCCAGGAGGGAGAAGTGGGGATTATGTTTAGACTTTCTCGGAACTGCTTCAAATCAACTAGATATCTTTGTGCTGTAAATCTCCCAACAGCCAAACGCAAAAGCAGCAAACATCTCGCTGTATGTCCCACATCCAAAGTGCTAAGAGAGAGCTTGCTCTCCCTGTCTTTGAGTACTGTTTTCACTGTCCCGGTTACCTCTTTGCTAACATTCTCTTCAGAGCCGCAGTGAAACCAGGAACCACGTGGAGAAGGCACCCACACTGAAAGTGCCTGGAGGGAACATTGGGGCTTCTTCTCAGTGTCTCTGACACAGGGTTTCACTGTCCCGGGAAAGTCTCTGCTAACACCGTGCAGAGCGCTGTGCCCAATGTACAGAAACGTCTTGCGGTATCTCCTACAGGGAAAGTGCCAGGAGGGAATTGTGGAGCTTGTTCTCAGTGTCTCTGAGAATTGCTCTGATTATCTGTGTGACCTCTTTGCTAAGACTCTCCAGAGAGCCGTCCTCAAAACAAACACACATCTTGACATATCTCCCACATTGATCGCAGTGTCTCCAGAAACGGCATTCAAGGAGCCAGGACCTTTTCTCCCTACACTGTCCATTGAGTTGTCCTCAAAACCAATATACATCCTGCTATATCTCCCACATGGAAAGTGCCAGGAGGGAGAAGTGGGGATTATGTTTAGACTTTCTCGGAACTGCTTCAAATCAACTAGATATCTTTGTGCTGTAAATCTCCCAACAGCCAAACGCAAAAGCAGCAAACATCTCGCTGTATGTCCCACATCCAAAGTGCTAAGAGAGAGCTTGCTCTCCCTGTCTTTGAGTACTGTTTTCACTGTCCCGGTTACCTCTTTGCTAACATTCTCTTCAGAGCCGCAGTGAAACCAGGAACCGCGTGGAGAAGGCACCCACACTGAAAGTGCCTGGAGGGAACATTGGGGCTTCTTCTCAGTGTCTCTGACACAGGGTTTCACTGTCCCGGGAAAGTCTCTGCTAACACCGTGCAGAGCGCTGTGCCCAATGTACAGAAACGTCTTGCGGTATCTCCTACAGGGAAAGTGCCAGGAGGGAATTGTGGAGCTTGTTCTCAGTGTCTCTGAGAATTGCTCTGATTATCTGTGTGACCTCTTTGCTAAGACTCTCCAGAGAGCCGTCCTCAAAACAAACACACATCTTGACATATCTCCCACATTGATCGCAGTGTCTCCAGAAACGGCATTCAAGGAGCCAGGACCTTTTCTCCCTACACTGTCCATTGAGTTGTCCTCAAAACCAATATACATCCTGCTATATCTCCCACATGGAAAGTGCCAGGAGGGAGAAGTGGGGATTATGTTTAGACTTTCTCGGAACTGCTTCAAATCAACTAGATATCTTTGTGCTGTAAATCTCCCAACAGCCAAACGCAAAAGCAGCAAACATCTCGCTGTATGTCCCACATCCAAAGTGCTAAGAGAGAGCTTGCTCTCCCTGTCTTTGAGTACTGTTTTCACTGTCCCGGTTACCTCTTTGCTAACATTCTCTTCAGAGCCGCAGTGAAACCAGGAACCGCGTGGAGAAGGCACCCACACTGAAAGTGCCTGGAGGGAACATTGGGGCTTCTTCTCAGTGTCTCTGACATAGGGTTTCACTGTCCCGGGAAAGTCTCTGCTAACACCGTGCAGAGCGCTGTGCCCAATGTACAGAAACGTCTTGCGGTATCTCCTACAGGGAAAGTGCCAGGAGGGAATTGTGGAGCTTGTTCTCAGTGTCTCTGAGAATTGCTCTGATTATCTGTGTGACCTCTTTGCTAAGACTCTCCAGAGAGACGTCCTCAAAACAAACACACATCTTGACATATCTCCCACATTGATCGCAGTGTCTCCAGAAACGGAATTCAAGGAGCCAGGACCTTTTCTCCCTACACTCTCCATTGAGTTGTCCTCAAAACCAATATACATCCTGCTATATCTCCCACATGGAAAGTGCCAGGAGGGAGAAGTGGGGATTATGTTTAGACTTTCTCGGAACTGCTTCAAATCAACTAGATATCTTTGTGCTGTAAATCTCCCAACAGCCAAACGCAAAAGCAGCAAACATCTCGCTGTATGTCCCACATCCAAAGTGCTAAGAGAGAGCTTGCTCTCCCTGTCTTTGAGTACTGTTTTCACTGTCCCGGTTACCTCTTTGCTAACATTCTCTTCAGAGCCGCAGTGAAACCAGGAACCGCGTGGAGAAGGCACCCACACTGAAAGTGCCTGGAGGGAACATTGGGGCTTCTTCTCAGTGTCTCTGACATAGGGTTTCACTGTCCCGGGAAAGTCTCTGCTAACACCGTGCAGAGCGCTGTGCCCAATGTACAGAAACGTCTTGCGGTATCTCCTACAGGGAAAGTGCCAGGAGGGAATTGTCGAGCTTGTTCTCAGTGTCTCTGAGAATTGCTCTGATTATCTGTGTGACCTCTTTGCTAAGACTCTCCAGAGAGCCGTCCTCAAAACAAACACACATCTTGACATATCTCCCACATTGATCGCAGTGTCTCCAGAAACGGCACTCAAGGAGCCAGGACCTTTTCTCCCTACACTGTCCATTGAGTTGTCCTCAAAACCAATATACATCCTGCTATATCTCCCACATGGAAAGTGCCAGGAGGGAGAAGTGGGGATTATGTTTAGACTTTCTCGGAACTGCTTCAAATCAACTAGATATCTTTGTGCTGTAAATCTCCCAACAGCCAAACGCAAAAGCAGCAAACATCTCGCTGTATGTCCCACATCCAAAGTGCTAAGAGAGAGCTTGCTCTCCCTGTCTTTGAGTACTGTTTTCACTGTCCCGGTTACCTCTTTGCTAACATTCTCTTCAGAGCCGCAGTGAAACCAGGAACCGCGTGGAGAAGGCACCCACACTGAAAGTGCCTGGAGGGAACATTGGGGCTTCTTCTCAGTGTCTCTGACATAGGGTTTCACTGTCCCGGGAAAGTCTCTGCTAACACCGTGCAGAGCGCTGTGCCCAATGTACAGAAACGTCTTGCGGTATCTCCTACAGGGAAAGTGCCAGGAGGGAATTGTGGAGCTTGTTCTCAGTGTCTCTGAGAATTGCTCTGATTATCTGTGTGACCTCTTTGCTAAGACTCTCCAGAGAGCCGTCCTCAAAACAAACACACATCTTGACATATCTCCCACATTGATCGCAGTGTCTCCAGAAACGGCATTCAAGGAGCCAGGACCTTTTCTCCCTACACTGTCCATTGAGTTGTCCTCAAAACCAATATACATCCTGCTATATCTCCCACATGGAAAGTGCCAGGAGGGAGAAGTGGGGATTATGTTTAGACTTTCTCGGAACTGCTTCAAATCAACTAGATATCTTTGTGCTGTAAATCTCCCAACAGCCAAACGCAAAAGCAGCAAACATCTCGCTGTATGTCCCACATCGAAAGTGGTAAGAGAGAGCTTGCTCTCCCTGTCTTTGAGTACTGTTTTCACTGTCCCGGTTACCTCTTTGCTAACATTCTCTTCAGAGCCGCAGTGAAACCAGGAACCACGTGGAGAAGGCACCCACACTGAAAGTGCCTGGAGGGAACATTGGGGCTTCTTCTCAGTGTCTCTGACATAGGGTTTCACTGTCCCGGGAAAGTCTCTGCTAACACCGTGCAGAGCGCTGTGCCCAATGTACAGAAACGTCTTGCGGTATCTCCTACAGGGAAAGTGCCAGGAGGGAATTGTCGAGCTTGTTCTCAGTGTCTCTGAGAATTGCTCTGATTATCTGTGTGACCTCTTTGCTAAGACTCTCCAGAGAGCCGTCCTCAAAACAAACACACATCTTGACATATCTCCCACATTGATCGCAGTGTCTCCAGAAACGGCATTCAAGGAGCCAGGACCTTTTCTCCCTACACTGTCCATTGAGTTGTCCTCAAAACCAATATACATCCTGCTATATCTCCCACATGGAAAGTGCCAGGAGGGAGAAGTGGGGATTATGTTTAGACTTTCTCGGAACTGCTTCAAATCAACTAGATATCTTTGTGCTGTAAATCTCCCAACAGCCAAACGCAAAAGCAGCAAACATCTCGCTGTATGTCCCACATCCAAAGTGCCAAGAGAGAGCTTGCTCTCCCTGTCTTTGAGTACTGTTTTCACTGTCCCGGTTACCTCTTTGCTAACATTCTCTTCAGAGCCGCAGTGAAACCAGGAACCACGTGGAGAAGGCACCCACACTGAAAGTGCCTGGAGGGAACATTGGGGCTTCTTCTCAGTGTCTCTGACATAGGGTTTCACTGTCCCGGGAAAGTCTCTGCTAACACCGTGCAGAGCGCTGTGCCCAATGTACAGAAACGTCTTGCGGTATCTCCTACAGGGAAAGTGCCAGGAGGGAATTGTCGAGCTTGTTCTCAGTGTCTCTGAGAATTGCTCTGATTATCTGTGTGACCTCTTTGCTAAGACTCTCCAGAGAGCCGTCCTCAAAACAAACACACATCTTGACGTATCTCCCACATTGATCGCAGTGTCTCCAGAAACGGCATTCAAGGAGCCAGGACCTTTTCTCCCTACGCTGTCCATTGAGTTGTCCGCAAAACCAATATACATCCTGCTATATCTCCCACATGGAAAGTGCCAGGAGGGAGAAGTGGGGATTATGTTTAGACTTTCTCGGAACTGCTTCAAATCAACTAGATATCTTTGTGCTGTAAATCTCCCAACAGCCAAACGCAAAAGCAGCAAACATCTCGCTGTATGTCCCACATCCAAAGTGCTAAGAGAGAGCTTGCTCTCCCTGTCTTTGAGTACTGTTTTCACTGTCCCGGTTACCTCTTTGCTAACATTCTCTTCAGAGCCGCAGTGAAACCAGGAACCACGTGGAGAAGGCACCCACACTGAAAGTGCCTGGAGGGAACATTGGGGCTTCTTCTCAGTGTCTCTGACATAGGGTTTCACTGTCCCGGGAAAGTCTCTGCTAACACCGTGCAGAGCGCTGTGCCCAATGTACAGAAACGTCTTGCGGTATCTCCTACAGGGAAAGTGCCAGGAGGGAATTGTGGAGCTTGTTCTCAGTGTCTCTGAGAATTGCTCTGATTATCTGTGTGACCTCTTTGCTAAGACTCTCCAGAGAGCCGTCCTCAAAACAAACACACATCTTGACGTATCTCCCACATTGATCGCAGTGTCTCCAGAAACGGCATTCAAGGAGCCAGGACCTTTTCTCCCTACACTGTCCATTGAGTTGTCCTCAAAACCAATATACATCCTGCTATATCTCCCACATGGAAAGTGCCAGGAGGGAGAAGTGGGGATTATGTTTAGACTTTCTCGGAACTGCTTCAAATCAACTAGATATCTTTGTGCTGTAAATCTCCCAACAGCCAAACGCAAAAGCAGCAAACATCTCGCTGTATGTCCCACATCGAAAGTGGTAAGAGAGAGCTTGCTCTCCCTGTCTTTGAGTACTGTTTTCACTGTCCCGGTTACCTCTTTGCTAACATTCTCTTCAGAGCCGCAGTGAAACCAGGAACCACGTGGAGAAGGCACCCACACTGAAAGTGCCTGGAGGGAACATTGGGGCTTCTTCTCAGTGTCTCTGACATAGGGTTTCACTGTCCCGGGAAAGTCTCTGCTAACACCGTGCAGAGCGCTGTGCCCAATGTACAGAAACGTCTTGCGGTATCTCCTACAGGGAAAGTGCCAGGAGGGAATTGTGGAGCTTGTTCTCAGTGTCTCCGAGAATTGCTCTGATTATCTGTGTGACCTCTTTGCTAAGACTCTCCAGAGAGCCGTCCTCAAAACAAACACACATCTTGACATATCTCCCACATTGATCGCAGTGTCTCCAGAAACGGAATTCAAGGAGCCAGGACCTTTTCTCCCTACACTGTCCATTGAGTTGTCCTCAAAACCAATATACATCCTGCTATATCTCCCACATGGAAAGTGCCAGGAGGGAGAAGTGGGGATTATGTTTAGACTTTCTCGGAACTGCTTCAAATCAACTAGATATCTTTGTGCTGTAAATCTCCCAACAGCCAAACGCAAAAGCAGCAAACATCTCGCTGTATGTCCCACATCCAAAGTGCTAAGAGAGAGCTTGCTCTCCCTGTCTTTGAGTACTGTTTTCACTGTCCCGGTTACCTCTTTGCTAACATTCTCTTCAGAGCCGCAGTGAAACCAGGAACCACGTGGAGAAGGCACCCACACTGAAAGTGCCTGGAGGGAACATTGGGGCTTCTTCTCAGTGTCTCTGACATAGGGTTTCACTGTCCCGGGAAAGTCTCTGCTAACACCGTGCAGAGCGCTGTGCCCAATGTACAGAAACGTCTTGCGGTATCTCCTACAGGGAAAGTGCCAGGAGGGAATTGTCGAGCTTGTTCTCAGTGTCTCTGAGAATTGCTCTGATTATCTGTGTGACCTCTTTGCTAAGACTCTCCAGAGAGCCGTCCTCAAAACAAACACACATCTTGACATATCTCCCACATTGATCGCAGTGTCTCCAGAAACGGCATTCAAGGAGCCAGGACCTTTTCTCCCTACACTGTCCATTGAGTTGTCCTCAAAACCAATATACATCCTGCTATATCTCCCACATGGAAAGTGCCAGGAGGGAGAAGTGGGGATTATGTTTAGACTTTCTCGGAACTGCTTCAAATCAACTAGATATCTTTGTGCTGTAAATCTCCCAACAGCCAAACGCAAAAGCAGCAAACATCTCGCTGTATGTCCCACATCGAAAGTGGTAAGAGAGAGCTTGCTCTCCCTGTCTTTGAGTACTGTTTTCACTGTCCCGGTTACCTCTTTGCTAACATTCTCTTCAGAGCCGCAGTGAAACCAGGAACCACGTGGAGAAGGCACCCACACTGAAAGTGCCTGGAGGGAACATTGGGGCTTCTTCTCAGTGTCTCTGACATAGGGTTTCACTGTCCCGGGAAAGTCTCTGCTAACACCGTGCAGAGCGCTGTGCCCAATGTACAGAAACGTCTTGCGGTATCTCCTACAGGGAAAGTGCCAGGAGGGAATTGTCGAGCTTGTTCTCAGTGTCTCTGAGAATTGCTCTGATTATCTGTGTGACCTCTTTGCTAAGACTCTCCAGAGAGCCGTCCTCAAAACAAACACACATCTTGACATATCTCCCACATTGATCGCAGTGTCTCCAGAAACGGCATTCAAGGAGCCAGGACCTTTTCTCCCTACACTGTCCATTGAGTTGTCCTCAAAACCAATATACATCCTGCTATATCTCCCACATGGAAAGTGCCAGGAGGGAGAAGTGGGGATTATGTTTAGACTTTCTCGGAACTGCTTCAAATCAACTAGATATCTTTGTGCTGTAAATCTCCCAACAGCCAAACGCAAAAGCAGCAAACATCTCGCTGTATGTCCCACATCCAAAGTGCCAAGAGAGAGCTTGCTCTCCCTGTCTTTGAGTACTGTTTTCACTGTCCCGGTTACCTCTTTGCTAACATTCTCTTCAGAGCCGCAGTGAAACCAGGAACCACGTGGAGAAGGCACCCACACTGAAAGTGCCTGGAGGGAACATTGGGGCTTCTTCTCAGTGTCTCTGACATAGGGTTTCACTGTCCCGGGAAAGTCTCTGCTAACACCGTGCAGAGCGCTGTGCCCAATGTACAGAAACGTCTTGCGGTATCTCCTACAGGGAAAGTGCCAGGAGGGAATTGTCGAGCTTGTTCTCAGTGTCTCTGAGAATTGCTCTGATTATCTGTGTGACCTCTTTGCTAAGACTCTCCAGAGAGCCGTCCTCAAAACAAACACACATCTTGACGTATCTCCCACATTGATCGCAGTGTCTCCAGAAACGGCATTCAAGGAGCCAGGACCTTTTCTCCCTACGCTGTCCATTGAGTTGTCCGCAAAACCAATATACATCCTGCTATATCTCCCACATGGAAAGTGCCAGGAGGGAGAAGTGGGGATTATGTTTAGACTTTCTCGGAACTGCTTCAAATCAACTAGATATCTTTGTGCTGTAAATCTCCCAAGAGCCAAACGCAAAAGCAGCAAACATCTCGCTGTATGTCCCACATCCAAAGTGCTAAGAGAGAGCTTGCTCTCCCTGTCTTTGAGTACTGTTTTCACTGTCCCGGTTACCTCTTTGCTAACATTCTCTTCAGAGCCGCAGTGAAACCAGGAACCACGTGGAGAAGGCACCCACACTGAAAGTGCCTGGAGGGAACATTGGGGCTTCTTCTCAGTGTCTCTGACATAGGGTTTCACTGTCCCGGGAAAGTCTCTGCTAACACCGTGCAGAGCGCTGTGCCCAATGTACAGAAACGTCTTGCGGTATCTCCTACAGGGAAAGTGCCAGGAGGGAATTGTCGAGCTTGTTCTCAGTGTCTCTGAGAATTGCTCTGATTATCTGTGTGACCTCTTTGCTAAGACTCTCCAGAGAGCCGTCCTCAAAACAAACACACATCTTGACATATCTCCCACATTGATCGCAGTGTCTCCAGAAACGGCATTCAAGGAGCCAGGACCTTTTCTCCCTACACTCTCCATTGAGTTGTCCTCAAAACCAATATACATCCTGCTATATCTCCCACATGGAAAGTGCCAGGAGGGAGAAGTGGGGATTATGTTTAGACTTTCTCGGAACTGCTTCAAATCAACTAGATATCTTTGTGCTGTAAATCTCCCAACAGCCAAACGCAAAAGCAGCAAACATCTCGCTGTATGTCCCACATCCAAAGTGCTAAGAGAGAGCTTGCTCTCCCTGTCTTTGAGTACTGTTTTCACTGTCCCGGTTACCTCTTTGCTAACATTCTCTTCAGAGCCGCAGTGAAACCAGGAACCACGTGGAGAAGGCACCCACACTGAAAGTGCCTGGAGGGAACATTGGGGCTTCTTCTCAGTGTCTCTGACATAGGGTTTCACTGTCCCGGGAAAGTCTCTGCTAACACCGTGCAGAGTGCTGTGCCCAATGTACAGAAACGTCTTGCGGTATCTCCTACAGGGAAAGTGCCAGGAGGGAATTGTGGAGCTTGTTCTCAGTGTCTCTGAGAATTGCTCTGATTATCTGTGTGACCTCTTTGCTAAGACTCTCCAGAGAGCCGTCCTCAAAACAAACACACATCTTGACATATCTCCCACATTGATCGCAGTGTCTCCAGAAACGGCATTCAAGGAGCCAGGACCTTTTCTCCCTACACTGTCCATTGAGTTGTCCTCAAAACCAATATACATCCTGCTATATCTCCCACATGGAAAGTGCCAGGAGGGAGAAGTGGGGATTATGTTTAGACTTTCTCGGAACTGCTTCAAATCAACTAGATATCTTTGTGCTGTAAATCTCCCAACAGCCAAACGCAAAAGCAGCAAACATCTCGCTGTATGTCCCACATCCAAAGTGCTAAGAGAGAGCTTGCTCTCCCTGTCTTTGAGTACTGTTTTCACTGTCCCGGTTACCTCTTTGCTAACATTCTCTTCAGAGCCGCAGTGAAACCAGGAACCACGTGGAGAAGGCACCCACACTGAAAGTGCCTGGAGGGAACATTGGGGCTTCTTCTCAGTGTCTCTGACATAGGGTTTCACTGTCCCGGGAAAGTCTCTGCTAACACCGTGCAGAGCGCTGTGCCCAATGTACAGAAACGTCTTGCGGTATCTCCTACAGGGAAAGTGCCAGGAGGGAATTGTCGAGCTTGTTCTCAGTGTCTCTGAGAATTGCTCTGATTATCTGTGTGACCTCTTTGCTAAGACTCTCCAGAGAGCCGTCCTCAAAACAAACACACATCTTGACGTATCTCCCACATTGATCGCAGTGTCTCCAGAAACGGCATTCAAGGAGCCAGGACCTTTTCTCCCTACACTGTCCATTGAGTTGTCCGCAAAACCAATATACATCCTGCTATATCTCCCACATGGAAAGTGCCAGGAGGGAGAAGTGGGGATTATGTTTAGACTTTCTCGGAACTGCTTCAAATCAACTAGATATCTTTGTGCTGTAAATCTCCCAACAGCCAAACGCAAAAGCAGCAAACATCTCGCTGTATGTCCCACATCCAAAGTGCTAAGAGAGAGCTTGCTCTCCCTGTCTTTGAGTACTGTTTTCACTGTCCCGGTTACCTCTTTGCTAACATTCTCTTCAGAGCCGCAGTGAAACCAGGAACCACGTGGAGAAGGCACCCACACTGAAAGTGCCTGGAGGGAACATTGGGGCTTCTTCTCAGTGTCTCTGACATAGGGTTTCACTGTCCCGGGAAAGTCTCTGCTAACACCGTGCAGAGCGCTGTGCCCAATGTACAGAAACGTCTTGCGGTATCTCCTACAGGGAAAGTGCCAGGAGGGAATTGTCGAGCTTGTTCTCAGTGTCTCTGAGAATTGCTCTGATTATCTGTGTGACCTCTTTGCTAAGACTCTCCAGAGAGCCGTCCTCAAAACAAACACACATCTTGACATATCTCCCACATTGATCGCAGTGTCTCCAGAAACGGCATTCAAGGAGCCAGGACCTTTTCTCCCTACACTGTCCATTGAGTTGTCCTCAAAACCAATATACATCCTGCTATATCTCCCACATGGAAAGTGCCAGGAGGGAGAAGTGGGGATTATGTTTAGACTTTCTCGGAACTGCTTCAAATCAACTAGATATCTTTGTGCTGTAAATCTCCCAACAGCCAAACGCAAAAGCAGCAAACATCTCGCTGTATGTCCCACATCCAAAGTGCCAAGAGAGAGCTTGCTCTCCCTGTCTTTGAGTACTGTTTTCACTGTCCCGGTTACCTCTTTGCTAACATTCTCTTCAGAGCCGCAGTGAAACCAGGAACCACGTGGAGAAGGCACCCACACTGAAAGTGCCTGGAGGGAACATTGGGGCTTCTTCTCAGTGTCTCTGACATAGGGTTTCACTGTCCCGGGAAAGTCTCTGCTAACACCGTGCAGAGCGCTGTGCCCAATGTACAGAAACGTCTTGCGGTATCTCCTACAGGGAAAGTGCCAGGAGGGAATTGTCGAGCTTGTTCTCAGTGTCTCTGAGAATTGCTCTGATTATCTGTGTGACCTCTTTGCTAAGACTCTCCAGAGAGCCGTCCTCAAAACAAACACACATCTTGACGTATCTCCCACATTGATCGCAGTGTCTCCAGAAACGGCATTCAAGGAGCCAGGACCTTTTCTCCCTACGCTGTCCATTGAGTTGTCCGCAAAACCAATATACATCCTGCTATATCTCCCACATGGAAAGTGCCAGGAGGGAGAAGTGGGGATTATGTTTAGACTTTCTCGGAACTGCTTCAAATCAACTAGATATCTTTGTGCTGTAAATCTCCCAAGAGCCAAACGCAAAAGCAGCAAACATCTCGCTGTATGTCCCACATCCAAAGTGCTAAGAGAGAGCTTGCTCTCCCTGTCTTTGAGTACTGTTTTCACTGTCCCGGTTACCTCTTTGCTAACATTCTCTTCAGAGCCGCAGTGAAACCAGGAACCACGTGGAGAAGGCACCCACACTGAAAGTGCCTGGAGGGAACATTGGGGCTTCTTCTCAGTGTCTCTGACATAGGGTTTCACTGTCCCGGGAAAGTCTCTGCTAACACCGTGCAGAGCGCTGTGCCCAATGTACAGAAACGTCTTGCGGTATCTCCTACAGGGAAAGTGCCAGGAGGGAATTGTCGAGCTTGTTCTCAGTGTCTCTGAGAATTGCTCTGATTATCTGTGTGACCTCTTTGCTAAGACTCTCCAGAGAGCCGTCCTCAAAACAAACACACATCTTGACATATCTCCCACATTGATCGCAGTGTCTCCAGAAACGGCATTCAAGGAGCCAGGACCTTTTCTCCCTACACTCTCCATTGAGTTGTCCTCAAAACCAATATACATCCTGCTATATCTCCCACATGGAAAGTGCCAGGAGGGAGAAGTGGGGATTATGTTTAGACTTTCTCGGAACTGCTTCAAATCAACTAGATATCTTTGTGCTGTAAATCTCCCAACAGCCAAACGCAAAAGCAGCAAACATCTCGCTGTATGTCCCACATCCAAAGTGCTAAGAGAGAGCTTGCTCTCCCTGTCTTTGAGTACTGTTTTCACTGTCCCGGTTACCTCTTTGCTAACATTCTCTTCAGAGCCGCAGTGAAACCAGGAACCACGTGGAGAAGGCACCCACACTGAAAGTGCCTGGAGGGAACATTGGGGCTTCTTCTCAGTGTCTCTGACATAGGGTTTCACTGTCCCGGGAAAGTCTCTGCTAACACCGTGCAGAGTGCTGTGCCCAATGTACAGAAACGTCTTGCGGTATCTCCTACAGGGAAAGTGCCAGGAGGGAATTGTGGAGCTTGTTCTCAGTGTCTCTGAGAATTGCTCTGATTATCTGTGTGACCTCTTTGCTAAGACTCTCCAGAGAGCCGTCCTCAAAACAAACACACATCTTGACATATCTCCCACATTGATCGCAGTGTCTCCAGAAACGGCATTCAAGGAGCCAGGACCTTTTCTCCCTACACTGTCCATTGAGTTGTCCTCAAAACCAATATACATCCTGCTATATCTCCCACATGGAAAGTGCCAGGAGGGAGAAGTGGGGATTATGTTTAGACTTTCTCGGAACTGCTTCAAATCAACTAGATATCTTTGTGCTGTAAATCTCCCAACAGCCAAACGCAAAAGCAGCAAACATCTCGCTGTATGTCCCACATCCAAAGTGCTAAGAGAGAGCTTGCTCTCCCTGTCTTTGAGTACTGTTTTCACTGTCCCGGTTACCTCTTTGCTAACATTCTCTTCAGAGCCGCAGTGAAACCAGGAACCACGTGGAGAAGGCACCCACACTGAAAGTGCCTGGAGGGAACATTGGGGCTTCTTCTCAGTGTCTCTGACATAGGGTTTCACTGTCCCGGGAAAGTCTCTGCTAACACCGTGCAGAGCGCTGTGCCCAATGTACAGAAACGTCTTGCGGTATCTCCTACAGGGAAAGTGCCAGGAGGGAATTGTGGAGCTTGTTCTCAGTGTCTCTGAGAATTGCTCTGATTATCTGTGTGACCTCTTTGCTAAGACTCTCCAGAGAGCCGTCCTCAAAACAAACACACATCTTGACGTATCTCCCACATTGATCGCAGTGTCTCCAGAAACGGCATTCAAGGAGCCAGGACCTTTTCTCCCTACACTGTCCATTGAGTTGTCCTCAAAACCAATATACATCCTGCTATATCTCCCACATGGAAAGTGCCAGGAGGGAGAAGTGGGGATTATGTTTAGACTTTCTCGGAACTGCTTCAAATCAACTAGATATCTTTGTGCTGTAAATCTCCCAACAGCCAAACGCAAAAGCAGCAAACATCTCGCTGTATGTCCCACATCGAAAGTGGTAAGAGAGAGCTTGCTCTCCCTGTCTGTGAGTACTGTTTTCACTGTCCCGGTTACCTCTTTGCTAACATTCTCTTCAGAGCCGCAGTGAAACCAGGAACCGCGTGGAGAAGGCACCCACACTGAAAGTGCCTGGAGGGAACATTGGGGCTTCTTCTCAGTGTCTCTGACATAGGGTTTCACTGTCCCGGGAAAGTCTCTGCTAACACCGTGCAGAGCGCTGTGCCCAATGTACAGAAACGTCTTGCGGTATCTCCTACAGGGAAAGTGCCAGGAGGGAATTGTGGAGCTTGTTCTCAGTGTCTCCGAGAATTGCTCTGATTATCTGTGTGACCTCTTTGCTAAGACTCTCCAGAGAGCCGTCCTCAAAACAAACACACATCTTGACATATCTCCCACATTGATCGCAGTGTCTCCAGAAACGGAATTCAAGGAGCCAGGACCTTTTCTCCCTACACTGTCCATTGAGTTGTCCTCAAAACCAATATACATCCTGCTATATCTCCCACATGGAAAGTGCCAGGAGGGAGAAGTGGGGATTATGTTTAGACTTTCTCGGAACTGCTTCAAATCAACTAGATATCTTTGTGCTGTAAATCTCCCAACAGCCAAACGCAAAAGCAGCAAACATCTCGCTGTATGTCCCACATCCAAAGTGCTAAGAGAGAGCTTGCTCTCCCTGTCTTTGAGTACTGTTTTCACTGTCCCGGTTACCTCTTTGCTAACATTCTCTTCAGAGCCGCAGTGAAACCAGGAACCACGTGGAGAAGGCACCCACACTGAAAGTGCCTGGAGGGAACATTGGGGCTTCTTCTCAGTGTCTCTGACATAGGGTTTCACTGTCCCGGGAAAGTCTCTGCTAACACCGTGCAGAGCGCTGTGCCCAATGTACAGAAACGTCTTGCGGTATCTCCTACAGGGAAAGTGCCAGGAGGGAATTGTCGAGCTTGTTCTCAGTGTCTCTGAGAATTGCTCTGATTATCTGTGTGACCTCTTTGCTAAGACTCTCCAGAGAGACGTCCTCAAAACAAACACACATCTTGACATATCTCCCACATTGATCGCAGTGTCTCCAGAAACGGCATTCAAGGAGCCAGGACCTTTTCTCCCTACACTGTCCATTGAGTTGTCCGCAAAACCAATATACATCCTGCTATATCTCCCACATGGAAAGTGCCAGGAGGGAGAAGTGGGGATTATGTTTAGACTTTCTCGGAACTGCTTCAAATCAACTAGATATCTTTGTGCTGTAAATCTCCCAAGAGCCAAACGCAAAAGCAGCAAACATCTCGCTGTATGTCCCACATCCAAAGTGCTAAGAGAGAGCTT
Source organism: Chroicocephalus ridibundus (assembly GCF_963924245.1). NCBI lineage: Eukaryota > Metazoa > Chordata > Aves > Charadriiformes > Laridae > Chroicocephalus > Chroicocephalus ridibundus. The sequence continues at coordinate 20,151,941 of NC_086295.1, read as the reverse complement.
GCTCTCCCTGTCTTTGAGTACTGTTTTCACTGTCCCGGTTACCTCTTTGCTAACATTCTCTTCAGAGCCGCAGTGAAACCAGGAACCACGTGGAGAAGGCACCCACACTGAAAGTGCCTGGAGGGAACATTGGGGCTTCTTCTCAGTGTCTCTGACATAGGGTTTCACTGTCCCGGGAAAGTCTCTGCTAACACCGTGCAGAGCGCTGTGCCCAATGTACAGAAACGTCTTGCGGTATCTCCTACAGGGAAAGTGCCAGGAGGGAATTGTGGAGCTTGTTCTCAGTGTCTCTGAGAATTGCTCTGATTATCTGTGTGACCTCTTTGCTAAGACTCTCCAGAGAGCCGTCCTCAAAACAAACACACATCTTGACATATCTCCCACATTGATCGCAGTGTCTCCAGAAACCGCATTCAAGGAGCCAGGACCTTTTCTCCCTACACTGTCCATTGAGTTGTCCTCAAAACCAATATACATCCTGCTATATCTCCCACATGGAAAGTGCCAGGAGGGAGAAGTGGGGATTATGTTTAGACTTTCTCGGAACTGCTTCAAATCAACTAGATATCTTTGTGCTGTAAATCTCCCAACAGCCAAACGCAAAAGCAGCAAACATCTCGCTGTATGTCCCACATCCAAAGTGCTAAGAGAGAGCTTGCTCTCCCTGTCTTTGAGTACTGTTTTCACTGTCCCGGTTACCTCTTTGCTAACATTCTCTTCAGAGCCGCAGTGAAACCAGGAACCACGTGGAGAAGGCACCCACACTGAAAGTGCCTGGAGGGAACATTGGGGCTTCTTCTCAGTGTCTCTGACATAGGGTTTCACTGTCCCGGGAAAGTCTCTGCTAACACCGTGCAGAGCGCTGTGCCCAATGTACAGAAACGTCTTGCGGTATCTCCTACAGGGAAAGTGCCAGGAGGGAATTGTCGAGCTTGTTCTCAGTGTCTCTGAGAATTGCTCTGATTATCTGTGTGACCTCTTTGCTAAGACTCTCCAGAGAGCCGTCCTCAAAACAAACACACATCTTGACGTATCTCCCACATTGATCGCAGTGTCTCCAGAAACGGCATTCAAGGAGCCAGGACCTTTTCTCCCTACGCTGTCCATTGAGTTGTCCGCAAAACCAATATACATCCTGCTATATCTCCCACATGGAAAGTGCCAGGAGGGAGAAGTGGGGATTATGTTTAGACTTTCTCGGAACTGCTTCAAATCAACTAGATATCTTTGTGCTGTAAATCTCCCAAGAGCCAAACGCAAAAGCAGCAAACATCTCGCTGTATGTCCCACATCCAAAGTGCTAAGAGAGAGCTTGCTCTCCCTGTCTTTGAGTACTGTTTTCACTGTCCCGGTTACCTCTTTGCTAACATTCTCTTCAGAGCCGCAGTGAAACCAGGAACCACGTGGAGAAGGCACCCACACTGAAAGTGCCTGGAGGGAACATTGGGGCTTCTTCTCAGTGTCTCTGACATAGGGTTTCACTGTCCCGGGAAAGTCTCTGCTAACACCGTGCAGAGCGCTGTGCCCAATGTACAGAAACGTCTTGCGGTATCTCCTACAGGGAAAGTGCCAGGAGGGAATTGTCGAGCTTGTTCTCAGTGTCTCTGAGAATTGCTCTGATTATCTGTGTGACCTCTTTGCTAAGACTCTCCAGAGAGCCGTCCTCAAAACAAACACACATCTTGACATATCTCCCACATTGATCGCAGTGTCTCCAGAAACGGCATTCAAGGAGCCAGGACCTTTTCTCCCTACACTCTCCATTGAGTTGTCCTCAAAACCAATATACATCCTGCTATATCTCCCACATGGAAAGTGCCAGGAGGGAGAAGTGGGGATTATGTTTAGACTTTCTCGGAACTGCTTCAAATCAACTAGATATCTTTGTGCTGTAAATCTCCCAACAGCCAAACGCAAAAGCAGCAAACATCTCGCTGTATGTCCCACATCCAAAGTGCTAAGAGAGAGCTTGCTCTCCCTGTCTTTGAGTACTGTTTTCACTGTCCCGGTTACCTCTTTGCTAACATTCTCTTCAGAGCCGCAGTGAAACCAGGAACCACGTGGAGAAGGCACCCACACTGAAAGTGCCTGGAGGGAACATTGGGGCTTCTTCTCAGTGTCTCTGACATAGGGTTTCACTGTCCCGGGAAAGTCTCTGCTAACACCGTGCAGAGCGCTGTGCCCAATGTACAGAAACGTCTTGCGGTATCTCCTACAGGGAAAGTGCCAGGAGGGAATTGTGGAGCTTGTTCTCAGTGTCTCTGAGAATTGCTCTGATTATCTGTGTGACCTCTTTGCTAAGACTCTCCAGAGAGCCGTCCTCAAAACAAACACACATCTTGACGTATCTCCCACATTGATCGCAGTGTCTCCAGAAACGGCATTCAAGGAGCCAGGACCTTTTCTCCCTACACTGTCCATTGAGTTGTCCTCAAAACCAATATACATCCTGCTATATCTCCCACATGGAAAGTGCCAGGAGGGAGAAGTGGGGATTATGTTTAGACTTTCTCGGAACTGCTTCAAATCAACTAGATATCTTTGTGCTGTAAATCTCCCAACAGCCAAACGCAAAAGCAGCAAACATCTCGCTGTATGTCCCACATCGAAAGTGGTAAGAGAGAGCTTGCTCTCCCTGTCTGTGAGTACTGTTTTCACTGTCCCGGTTACCTCTTTGCTAACATTCTCTTCAGAGCCGCAGTGAAACCAGGAACCGCGTGGAGAAGGCACCCACACTGAAAGTGCCTGGAGGGAACATTGGGGCTTCTTCTCAGTGTCTCTGACATAGGGTTTCACTGTCCCGGGAAAGTCTCTGCTAACACCGTGCAGAGCGCTGTGCCCAATGTACAGAAACGTCTTGCGGTATCTCCTACAGGGAAAGTGCCAGGAGGGAATTGTGGAGCTTGTTCTCAGTGTCTCCGAGAATTGCTCTGATTATCTGTGTGACCTCTTTGCTAAGACTCTCCAGAGAGCCGTCCTCAAAACAAACACACATCTTGACATATCTCCCACATTGATCGCAGTGTCTCCAGAAACGGAATTCAAGGAGCCAGGACCTTTTCTCCCTACACTGTCCATTGAGTTGTCCTCAAAACCAATATACATCCTGCTATATCTCCCACATGGAAAGTGCCAGGAGGGAGAAGTGGGGATTATGTTTAGACTTTCTCGGAACTGCTTCAAATCAACTAGATATCTTTGTGCTGTAAATCTCCCAACAGCCAAACGCAAAAGCAGCAAACATCTCGCTGTATGTCCCACATCCAAAGTGCTAAGAGAGAGCTTGCTCTCCCTGTCTTTGAGTACTGTTTTCACTGTCCCGGTTACCTCTTTGCTAACATTCTCTTCAGAGCCGCAGTGAAACCAGGAACCACGTGGAGAAGGCACCCACACTGAAAGTGCCTGGAGGGAACATTGGGGCTTCTTCTCAGTGTCTCTGACATAGGGTTTCACTGTCCCGGGAAAGTCTCTGCTAACACCGTGCAGAGCGCTGTGCCCAATGTACAGAAACGTCTTGCGGTATCTCCTACAGGGAAAGTGCCAGGAGGGAATTGTCGAGCTTGTTCTCAGTGTCTCTGAGAATTGCTCTGATTATCTGTGTGACCTCTTTGCTAAGACTCTCCAGAGAGACGTCCTCAAAACAAACACACATCTTGACATATCTCCCACATTGATCGCAGTGTCTCCAGAAACGGCATTCAAGGAGCCAGGACCTTTTCTCCCTACACTGTCCATTGAGTTGTCCGCAAAACCAATATACATCCTGCTATATCTCCCACATGGAAAGTGCCAGGAGGGAGAAGTGGGGATTATGTTTAGACTTTCTCGGAACTGCTTCAAATCAACTAGATATCTTTGTGCTGTAAATCTCCCAAGAGCCAAACGCAAAAGCAGCAAACATCTCGCTGTATGTCCCACATCCAAAGTGCTAAGAGAGAGCTTGCTCTCCCTGTCTTTGAGTACTGTTTTCACTGTCCCGGTTACCTCTTTGCTAACATTCTCTTCAGAGCCGCAGTGAAACCAGGAACCACGTGGAGAAGGCACCCACACTGAAAGTGCCTGGAGGGAACATTGGGGCTTCTTCTCAGTGTCTCTGACATAGGGTTTCACTGTCCCGGGAAAGTCTCTGCTAACACCGTGCAGAGCGCTGTGCCCAATGTACAGAAACGTCTTGCGGTATCTCCTACAGGGAAAGTGCCAGGAGGGAATTGTGGAGCTTGTTCTCAGTGTCTCTGAGAATTGCTCTGATTATCTGTGTGACCTCTTTGCTAAGACTCTCCAGAGAGCCGTCCTCAAAACAAACACACATCTTGACATATCTCCCACATTGATCGCAGTGTCTCCAGAAACCGCATTCAAGGAGCCAGGACCTTTTCTCCCTACACTGTCCATTGAGTTGTCCTCAAAACCAATATACATCCTGCTATATCTCCCACATGGAAAGTGCCAGGAGGGAGAAGTGGGGATTATGTTTAGACTTTCTCGGAACTGCTTCAAATCAACTAGATATCTTTGTGCTGTAAATCTCCCAACAGCCAAACGCAAAAGCAGCAAACATCTCGCTGTATGTCCCACATCCAAAGTGCCAAGAGAGAGCTTGCTCTCCCTGTCTTTGAGTACTGTTTTCACTGTCCCGGTTACCTCTTTGCTAACATTCTCTTCAGAGCCGCAGTGAAACCAGGAACCACGTAGAGAAGGCACCCACACTGAAAGTGCCTGGAGGGAACATTGGGGCTTCTTCTCAGTGTCTCTGACATAGGGTTTCACTGTCCCGGGAAAGTCTCTGCTAACACCGTGCAGAGTGCTGTGCCCAATGTACAGAAACGTCTTGCGGTATCTCCTACAGGGAAAGTGCCAGGAGGGAATTGTGGAGCTTGTTCTCAGTGTCTCTGAGAATTGCTCTGATTATCTGTGTGACCTCTTTGCTAAGACTCTCCAGAGAGCCGTCCTCAAAACAAACACACATCTTGACATATCTCCCACATTGATCGCAGTGTCTCCAGAAACGGCATTCAAGGAGCCAGGACCTTTTCTCCCTACACTGTCCATTGAGTTGTCCTCAAAACCAATATACATCCTGCTATATCTCCCACATGGAAAGTGCCAGGAGGGAGAAGTGGGGATTATGTTTAGACTTTCTCGGAACTGCTTCAAATCAACTAGATATCTTTGTGCTGTAAATCTCCCAACAGCCAAACGCAAAAGCAGCAAACATCTCGCTGTATGTCCCACATCCAAAGTGCTAAGAGAGAGCTTGCTCTCCCTGTCTTTGAGTACTGTTTTCACTGTCCCGGTTACCTCTTTGCTAACATTCTCTTCAGAGCCGCAGTGAAACCAGGAACCACGTGGAGAAGGCACCCACACTGAAAGTGCCTGGAGGGAACATTGGGGCTTCTTCTCAGTGTCTCTGACATAGGGTTTCACTGTCCCGGGAAAGTCTCTGCTAACACCGTGCAGAGCGCTGTGCCCAATGTACAGAAACGTCTTGCGGTATCTCCTACAGGGAAAGTGCCAGGAGGGAATTGTCGAGCTTGTTCTCAGTGTCTCTGAGAATTGCTCTGATTATCTGTGTGACCTCTTTGCTAAGACTCTCCAGAGAGCCGTCCTCAAAACAAACACACATCTTGACGTATCTCCCACATTGATCGCAGTGTCTCCAGAAACGGCATTCAAGGAGCCAGGACCTTTTCTCCCTACACTGTCCATTGAGTTGTCCTCAAAACCAATATACATCCTGCTATATCTCCCACATGGAAAGTGCCAGGAGGGAGAAGTGGGGATTATGTTTAGACTTTCTCGGAACTGCTTCAAATCAACTAGATATCTTTGTGCTGTAAATCTCCCAACAGCCAAACGCAAAAGCAGCAAACATCTCGCTGTATGTCCCACATCGAAAGTGGTAAGAGAGAGCTTGCTCTCCCTGTCTTTGAGTACTGTTTTCACTGTCCCGGTTACCTCTTTGCTAACATTCTCTTCAGAGCCGCAGTGAAACCAGGAACCACGTGGAGAAGGCACCCACACTGAAAGTGCCTGGAGGGAACATTGGGGCTTCTTCTCAGTGTCTCTGACATAGGGTTTCACTGTCCCGGGAAAGTCTCTGCTAACACCGTGCAGAGCGCTGTGCCCAATGTACAGAAACGTCTTGCGGTATCTCCTACAGGGAAAGTGCCAGGAGGGAATTGTCGAGCTTGTTCTCAGTGTCTCTGAGAATTGCTCTGATTATCTGTGTGACCTCTTTGCTAAGACTCTCCAGAGAGCCGTCCTCAAAACAAACACACATCTTGACATATCTCCCACATTGATCGCAGTGTCTCCAGAAACGGCATTCAAGGAGCCAGGACCTTTTCTCCCTACACTCTCCATTGAGTTGTCCTCAAAACCAATATACATCCTGCTATATCTCCCACATGGAAAGTGCCAGGAGGGAGAAGTGGGGATTATGTTTAGACTTTCTCGGAACTGCTTCAAATCAACTAGATATCTTTGTGCTGTAAATCTCCCAACAGCCAAACGCAAAAGCAGCAAACATCTCGCTGTATGTCCCACATCCAAAGTGCTAAGAGAGAGCTTGCTCTCCCTGTCTTTGAGTACTGTTTTCACTGTCCCGGTTACCTCTTTGCTAACATTCTCTTCAGAGCCGCAGTGAAACCAGGAACCACGTGGAGAAGGCACCCACACTGAAAGTGCCTGGAGGGAACATTGGGGCTTCTTCTCAGTGTCTCTGACATAGGGTTTCACTGTCCCGGGAAAGTCTCTGCTAACACCGTGCAGAGCGCTGTGCCCAATGTACAGAAACGTCTTGCGGTATCTCCTACAGGGAAAGTGCCAGGAGGGAATTGTGGAGCTTGTTCTCAGTGTCTCTGAGAATTGCTCTGATTATCTGTGTGACCTCTTTGCTAAGACTCTCCAGAGAGCCGTCCTCAAAACAAACACACATCTTGACATATCTCCCACATTGATCGCAGTGTCTCCAGAAACGGCATTCAAGGAGCCAGGACCTTTTCTCCCTACACTCTCCATTGAGTTGTCCTCAAAACCAATATACATCCTGCTATATCTCCCACATGGAAAGTGCCAGGAGGGAGAAGTGGGGATTATGTTTAGACTTTCTCGGAACTGCTTCAAATCAACTAGATATCTTTGTGCTGTAAATCTCCCAACAGCCAAACGCAAAAGCAGCAAACATCTCGCTGTATGTCCCACATCCAAAGTGCTAAGAGAGAGCTTGCTCTCCCTGTCTTTGAGTACTGTTTTCACTGTCCCGGTTACCTCTTTGCTAACATTCTCTTCAGAGGCGCAGTGAAACCAGGAACCGCGTGGAGAAGGCACCCACACTGAAAGTGCCTGGAGGGAACATTGGGGCTTCTTCTCAGTGTCTCTGACATAGGGTTTCACTGTCCCGGGAAAGTCTCTGCTAACACCGTGCAGAGCGCTGTGCCCAATGTACAGAAACGTCTTGCGGTATCTCCTACAGGGAAAGTGCCAGGAGGGAATTGTCGAGCTTGTTCTCAGTGTCTCTGAGAATTGCTCTGATTATCTGTGTGACCTCTTTGCTAAGACTCTCCAGAGAGCCGTCCTCAAAACAAACACACATCTTGACATATCTCCCACATTGATCGCAGTGTCTCCAGAAACGGAATTCAAGGAGCCAGGACCTTTTCTCCCTACACTGTCCATTGAGTTGTCCTCAAAACCAATATACATCCTGCTATATCTCCCACATGGAAAGTGCCAGGAGGGAGAAGTGGGGATTATGTTTAGACTTTCTCGGAACTGCTTCAAATCAACTAGATATCTTTGTGCTGTAAATCTCCCAACAGCCAAACGCAAAAGCAGCAAACATCTCGCTGTATGTCCCACATCCAAAGTGCTAAGAGAGAGCTTGCTCTCCCTGTCTTTGAGTACTGTTTTCACTGTCCCGGTTACCTCTTTGCTAACATTCTCTTCAGAGCCGCAGTGAAACCAGGAACCACGTGGAGAAGGCACCCACACTGAAAGTGCCTGGAGGGAACATTGGGGCTTCTTCTCAGTGTCTCTGACATAGGGTTTCACTGTCCCGGGAAAGTCTCTGCTAACACCGTGCAGAGCGCTGTGCCCAATGTACAGAAACGTCTTGCGGTATCTCCTACAGGGAAAGTGCCAGGAGGGAATTGTCGAGCTTGTTCTCAGTGTCTCTGAGAATTGCTCTGATTATCTGTGTGACCTCTTTGCTAAGACTCTCCAGAGAGCCGTCCTCAAAACAAACACACATCTTGACATATCTCCCACATTGATCGCAGTGTCTCCAGAAACGGCATTCAAGGAGCCAGGACCTTTTCTCCCTACACTGTCCATTGAGTTGTCCTCAAAACCAATATACATCCTGCTATATCTCCCACATGGAAAGTGCCAGGAGGGAGAAGTGGGGATTATGTTTAGACTTTCTCGGAACTGCTTCAAATCAACTAGATATCTTTGTGCTGTAAATCTCCCAACAGCCAAACGCAAAAGCAGCAAACATCTCGCTGTATGTCCCACATCCAAAGTGCTAAGAGAGAGCTTGCTCTCCCTGTCTTTGAGTACTGTTTTCACTGTCCCGGTTACCTCTTTGCTAACATTCTCTTCAGAGCCGCAGTGAAACCAGGAACCACGTGGAGAAGGCACCCACACTGAAAGTGCCTGGAGGGAACATTGGGGCTTCTTCTCAGTGTCTCTGACACAGGGTTTCACTGTCCCGGGAAAGTCTCTGCTAACACCGTGCAGAGCGCTGTGCCCAATGTACAGAAACGTCTTGCGGTATCTCCTACAGGGAAAGTGCCAGGAGGGAATTGTCGAGCTTGTTCTCAGTGTCTCTGAGAATTGCTCTGATTATCTGTGTGACCTCTTTGCTAAGACTCTCCAGAGAGCCGTCCTCAAAACAAACACACATCTTGACGTATCTCCCACATTGATCGCAGTGTCTCCAGAAACGGCATTCAAGGAGCCAGGACCTTTTCTCCCTACACTGTCCATTGAGTTGTCCTCAAAACCAATATACATCCTGCTATATCTCCCACATGGAAAGTGCCAGGAGGGAGAAGTGGGGATTATGTTTAGACTTTCTCGGAACTGCTTCAAATCAACTAGATATCTTTGTGCTGTAAATCTCCCAAGAGCCAAACGCAAAAGCAGCAAACATCTCGCTGTATGTCCCACATCCAAAGTGCTAAGAGAGAGCTTGCTCTCCCTGTCTTTGAGTACTGTTTTCACTGTCCCGGTTACCTCTTTGCTAACATTCTCTTCAGAGCCGCAGTGAAACCAGGAACCACGTGGAGAAGGCACCCACACTGAAAGTGCCTGGAGGGAACATTGGGGCTTCTTCTCAGTGTCTCTGACATAGGGTTTCACTGTCCCGGGAAAGTCTCTGCTAACACCGTGCAGAGCGCTGTGCCCAATGTACAGAAACGTCTTGCGGTATCTCCTACAGGGAAAGTGCCAGGAGGGAATTGTGGAGCTTGTTCTCAGTGTCTCTGAGAATTGCTCTGATTATCTGTGTGACCTCTTTGCTAAGACTCTCCAGAGAGCCGTCCTCAAAACAAACACACATCTTGACATATCTCCCACATTGATCGCAGTGTCTCCAGAAACCGCATTCAAGGAGCCAGGACCTTTTCTCCCTACACTGTCCATTGAGTTGTCCTCAAAACCAATATACATCCTGCTATATCTCCCACATGGAAAGTGCCAGGAGGGAGAAGTGGGGATTATGTTTAGACTTTCTCGGAACTGCTTCAAATCAACTAGATATCTTTGTGCTGTAAATCTCCCAACAGCCAAACGCAAAAGCAGCAAACATCTCGCTGTATGTCCCACATCCAAAGTGCTAAGAGAGAGCTTGCTCTCCCTGTCTTTGAGTACTGTTTTCACTGTCCCGGTTACCTCTTTGCTAACATTCTCTTCAGAGCCGCAGTGAAACCAGGAACCACGTGGAGAAGGCACCCACACTGAAAGTGCCTGGAGGGAACATTGGGGCTTCTTCTCAGTGTCTCTGACATAGGGTTTCACTGTCCCGGGAAAGTCTCTGCTAACACCGTGCAGAGTGCTGTGCCCAATGTACAGAAACGTCTTGCGGTATCTCCTACAGGGAAAGTGCCAGGAGGGAATTGTGGAGCTTGTTCTCAGTGTCTCTGAGAATTGCTCTGATTATCTGTGTGACCTCTTTGCTAAGACTCTCCAGAGAGCCGTCCTCAAAACAAACACACATCTTGACATATCTCCCACATTGATCGCAGTGTCTCCAGAAACGGCATTCAAGGAGCCAGGACCTTTTCTCCCTACACTGTCCATTGAGTTGTCCTCAAAACCAATATACATCCTGCTATATCTCCCACATGGAAAGTGCCAGGAGGGAGAAGTGGGGATTATGTTTAGACTTTCTCGGAACTGCTTCAAATCAACTAGATATCTTTGTGCTGTAAATCTCCCAACAGCCAAACGCAAAAGCAGCAAACATCTCGCTGTATGTCCCACATCCAAAGTGCTAAGAGAGAGCTTGCTCTCCCTGTCTTTGAGTACTGTTTTCACTGTCCCGGTTACCTCTTTGCTAACATTCTCTTCAGAGCCGCAGTGAAACCAGGAACCACGTGGAGAAGGCACCCACACTGAAAGTGCCTGGAGGGAACATTGGGGCTTCTTCTCAGTGTCTCTGACATAGGGTTTCACTGTCCCGGGAAAGTCTCTGCTAACACCGTGCAGAGCGCTGTGCCCAATGTACAGAAACGTCTTGCGGTATCTCCTACAGGGAAAGTGCCAGGAGGGAATTGTCGAGCTTGTTCTCAGTGTCTCTGAGAATTGCTCTGATTATCTGTGTGACCTCTTTGCTAAGACTCTCCAGAGAGCCGTCCTCAAAACAAACACACATCTTGACGTATCTCCCACATTGATCGCAGTGTCTCCAGAAACGGCATTCAAGGAGCCAGGACCTTTTCTCCCTACACTGTCCATTGAGTTGTCCTCAAAACCAATATACATCCTGCTATATCTCCCACATGGAAAGTGCCAGGAGGGAGAAGTGGGGATTATGTTTAGACTTTCTCGGAACTGCTTCAAATCAACTAGATATCTTTGTGCTGTAAATCTCCCAACAGCCAAACGCAAAAGCAGCAAACATCTCGCTGTATGTCCCACATCGAAAGTGGTAAGAGAGAGCTTGCTCTCCCTGTCTTTGAGTACTGTTTTCACTGTCCCGGTTACCTCTTTGCTAACATTCTCTTCAGAGCCGCAGTGAAACCAGGAACCACGTGGAGAAGGCACCCACACTGAAAGTGCCTGGAGGGAACATTGGGGCTTCTTCTCAGTGTCTCTGACATAGGGTTTCACTGTCCCGGGAAAGTCTCTGCTAACACCGTGCAGAGCGCTGTGCCCAATGTACAGAAACGTCTTGCGGTATCTCCTACAGGGAAAGTGCCAGGAGGGAATTGTCGAGCTTGTTCTCAGTGTCTCTGAGAATTGCTCTGATTATCTGTGTGACCTCTTTGCTAAGACTCTCCAGAGAGCCGTCCTCAAAACAAACACACATCTTGACATATCTCCCACATTGATCGCAGTGTCTCCAGAAACGGCATTCAAGGAGCCAGGACCTTTTCTCCCTACACTGTCCATTGAGTTGTCCTCAAAACCAATATACATCCTGCTATATCTCCCACATGGAAAGTGCCAGGAGGGAGAAGTGGGGATTATGTTTAGACTTTCTCGGAACTGCTTCAAATCAACTAGATATCTTTGTGCTGTAAATCTCCCAACAGCCAAACGCAAAAGCAGCAAACATCTCGCTGTATGTCCCACATCCAAAGTGCTAAGAGAGAGCTTGCTCTCCCTGTCTTTGAGTACTGTTTTCACTGTCCCGGTTACCTCTTTGCTAACATTCTCTTCAGAGCCGCAGTGAAACCAGGAACCACGTGGAGAAGGCACCCACACTGAAAGTGCCTGGAGGGAACATTGGGGCTTCTTCTCAGTGTCTCTGACATAGGGTTTCACTGTCCCGGGAAAGTCTCTGCTAACACCGTGCAGAGCGCTGTGCCCAATGTACAGAAACGTCTTGCGGTATCTCCTACAGGGAAAGTGCCAGGAGGGAATTGTGGAGCTTGTTCTCAGTGTCTCTGAGAATTGCTCTGATTATCTGTGTGACCTCTTTGCTAAGACTCTCCAGAGAGCCGTCCTCAAAACAAACACACATCTTGACATATCTCCCACATTGATCGCAGTGTCTCCAGAAACGGCATTCAAGGAGCCAGGACCTTTTCTCCCTACACTCTCCATTGAGTTGTCCTCAAAACCAATATACATCCTGCTATATCTCCCACATGGAAAGTGCCAGGAGGGAGAAGTGGGGATTATGTTTAGACTTTCTCGGAACTGCTTCAAATCAACTAGATATCTTTGTGCTGTAAATCTCCCAACAGCCAAACGCAAAAGCAGCAAACATCTCGCTGTATGTCCCACATCCAAAGTGCTAAGAGAGAGCTTGCTCTCCCTGTCTTTGAGTACTGTTTTCACTGTCCCGGTTACCTCTTTGCTAACATTCTCTTCAGAGGCGCAGTGAAACCAGGAACCGCGTGGAGAAGGCACCCACACTGAAAGTGCCTGGAGGGAACATTGGGGCTTCTTCTCAGTGTCTCTGACATAGGGTTTCACTGTCCCGGGAAAGTCTCTGCTAACACCGTGCAGAGCGCTGTGCCCAATGTACAGAAACGTCTTGCGGTATCTCCTACAGGGAAAGTGCCAGGAGGGAATTGTCGAGCTTGTTCTCAGTGTCTCTGAGAATTGCTCTGATTATCTGTGTGACCTCTTTGCTAAGACTCTCCAGAGAGCCGTCCTCAAAACAAACACACATCTTGACATATCTCCCACATTGATCGCAGTGTCTCCAGAAACGGAATTCAAGGAGCCAGGACCTTTTCTCCCTACACTGTCCATTGAGTTGTCCTCAAAACCAATATACATCCTGCTATATCTCCCACATGGAAAGTGCCAGGAGGGAGAAGTGGGGATTATGTTTAGACTTTCTCGGAACTGCTTCAAATCAACTAGATATCTTTGTGCTGTAAATCTCCCAACAGCCAAACGCAAAAGCAGCAAACATCTCGCTGTATGTCCCACATCCAAAGTGCTAAGAGAGAGCTTGCTCTCCCTGTCTTTGAGTACTGTTTTCACTGTCCCGGTTACCTCTTTGCTAACATTCTCTTCAGAGCCGCAGTGAAACCAGGAACCACGTGGAGAAGGCACCCACACTGAAAGTGCCTGGAGGGAACATTGGGGCTTCTTCTCAGTGTCTCTGACACAGGGTTTCACTGTCCCGGGAAAGTCTCTGCTAACACCGTGCAGAGCGCTGTGCCCAATGTACAGAAACGTCTTGCGGTATCTCCTACAGGGAAAGTGCCAGGAGGGAATTGTCGAGCTTGTTCTCAGTGTCTCTGAGAATTGCTCTGATTATCTGTGTGACCTCTTTGCTAAGACTCTCCAGAGAGCCGTCCTCAAAACAAACACACATCTTGACATATCTCCCACATTGATCGCAGTGTCTCCAGAAACGGCATTCAAGGAGCCAGGACCTTTTCTCCCTGCACTCTCCATTGAGTTGTCCTCAAAACCAATATACATCCTGCTATATCTCCCACATGGAAAGTGCCAGGAGGGAGAAGTGGGGATTATGTTTAGACTTTCTCGGAACTGCTTCAAATCAACTAGATATCTTTGTGCTGTAAATCTCCCAACAGCCAAACGCAAAAGCAGCAAACATCTCGCTGTATGTCCCACATCCAAAGTGCTAAGAGAGAGCTTGCTCTCCCTGTCTTTGAGTACTGTTTTCACTGTCCCGGTTACCTCTTTGCTAACATTCTCTTCAGAGCCGCAGTGAAACCAGGAACCGCGTGGAGAAGGCACCCACACTGAAAGTGCCTGGAGGGAACATTGGGGCTTCTTCTCAGTGTCTCTGACATAGGGTTTCACTGTCCCGGGAAAGTCTCTGCTAACACCGTGCAGAGCGCTGTGCCCAATGTACAGAAACGTCTTGCGGTATCTCCTACAGGGAAAGTGCCAGGAGGGAATTGTCGAGCTTGTTCTCAGTGTCTCTGAGAATTGCTCTGATTATCTGTGTGACCTCTTTGCTAAGACTCTCCAGAGAGCCGTCCTCAAAACAAACACACATCTTGACATATCTCCCACATTGATCGCAGTGTCTCCAGAAACGGCACTCAAGGAGCCAGGACCTTTTCTCCCTACACTGTCCATTGAGTTGTCCTCAAAACCAATATACATCCTGCTATATCTCCCACATGGAAAGTGCCAGGAGGGAGAAGTGGGGATTATGTTTAGACTTTCTCGGAACTGCTTCAAATCAACTAGATATCTTTGTGCTGTAAATCTCCCAACAGCCAAACGCAAAAGCAGCAAACATCTCGCTGTATGTCCCACATCCAAAGTGCCAAGAGAGAGCTTGCTCTCCCTGTCTTTGAGTACTGTTTTCACTGTCCCGGTTACCTCTTTGCTAACATTCTCTTCAGAGCCGCAGTGAAACCAGGAACCGCGTGGAGAAGGCACCCACACTGAAAGTGCCTGGAGGGAACATTGGGGCTTCTTCTCAGTGTCTCTGACATAGGGTTTCACTGTCCCGGGAAAGTCTCTGCTAACACCGTGCAGAGCGCTGTGCCAAATGTACAGAAACGTCTTGCGGTATCTCCTACAGGGAAAGTGCCAGGAGGGAATTGTGGAGCTTGTTCTCAGTGTCTCTGAGAATTGCTCTGATTATCTGTGTGACCTCTTTGCTAAGACTCTCCAGAGAGCCGTCCTCAAAACAAACACACATCTTGACATATCTCCCACATTGATCGCAGTGTCTCCAGAAACGGCATTCAAGGAGCCAGGACCTTTTCTCCCTACACTGTCCATTGAGTTGTCCTCAAAACCAATATACATCCTGCTATATCTCCCACATGGAAAGTGCCAGGAGGGAGAAGTGGGGATTATGTTTAGACTTTCTCGGAACTGCTTCAAATCAACTAGATATCTTTGTGCTGTAAATCTCCCAACAGCCAAACGCAAAAGCAGCAAACATCTCGCTGTATGTCCCACATCCAAAGTGCTAAGAGAGAGCTTGCTCTCCCTGTCTTTGAGTACTGTTTTCACTGTCCCGGTTACCTCTTTGCTAACATTCTCTTCAGAGCCGCAGTGAAACCAGGAACCACGTGGAGAAGGCACCCACACTGAAAGTGCCTGGAGGGAACATTGGGGCTTCTTCTCAGTGTCTCTGACATAGGGTTTCACTGTCCCGGGAAAGTCTCTGCTAACACCGTGCAGAGCGCTGTGCCCAATGTACAGAAACGTCTTGCGGTATCTCCTACAGGGAAAGTGCCAGGAGGGAATTGTGGAGCTTGTTCTCAGTGTCTCTGAGAATTGCTCTGATTATCTGTGTGACCTCTTTGCTAAGACTCTCCAGAGAGCCGTCCTCAAAACAAACACACATCTTGACATATCTCCCACATTGATCGCAGTGTCTCCAGAAACGGCATTCAAGGAGCCAGGACCTTTTCTCCCTACACTGTCCATTGAGTTGTCCTCAAAACCAATATACATCCTGCTATATCTCCCACATGGAAAGTGCCAGGAGGGAGAAGTGGGGATTATGTTTAGACTTTCTCGGAACTGCTTCAAATCAACTAGATATCTTTGTGCTGTAAATCTCCCAACAGCCAAACGCAAAAGCAGCAAACATCTCGCTGTATGTCCCACATCCAAAGTGCCAAGAGAGAGCTTGCTCTCCCTGTCTTTGAGTACTGTTTTCACTGTCCCGGTTACCTCTTTGCTAACATTCTCTTCAGAGCCGCAGTGAAACCAGGAACCACGTGGAGAAGGCACCCACACTGAAAGTGCCTGGAGGGAACATTGGGGCTTCTTCTCAGTGTCTCTGACATAGGGTTTCACTGTCCCGGGAAAGTCTCTGCTAACACCGTGCAGAGCGCTGTGCCCAATGTACAGAAACGTCTTGCGGTATCTCCTACAGGGAAAGTGCCAGGAGGGAATTGTGGAGCTTGTTCTCAGTGTCTCTGAGAATTGCTCTGATTATCTGTGTGACCTCTTTGCTAAGACTCTCCAGAGAGCCGTCCTCAAAACAAACACACATCTTGACATATCTCCCACATTGATCGCAGTGTCTCCAGAAACGGCACTCAAGGAGCCAGGACCTTTTCTCCCTACACTCTCCATTGAGTTGTCCTCAAAACCAATATACATCCTGCTATATCTCCCACATGGAAAGTGCCAGGAGGGAGAAGTGGGGATTATGTTTAGACTTTCTCGGAACTGCTTCAAATCAACTAGATATCTTTGTGCTGTAAATCTCCCAACAGCCAAACGCAAAAGCAGCAAACATCTCGCTGTATGTCCCACATCCAAAGTGCCAAGAGAGAGCTTGCTCTCCCTGTCTTTGAGTACTGTTTTCACTGTCCCGGTTACCTCTTTGCTAACATTCTCTTCAGAGCCGCAGTGAAACCAGGAACCGCGTGGAGAAGGCACCCACACTGAAAGTGCCTGGAGGGAACATTGGGGCTTCTTCTCAGTGTCTCTGACATAGGGTTTCACTGTCCCGGGAAAGTCTCTGCTAACACCGTGCAGAGCGCTGTGCCAAATGTACAGAAACGTCTTGCGGTATCTCCTACAGGGAAAGTGCCAGGAGGGAATTGTGGAGCTTGTTCTCAGTGTCTCTGAGAATTGCTCTGATTATCTGTGTGACCTCTTTGCTAAGACTCTCCAGAGAGCCGTCCTCAAAACAAACACACATCTTGACATATCTCCCACATTGATCGCAGTGTCTCCAGAAACGGAATTCAAGGAGCCAGGACCTTTTCTCCCTACACTGTCCATTGAGTTGTCCTCAAAACCAATATACATCCTGCTATATCTCCCACATGGAAAGTGCCAGGAGGGAGAAGTGGGGATTATGTTTAGACTTTCTCGGAACTGCTTCAAATCAACTAGATATCTTTGTGCTGTAAATCTCCCAACAGCCAAACGCAAAAGCAGCAAACATCTCGCTGTATGTCCCACATCCAAAGTGCTAAGAGAGAGCTTGCTCTCCCTGTCTTTGAGTACTGTTTTCACTGTCCCGGTTACCTCTTTGCTAACATTCTCTTCAGAGCCGCAGTGAAACCAGGAACCACGTGGAGAAGGCACCCACACTGAAAGTGCCTGGAGGGAACATTGGGGCTTCTTCTCAGTGTCTCTGACATAGGGTTTCACTGTCCCGGGAAAGTCTCTGCTAACACCGTGCAGAGCGCTGTGCCCAATGTACAGAAACGTCTTGCGGTATCTCCTACAGGGAAAGTGCCAGGAGGGAATTGTCGAGCTTGTTCTCAGTGTCTCTGAGAATTGCTCTGATTATCTGTGTGACCTCTTTGCTAAGACTCTCCAGAGAGCCGTCCTCAAAACAAACACACATCTTGACATATCTCCCACATTGATCGCAGTGTCTCCAGAAACGGCATTCAAGGAGCCAGGACCTTTTCTCCCTACACTCTCCATTGAGTTGTCCTCAAAACCAATATACATCCTGCTATATCTCCCACATGGAAAGTGCCAGGAGGGAGAAGTGGGGATTATGTTTAGACTTTCTCGGAACTGCTTCAAATCAACTAGATATCTTTGTGCTGTAAATCTCCCAACAGCCAAACGCAAAAGCAGCAAACATCTCGCTGTATGTCCCACATCCAAAGTGCCAAGAGAGAGCTTGCTCTCCCTGTCTTTGAGTACTGTTTTCACTGTCCCGGTTACCTCTTTGCTAACATTCTCTTCAGAGCCGCAGTGAAACCAGGAACCACGTGGAGAAGGCACCCACACTGAAAGTGCCTGGAGGGAACATTGGGGCTTCTTCTCAGTGTCTCTGACATAGGGTTTCACTGTCCCGGGAAAGTCTCTGCTAACACCGTGCAGAGCGCTGTGCCCAATGTACAGAAACGTCTTGCGGTATCTCCTACAGGGAAAGTGCCAGGAGGGAATTGTCGAGCTTGTTCTCAGTGTCTCTGAGAATTGCTCTGATTATCTGTGTGACCTCTTTGCTAAGACTCTCCAGAGAGCCGTCCTCAAAACAAACACACATCTTGACGTATCTCCCACATTGATCGCAGTGTCTCCAGAAACGGCATTCAAGGAGCCAGGAACTTTTCTCCCTACACTGTCCATTGAGTTGTCCTCAAAACCAATATACATCCTGCTATATCTCCCACATGGAAAGTGCCAGGAGGGAGAAGTGGGGATTATGTTTAGACTTTCTCGGAACTGCTTCAAATCAACTAGATATCTTTGTGCTGTAAATCTCCCAACAGCCAAACGCAAAAGCAGCAAACATCTCGCTGTATGTCCCACATCCAAAGTGCCAAGAGAGAGCTTGCTCTCCCTGTCTTTGAGTACTGTTTTCACTGTCCCGGTTACCTCTTTGCTAACATTCTCTTCAGAGCCGCAGTGAAACCAGGAACCACGTGGAGAAGGCACCCACACTGAAAGTGCCTGGAGGGAACATTGGGGCTTCTTCTCAGTGTCTCTGACATAGGGTTTCACTGTCCCGGGAAAGTCTCTGCTAACACCGTGCAGAGCGCTGTGCCCAATGTACAGAAACGTCTTGCGGTATCTCCTACAGGGAAAGTGCCAGGAGGGAATTGTGGAGCTTGTTCTCAGTGTCTCTGAGAATTGCTCTGATTATCTGTGTGACCTCTTTGCTAAGACTCTCCAGAGAGCCGTCCTCAAAACAAACACACATCTTGACATATCTCCCACATTGATCGCAGTGTCTCCAGAAACGGAATTCAAGGAGCCAGGACCTTTTCTCCCTACACTGTCCATTGAGTTGTCCTCAAAACCAATATACATCCTGCTATATCTCCCACATGGAAAGTGCCAGGAGGGAGAAGTGGGGATTATGTTTAGACTTTCTCGGAACTGCTTCAAATCAACTAGATATCTTTGTGCTGTAAATCTCCCAACAGCCAAACGCAAAAGCAGCAAACATCTCGCTGTATGTCCCACATCCAAAGTGCTAAGAGAGAGCTTGCTCTCCCTGTCTTTGAGTACTGTTTTCACTGTCCCGGTTACCTCTTTGCTAACATTCTCTTCAGAGCCGCAGTGAAACCAGGAACCACGTGGAGAAGGCACCCACACTGAAAGTGCCTGGAGGGAACATTGGGGCTTCTTCTCAGTGTCTCTGACATAGGGTTTCACTGTCCCGGGAAAGTCTCTGCTAACACCGTGCAGAGCGCTGTGCCCAATGTACAGAAACGTCTTGCGGTATCTCCTACAGGGAAAGTGCCAGGAGGGAATTGTCGAGCTTGTTCTCAGTGTCTCTGAGAATTGCTCTGATTATCTGTGTGACCTCTTTGCTAAGACTCTCCAGAGAGACGTCCTCAAAACAAACACACATCTTGACATATCTCCCACATTGATCGCAGTGTCTCCAGAAACGGCATTCAAGGAGCCAGGACCTTTTCTCCCTACACTGTCCATTGAGTTGTCCTCAAAACCAATATACATCCTGCTATATCTCCCACATGGAAAGTGCCAGGAGGGAGAAGTGGGGATTATGTTTAGACTTTCTCGGAACTGCTTCAAATCAACTAGATATCTTTGTGCTGTAAATCTCCCAACAGCCAAACGCAAAAGCAGCAAACATCTCGCTGTATGTCCCACATCCAAAGTGCCAAGAGAGAGCTTGCTCTCCCTGTCTTTGAGTACTGTTTTCACTGTCCCGGTTACCTCTTTGCTAACATTCTCTTCAGAGCCGCAGTGAAACCAGGAACCACGTGGAGAAGGCACCCACACTGAAAGTGCCTGGAGGGAACATTGGGGCTTCTTCTCAGTGTCTCTGACATAGGGTTTCACTGTCCCGGGAAAGTCTCTGCTAACACCGTGCAGAGCGCTGTGCCCAATGTACAGAAACGTCTTGCGGTATCTCCTACAGGGAAAGTGCCAGGAGGGAATTGTCGAGCTTGTTCTCAGTGTCTCTGAGAATTGCTCTGATTATCTGTGTGACCTCTTTGCTAAGACTCTCCAGAGAGCCGTCCTCAAAACAAACACACATCTTGACGTATCTCCCACATTGATCGCAGTGTCTCCAGAAACGGCATTCAAGGAGCCAGGAACTTTTCTCCCTACACTGTCCATTGAGTTGTCCTCAAAACCAATATACATCCTGCTATATCTCCCACATGGAAAGTGCCAGGAGGGAGAAGTGGGGATTATGTTTAGACTTTCTCGGAACTGCTTCAAATCAACTAGATATCTTTGTGCTGTAAATCTCCCAACAGCCAAACGCAAAAGCAGCAAACATCTCGCTGTATGTCCCACATCCAAAGTGCCAAGAGAGAGCTTGCTCTCCCTGTCTTTGAGTACTGTTTTCACTGTCCCGGTTACCTCTTTGCTAACATTCTCTTCAGAGCCGCAGTGAAACCAGGAACCACGTGGAGAAGGCACCCACACTGAAAGTGCCTGGAGGGAACATTGGGGCTTCTTCTCAGTGTCTCTGACATAGGGTTTCACTGTCCCGGGAAAGTCTCTGCTAACACCGTGCAGAGCGCTGTGCCCAATGTACAGAAACGTCTTGCGGTATCTCCTACAGGGAAAGTGCCAGGAGGGAATTGTCGAGCTTGTTCTCAGTGTCTCTGAGAATTGCTCTGATTATCTGTGTGACCTCTTTGCTAAGACTCTCCAGAGAGCCGTCCTCAAAACAAACACACATCTTGACATATCTCCCACATTGATCGCAGTGTCTCCAGAAACGGCATTCAAGGAGCCAGGACCTTTTCTCCCTACACTCTCCATTGAGTTGTCCGCAAAACCAATATACATCCTGCTATATCTCCCACATGGAAAGTGCCAGGAGGGAGAAGTGGGGATTATGTTTAGACTTTCTCGGAACTGCTTCAAATCAACTAGATATCTTTGTGCTGTAAATCTCCCAACAGCCAAACGCAAAAGCAGCAAACATCTCGCTGTATGTCCCACATCCAAAGTGCTAAGAGAGAGCTTGCTCTCCCTGTCTTTGAGTACTGTTTTCACTGTCCCGGTTACCTCTTTGCTAACATTCTCTTCAGAGCCGCAGTGAAACCAGGAACCACGTGGAGAAGGCACCCACACTGAAAGTGCCTGGAGGGAACATTGGGGCTTCTTCTCAGTGTCTCTGACATAGGGTTTCACTGTCCCGGGAAAGTCTCTGCTAACACCGTGCAGAGTGCTGTGCCCAATGTACAGAAACGTCTTGCGGTATCTCCTACAGGGAAAGTGCCAGGAGGGAATTGTGGAGCTTGTTCTCAGTGTCTCTGAGAATTGCTCTGATTATCTGTGTGACCTCTTTGCTAAGACTCT
Source organism: Chroicocephalus ridibundus (assembly GCF_963924245.1). Lineage (NCBI taxonomy): Eukaryota > Metazoa > Chordata > Aves > Charadriiformes > Laridae > Chroicocephalus > Chroicocephalus ridibundus. Next base: position 20,130,581 of record NC_086295.1, on the reverse strand, counting down.
CCAGAGAGCCGTCCTCAAAACAAACACACATCTTGACATATCTCCCACATTGATCGCAGTGTCTCCAGAAACGGCATTCAAGGAGCCAGGACCTTTTCTCCCTACACTGTCCATTGAGTTGTCCTCAAAACCAATATACATCCTGCTATATCTCCCACATGGAAAGTGCCAGGAGGGAGAAGTGGGGATTATGTTTAGACTTTCTCGGAACTGCTTCAAATCAACTAGATATCTTTGTGCTGTAAATCTCCCAACAGCCAAACGCAAAAGCAGCAAACATCTCGCTGTATGTCCCACATCCAAAGTGCTAAGAGAGAGCTTGCTCTCCCTGTCTTTGAGTACTGTTTTCACTGTCCCGGTTACCTCTTTGCTAACATTCTCTTCAGAGCCGCAGTGAAACCAGGAACCACGTGGAGAAGGCACCCACACTGAAAGTGCCTGGAGGGAACATTGGGGCTTCTTCTCAGTGTCTCTGACATAGGGTTTCACTGTCCCGGGAAAGTCTCTGCTAACACCGTGCAGAGCGCTGTGCCCAATGTACAGAAACGTCTTGCGGTATCTCCTACAGGGAAAGTGCCAGGAGGGAATTGTCGAGCTTGTTCTCAGTGTCTCTGAGAATTGCTCTGATTATCTGTGTGACCTCTTTGCTAAGACTCTCCAGAGAGCCGTCCTCAAAACAAACACACATCTTGACGTATCTCCCACATTGATCGCAGTGTCTCCAGAAACGGCATTCAAGGAGCCAGGACCTTTTCTCCCTACACTCTCCATTGAGTTGTCCTCAAAACCAATATACATCCTGCTATATCTCCCACATGGAAAGTGCCAGGAGGGAGAAGTGGGGATTATGTTTAGACTTTCTCGGAACTGCTTCAAATCAACTAGATATCTTTGTGCTGTAAATCTCCCAACAGCCAAACGCAAAAGCAGCAAACATCTCGCTGTATGTCCCACATCGAAAGTGGTAAGAGAGAGCTTGCTCTCCCTGTCTTTGAGTACTGTTTTCACTGTCCCGGTTACCTCTTTGCTAACATTCTCTTCAGAGCCGCAGTGAAACCAGGAACCACGTGGAGAAGGCACCCACACTGAAAGTGCCTGGAGGGAACATTGGGGCTTCTTCTCAGTGTCTCTGACATAGGGTTTCACTGTCCCGGGAAAGTCTCTGCTAACACCGTGCAGAGCGCTGTGCCCAATGTACAGAAACGTCTTGCGGTATCTCCTACAGGGAAAGTGCCAGGAGGGAATTGTCGAGCTTGTTCTCAGTGTCTCTGAGAATTGCTCTGATTATCTGTGTGACCTCTTTGCTAAGACTCTCCAGAGAGCCGTCCTCAAAACAAACACACATCTTGACATATCTCCCACATTGATCGCAGTGTCTCCAGAAACGGCATTCAAGGAGCCAGGACCTTTTCTCCCTACACTCTCCATTGAGTTGTCCTCAAAACCAATATACATCCTGCTATATCTCCCACATGGAAAGTGCCAGGAGGGAGAAGTGGGGATTATGTTTAGACTTTCTCGGAACTGCTTCAAATCAACTAGATATCTTTGTGCTGTAAATCTCCCAACAGCCAAACGCAAAAGCAGCAAACATCTTGCTGTATGTCCCACATCGAAAGTGGTAAGAGAGAGCTTGCTCTCCCTGTCTTTGAGTACTGTTTTCACTGTCCCGGTTACCTCTTTGCTAACATTCTCTTCAGAGCCGCAGTGAAACCAGGAACCACGTGGAGAAGGCACCCACACTGAAAGTGCCTGGAGGGAACATTGGGGCTTCTTCTCAGTGTCTCTGACATAGGGTTTCACTGTCCCGGGAAAGTCTCTGCTAACACCGTGCAGAGCGCTGTGCCCAATGTACAGAAACGTCTTGCGGTATCTCCTACAGGGAAAGTGCCAGGAGGGAATTGTCGAGCTTGTTCTCAGTGTCTCTGAGAATTGCTCTGATTATCTGTGTGACCTCTTTGCTAAGGCTCTCCAGAGAGCCGTCCTCAAAACAAACACACATCTTGACATATCTCCCACATTGATCGCAGTGTCTCCAGAAACGGCATTCAAGGAGCCAGGACCTTTTCTCCCTACACTGTCCATTGAGTTGTCCTCAAAACCAATATACATCCTGCTATATCTCCCACATGGAAAGTGCCAGGAGGGAGAAGTGGGGATTATGTTTAGACTTTCTCGGAACTGCTTCAAATCAACTAGATATCTTTGTGCTGTAAATCTCCCAACAGCCAAACGCAAAAGCAGCAAACATCTCGCTGTATGTCCCACATCCAAAGTGCTAAGAGAGAGCTTGCTCTCCCTGTCTTTGAGTACTGTTTTCACTGTCCCGGTTACCTCTTTGCTAACATTCTCTTCAGAGCCGCAGTGAAACCAGGAACCACGTGGAGAAGGCACCCACACTGAAAGTGCCTGGAGGGAACATTGGGGCTTCTTCTCAGTGTCTCTGACATAGGGTTTCACTGTCCCGGGAAAGTCTCTGCTAACACCGTGCAGAGCGCTGTGCCCAATGTACAGAAACGTCTTGCGGTATCTCCTACAGGGAAAGTGCCAGGAGGGAATTGTCGAGCTTGTTCTCAGTGTCTCTGAGAATTGCTCTGATTATCTGTGTGACCTCTTTGCTAAGACTCTCCAGAGAGCCGTCCTCAAAACAAACACACATCTTGACATATCTCCCACATTGATCGCAGTGTCTCCAGAAACGGCATTCAAGGAGCCAGGACCTTTTCTCCCTACACTGTCCATTGAGTTGTCCTCAAAACCAATATACATCCTGCTATATCTCCCACATGGAAAGTGCCAGGAGGGAGAAGTGGGGATTATGTTTAGACTTTCTCGGAACTGCTTCAAATCAACTAGATATCTTTGTGCTGTAAATCTCCCAACAGCCAAACGCAAAAGCAGCAAACATCTCGCTGTATGTCCCACATCCAAAGTGCTAAGAGAGAGCTTGCTCTCCCTGTCTTTGAGTACTGTTTTCACTGTCCCGGTTACCTCTTTGCTAACATTCTCTTCAGAGCCGCAGTGAAACCAGGAACCACGTGGAGAAGGCACCCACACTGAAAGTGCCTGGAGGGAACATTGGGGCTTCTTCTCAGTGTCTCTGACATAGGGTTTCACTGTCCCGGGAAAGTCTCTGCTAACACCGTGCAGAGCGCTGTGCCCAATGTACAGAAACGTCTTGCGGTATCTCCTACAGGGAAAGTGCCAGGAGGGAATTGTGGAGCTTGTTCTCAGTGTCTCTGAGAATTGCTCTGATTATCTGTGTGACCTCTTTGCTAAGACTCTCCAGAGAGCCGTCCTCAAAACAAACACACATCTTGACATATCTCCCACATTGATCGCAGTGTCTCCAGAAACGGCATTCAAGGAGCCAGGACCTTTTCTCCCTACACTCTCCATTGAGTTGTCCTCAAAACCAATATACATCCTGCTATATCTCCCACATGGAAAGTGCCAGGAGGGAGAAGTGGGGATTATGTTTAGACTTTCTCGGAACTGCTTCAAATCAACTAGATATCTTTGTGCTGTAAATCTCCCAACAGCCAAACGCAAAAGCAGCAAACATCTCGCTGTATGTCCCACATCCAAAGTGCCAAGAGAGAGCTTGCTCTCCCTGTCTTTGAGTACTGTTTTCACTGTCCCGGTTACCTCTTTGCTAACATTCTCTTCAGAGCCGCAGTGAAACCAGGAACCACGTGGAGAAGGCACCCACACTGAAAGTGCCTGGAGGGAACATTGGGGCTTCTTCTCAGTGTCTCTGACATAGGGTTTCACTGTCCCGGGAAAGTCTCTGCTAACACCGTGCAGAGCGCTGTGCCCAATGTACAGAAACGTCTTGCGGTATCTCCTACAGGGAAAGTGCCAGGAGGGAATTGTGGAGCTTGTTCTCAGTGTCTCTGAGAATTGCTCTGATTATCTGTGTGACCTCTTTGCTAAGACTCTCCAGAGAGCCGTCCTCAAAACAAACACACATCTTGACATATCTCCCACATTGATCGCAGTGTCTCCAGAAACGGCATTCAAGGAGCCAGGACCTTTTCTCCCTACACTGTCCATTGAGTTGTCCTCAAAACCAATATACATCCTGCTATATCTCCCACATGGAAAGTGCCAGGAGGGAGAAGTGGGGATTATGTTTAGACTTTCTCGGAACTGCTTCAAATCAACTAGATATCTTTGTGCTGTAAATCTCCCAACAGCCAAACGCAAAAGCAGCAAACATCTCGCTGTATGTCCCACATCGGAAGTGCTAAGAGAGAGCTTGCTCTCCCTGTCTTTGAGTACTGTTTTCACTGTCCCGGTTACCTCTTTGCTAACATTCTCTTCAGAGCCGCAGTGAAACCAGGAACCACGTGGAGAAGGCACCCACACTGAAAGTGCCTGGAGGGAACATTGGGGCTTCTTCTCAGTGTCTCTGACATAGGGTTTCACTGTCCCGGGAAAGTCTCTGCTAACACCGTGCAGAGCGCTGTGCCCAATGTACAGAAACGTCTTGCGGTATCTCCTACAGGGAAAGTGCCAGGAGGGAATTGTCGAGCTTGTTCTCAGTGTCTCTGAGAATTGCTCTGATTATCTGTGTGACCTCTTTGCTAAGACTCTCCAGAGAGCCGTCCTCAAAACAAACACACATCTTGACATATCTCCCACATTGATCGCAGTGTCTCCAGAAACGGCATTCAAGGAGCCAGGACCTTTTCTCCCTACACTGTCCATTGAGTTGTCCTCAAAACCAATATACATCCTGCTATATCTCCCACATGGAAAGTGCCAGGAGGGAGAAGTGGGGATTATGTTTAGACTTTCTCGGAACTGCTTCAAATCAACTAGATATCTTTGTGCTGTAAATCTCCCAACAGCCAAACGCAAAAGCAGCAAACATCTCGCTGTATGTCCCACATCGGAAGTGCTAAGAGAGAGCTTGCTCTCCCTGTCTTTGAGTACTGTTTTCACTGTCCCGGTTACCTCTTTGCTAACATTCTCTTCAGAGCCGCAGTGAAACCAGGAACCACGTGGAGAAGGCACCCACACTGAAAGTGCCTGGAGGGAACATTGGGGCTTCTTCTCAGTGTCTCTGACATAGGGTTTCACTGTCCCGGGAAAGTCTCTGCTAACACCGTGCAGAGCGCTGTGCCCAATGTACAGAAACGTCTTGCGGTATCTCCTACAGGGAAAGTGCCAGGAGGGAATTGTCGAGCTTGTTCTCAGTGTCTCTGAGAATTGCTCTGATTATCTGTGTGACCTCTTTGCTAAGACTCTCCAGAGAGCCGTCCTCAAAACAAACACACATCTTGACGTATCTCCCACATTGATCGCAGTGTCTCCAGAAACGGCATTCAAGGAGCCAGGACCTTTTCTCCCTACACTGTCCATTGAGTTGTCCGCAAAACCAATATACATCCTGCTATATCTCCCACATGGAAAGTGCCAGGAGGGAGAAGTGGGGATTATGTTTAGACTTTCTCGGAACTGCTTCAAATCAACTAGATATCTTTGTGCTGTAAATCTCCCAACAGCCAAACGCAAAAGCAGCAAACATCTCGCTGTATGTCCCACATCCAAAGTGCTAAGAGAGAGCTTGCTCTCCCTGTCTTTGAGTACTGTTTTCACTGTCCCGGTTACCTCTTTGCTAACATTCTCTTCAGAGCCGCAGTGAAACCAGGAACCACGTGGAGAAGGCACCCACACTGAAAGTGCCTGGAGGGAACATTGGGGCTTCTTCTCAGTGTCTCTGACATAGGGTTTCACTGTCCCGGGAAAGTCTCTGCTAACACCGTGCAGAGCGCTGTGCCCAATGTACAGAAACGTCTTGCGGTATCTCCTACAGGGAAAGTGCCAGGAGGGAATTGTCGAGCTTGTTCTCAGTGTCTCTGAGAATTGCTCTGATTATCTGTGTGACCTCTTTGCTAAGACTCTCCAGAGAGCCGTCCTCAAAACAAACACACATCTTGACATATCTCCCACATTGATCGCAGTGTCTCCAGAAACGGCATTCAAGGAGCCAGGACCTTTTCTCCCTACACTCTCCATTGAGTTGTCCTCAAAACCAATATACATCCTGCTATATCTCCCACATGGAAAGTGCCAGGAGGGAGAAGTGGGGATTATGTTTAGACTTTCTCGGAACTGCTTCAAATCAACTAGATATCTTTGTGCTGTAAATCTCCCAACAGCCAAACGCAAAAGCAGCAAACATCTCGCTGTATGTCCCACATCCAAAGTGCTAAGAGAGAGCTTGCTCTCCCTGTCTTTGAGTACTGTTTTCACTGTCCCGGTTACCTCTTTGCTAACATTCTCTTCAGAGCCGCAGTGAAACCAGGAACCACGTGGAGAAGGCACCCACACTGAAAGTGCCTGGAGGGAACATTGGGGCTTCTTCTCAGTGTCTCTGACATAGGGTTTCACTGTCCCGGGAAAGTCTCTGCTAACACCGTGCAGAGCGCTGTGCCCAATGTACAGAAACGTCTTGCGGTATCTCCTACAGGGAAAGTGCCAGGAGGGAATTGTCGAGCTTGTTCTCAGTGTCTCTGAGAATTGCTCTGATTATCTGTGTGACCTCTTTGCTAAGACTCTCCAGAGAGCCGTCCTCAAAACAAACACACATCTTGACATATCTCCCACATTGATCGCAGTGTCTCCAGAAACGGCATTCAAGGAGCCAGGACCTTTTCTCCCTACACTGTCCATTGAGTTGTCCTCAAAACCAATATACATCCTGCTATATCTCCCACATGGAAAGTGCCAGGAGGGAGAAGTGGGGATTATGTTTAGACTTTCTCGGAACTGCTTCAAATCAACTAGATATCTTTGTGCTGTAAATCTCCCAACAGCCAAACGCAAAAGCAGCAAACATCTCGCTGTATGTCCCACATCCAAAGTGCTAAGAGAGAGCTTGCTCTCCCTGTCTTTGAGTACTGTTTTCACTGTCCCGGTTACCTCTTTGCTAACATTCTCTTCAGAGCCGCAGTGAAACCAGGAACCACGTGGAGAAGGCACCCACACTGAAAGTGCCTGGAGGGAACATTGGGGCTTCTTCTCAGTGTCTCTGACATAGGGTTTCACTGTCCCAGGAAAGTCTCTGCTAACACCGTGCAGAGCGCTGTGCCCAATGTACAGAAACGTCTTGCGGTATCTCCTACAGGGAAAGTGCCAGGAGGGAATTGTCGAGCTTGTTCTCAGTGTCTCTGAGAATTGCTCTGATTATCTGTGTGACCTCTTTGCTAAGACTCTCCAGAGAGCCGTCCTCAAAACAAACACACATCTTGACATATCTCCCACATTGATCGCAGTGTCTCCAGAAACGGCATTCAAGGAGCCAGGACCTTTTCTCCCTACACTCTCCATTGAGTTGTCCTCAAAACCAATATACATCCTGCTATATCTCCCACATGGAAAGTGCCAGGAGGGAGAAGTGGGGATTATGTTTAGACTTTCTCGGAACTGCTTCAAATCAACTAGATATCTTTGTGCTGTAAATCTCCCAACAGCCAAACGCAAAAGCAGCAAACATCTCGCTGTATGTCCCACATCCAAAGTGCTAAGAGAGAGCTTGCTCTCCCTGTCTTTGAGTACTGTTTTCACTGTCCCGGTTACCTCTTTGCTAACATTCTCTTCAGAGCCGCAGTGAAACCAGGAACCGCGTGGAGAAGGCACCCACACTGAAAGTGCCTGGAGGGAACATTGGGGCTTCTTCTCAGTGTCTCTGACATAGGGTTTCACTGTCCCGGGAAAGTCTCTGCTAACACCGTGCAGAGCGCTGTGCCCAATGTACAGAAACGTCTTGCGGTATCTCCTACAGGGAAAGTGCCAGGAGGGAATTGTCGAGCTTGTTCTCAGTGTCTCTGAGAATTGCTCTGATTATCTGTGTGACCTCTTTGCTAAGACTCTCCAGAGAGCCGTCCTCAAAACAAACACACATCTTGACATATCTCCCACATTGATCGCAGTGTCTCCAGAAACGGAATTCAAGGAGCCAGGACCTTTTCTCCCTACACTGTCCATTGAGTTGTCCTCAAAACCAATATACATCCTGCTATATCTCCCACATGGAAAGTGCCAGGAGGGAGAAGTGGGGATTATGTTTAGACTTTCTCGGAACTGCTTCAAATCAACTAGATATCTTTGTGCTGTAAATCTCCCAACAGCCAAACGCAAAAGCAGTAAACATCTCGCTGTATGTCCCACATCCAAAGTGCTAAGAGAGAGCTTGCTCTCCCTGTCTTTGAGTACTGTTTTCACTGTCCCGGTTACCTCTTTGCTAACATTCTCTTCAGAGCCGCAGTGAAACCAGGAACCACGTGGAGAAGGCACCCACACTGAAAGTGCCTGGAGGGAACATTGGGGCTTCTTCTCAGTGTCTCTGACATAGGGTTTCACTGTCCCGGGAAAGTCTCTGCTAACACCGTGCAGAGCGCTGTGCCCAATGTACAGAAACGTCTTGCGGTATCTCCTACAGGGAAAGTGCCAGGAGGGAATTGTGGAGCTTGTTCTCAGTGTCTCTGAGAATTGCTCTGATTATCTGTGTGACCTCTTTGCTAAGACTCTCCAGAGAGCCGTCCTCAAAACAAACACACATCTTGACATATCTCCCACATTGATCGCAGTGTCTCCAGAAACGGCACTCAAGGAGCCAGGACCTTTTCTCCCTACACTCTCCATTGAGTTGTCCTCAAAACCAATATACATCCTGCTATATCTCCCACATGGAAAGTGCCAGGAGGGAGAAGTGGGGATTATGTTTAGACTTTCTCAGAACTGCTTCAAATCAACTAGATATCTTTGTGCTGTAAATCTCCCAACAGCCAAACGCAAAAGCAGCAAACATCTCGCTGTATGTCCCACATCCAAAGTGCTAAGAGAGAGCTTGCTCTCCCTGTCTTTGAGTACTGTTTTCACTGTCCCGGTTACCTCTTTGCTAACATTCTCTTCAGAGCCGCAGTGAAACCAGGAACCACGTGGAGAAGGCACCCACACTGAAAGTGCCTGGAGGGAACATTGGGGCTTCTTCTCAGTGTCTCTGACATAGGGTTTCACTGTCCCGGGAAAGTCTCTGCTAACACCGTGCAGAGCGCTGTGCCCAATGTACAGAAACGTCTTGCGGTATCTCCTACAGGGAAAGTGCCAGGAGGGAATTGTGGAGCTTGTTCTCAGTGTCTCTGAGAATTGCTCTGATTATCTGTGTGACCTCTTTGCTAAAACTCTCCAGAGAGCCGTCCTCAAAACAAACACACATCTTGACATATCTCCCACATTGATCGCAGTGTCTCCAGAAACGGCATTCAAGGAGCCAGGACCTTTTCTCCCTACACTCTCCATTGAGTTGTCCTCAAAACCAATATACATCCTGCTATATCTCCCACATGGAAAGTGCCAGGAGGGAGAAGTGGGGATTATGTTTAGACTTTCTCGGAACTGCTTCAAATCAACTAGATATCTTTGTGCTGTAAATCTCCCAACAGCCAAACGCAAAAGCAGCAAACATCTCGCTGTATGTCCCACATCGAAAGTGCTAAGAGAGAGCTTGCTCTCCCTGTCTTTGAGTACTGTTTTCACTGTCCCGGTTACCTCTTTGCTAACATTCTCTTCAGAGCCGCAGTGAAACCAGGAACCACGTGGAGAAGGCACCCACACTGAAAGTGCCTGGAGGGAACATTGGGGCTTCTTCTCAGTGTCTCTGACATAGGGTTTCACTGTCCCGGGAAAGTCTCTGCTAACACCGTGCAGAGCGCTGTGCCCAATGTACAGAAACGTCTTGCGGTATCTCCTACAGGGAAAGTGCCAGGAGGGAATTGTGGAGCTTGTTCTCAGTGTCTCTGAGAATTGCTCTGATTATCTGTGTGACCTCTTTGCTAAGACTCTCCAGAGAGCCGTCCTCAAAACAAACACACATCTTGACATATCTCCCACATTGATCGCAGTGTCTCCAGAAACGGCACTCAAGGAGCCAGGACCTTTTCTCCCTACACTCTCCATTGAGTTGTCCTCAAAACCAATATACATCCTGCTATATCTCCCACATGGAAAGTGCCAGGAGGGAGAAGTGGGGATTATGTTTAGACTTTCTCAGAACTGCTTCAAATCAACTAGATATCTTTGTGCTGTAAATCTCCCAACAGCCAAACGCAAAAGCAGCAAACATCTCGCTGTATGTCCCACATCCAAAGTGCTAAGAGAGAGCTTGCTCTCCCTGTCTTTGAGTACTGTTTTCACTGTCCCGGTTACCTCTTTGCTAACATTCTCTTCAGAGCCGCAGTGAAACCAGGAACCACGTGGAGAAGGCACCCACACTGAAAGTGCCTGGAGGGAACATTGGGGCTTCTTCTCAGTGTCTCTGACATAGGGTTTCACTGTCCCGGGAAAGTCTCTGCTAACACCGTGCAGAGCGCTGTGCCCAATGTACAGAAACGTCTTGCGGTATCTCCTACAGGGAAAGTGCCAGGAGGGAATTGTGGAGCTTGTTCTCAGTGTCTCTGAGAATTGCTCTGATTATCTGTGTGACCTCTTTGCTAAGACTCTCCAGAGAGCCGTCCTCAAAACAAACACACATCTTGACATATCTCCCACATTGATCGCAGTGTCTCCAGAAACGGCATTCAAGGAGCCAGGACCTTTTCTCCCTACACTGTCCATTGAGTTGTCCTCAAAACCAATATACATCCTGCTATATCTCCCACATGGAAAGTGCCAGGAGGGAGAAGTGGGGATTATGTTTAGACTTTCTCGGAACTGCTTCAAATCAACTAGATATCTTTGTGCTGTAAATCTCCCAACAGCCAAACGCAAAAGCAGCAAACATCTCGCTGTATGTCCCACATCGGAAGTGCTAAGAGAGAGCTTGCTCTCCCTGTCTTTGAGTACTGTTTTCACTGTCCCGGTTACCTCTTTGCTAACATTCTCTTCAGAGCCGCAGTGAAACCAGGAACCACGTGGAGAAGGCACCCACACTGAAAGTGCCTGGAGGGAACATTGGGGCTTCTTCTCAGTGTCTCTGACATAGGGTTTCACTGTCCCGGGAAAGTCTCTGCTAACACCGTGCAGAGCGCTGTGCCCAATGTACAGAAACGTCTTGCGGTATCTCCTACAGGGAAAGTGCCAGGAGGGAATTGTCGAGCTTGTTCTCAGTGTCTCTGAGAATTGCTCTGATTATCTGTGTGACCTCTTTGCTAAGACTCTCCAGAGAGCCGTCCTCAAAACAAACACACATCTTGACGTATCTCCCACATTGATCGCAGTGTCTCCAGAAACGGCATTCAAGGAGCCAGGACCTTTTCTCCCTACACTGTCCATTGAGTTGTCCTCAAAACCAATATACATCCTGCTATATCTCCCACATGGAAAGTGCCAGGAGGGAGAAGTGGGGATTATGTTTAGACTTTCTCGGAACTGCTTCAAATCAACTAGATATCTTTGTGCTGTAAATCTCCCAACAGCCAAACGCAAAAGCAGCAAACATCTCGCTGTATGTCCCACATCCAAAGTGCTAAGAGAGAGCTTGCTCTCCCTGTCTTTGAGTACTGTTTTCACTGTCCCGGTTACCTCTTTGCTAACATTCTCTTCAGAGCCGCAGTGAAACCAGGAACCACGTGGAGAAGGCACCCACACTGAAAGTGCCTGGAGGGAACATTGGGGCTTCTTCTCAGTGTCTCTGACATAGGGTTTCACTGTCCCGGGAAAGTCTCTGCTAACACCGTGCAGAGCGCTGTGCCCAATGTACAGAAACGTCTTGCGGTATCTCCTACAGGGAAAGTGCCAGGAGGGAATTGTGGAGCTTGTTCTCAGTGTCTCTGAGAATTGCTCTGATTATCTGTGTGACCTCTTTGCTAAGACTCTCCAGAGAGCCGTCCTCAAAACAAACACACATCTTGACATATCTCCCACATTGATCGCAGTGTCTCCAGAAACGGCATTCAAGGAGCCAGGACCTTTTCTCCCTACACTCTCCATTGAGTTGTCCTCAAAACCAATATACATCCTGCTATATCTCCCACATGGAAAGTGCCAGGAGGGAGAAGTGGGGATTATGTTTAGACTTTCTCGGAACTGCTTCAAATCAACTAGATATCTTTGTGCTGTAAATCTCCCAACAGCCAAACGCAAAAGCAGCAAACATCTCGCTGTATGTCCCACATCCAAAGTGCCAAGAGAGAGCTTGCTCTCCCTGTCTTTGAGTACTGTTTTCACTGTCCCGGTTACCTCTTTGCTAACATTCTCTTCAGAGCCGCAGTGAAACCAGGAACCACGTGGAGAAGGCACCCACACTGAAAGTGCCTGGAGGGAACATTGGGGCTTCTTCTCAGTGTCTCTGACATAGGGTTTCACTGTCCCGGGAAAGTCTCTGCTAACACCGTGCAGAGCGCTGTGCCCAATGTACAGAAACGTCTTGCGGTATCTCCTACAGGGAAAGTGCCAGGAGGGAATTGTGGAGCTTGTTCTCAGTGTCTCTGAGAATTGCTCTGATTATCTGTGTGACCTCTTTGCTAAGACTCTCCAGAGAGCCGTCCTCAAAACAAACACACATCTTGACATATCTCCCACATTGATCGCAGTGTCTCCAGAAACGGCATTCAAGGAGCCAGGACCTTTTCTCCCTACACTCTCCATTGAGTTGTCCTCAAAACCAATATACATCCTGCTATATCTCCCACATGGAAAGTGCCAGGAGGGAGAAGTGGGGATTATGTTTAGACTTTCTCGGAACTGCTTCAAATCAACTAGATATCTTTGTGCTGTAAATCTCCCAACAGCCAAACGCAAAAGCAGCAAACATCTCGCTGTATGTCCCACATCCAAAGTGCTAAGAGAGAGCTTGCTCTCCCTGTCTTTGAGTACTGTTTTCACTGTCCCGGTTACCTCTTTGCTAACATTCTCTTCAGAGCCGCAGTGAAACCAGGAACCACGTGGAGAAGGCACCCACACTGAAAGTGCCTGGAGGGAACATTGGGGCTTCTTCTCAGTGTCTCTGACATAGGGTTTCACTGTCCCGGGAAAGTCTCTGCTAACACCGTGCAGAGCGCTGTGCCCAATGTACAGAAACGTCTTGCGGTATCTCCTACAGGGAAAGTGCCAGGAGGGAATTGTGGAGCTTGTTCTCAGTGTCTCTGAGAATTGCTCTGATTATCTGTGTGACCTCTTTGCTAAGACTCTCCAGAGAGCCGTCCTCAAAACAAACACACATCTTGACATATCTCCCACATTGATCGCAGTGTCTCCAGAAACGGCATTCAAGGAGCCAGGACCTTTTCTCCCTACACTCTCCATTGAGTTGTCCTCAAAACCAATATACATCCTGCTATATCTCCCACATGGAAAGTGCCAGGAGGGAGAAGTGGGGATTATGTTTAGACTTTCTCGGAACTGCTTCAAATCAACTAGATATCTTTGTGCTGTAAATCTCCCAACAGCCAAACGCAAAAGCAGCAAACATCTCGCTGTATGTCCCACATCCAAAGTGCTAAGAGAGAGCTTGCTCTCCCTGTCTTTGAGTACTGTTTTCACTGTCCCGGTTACCTCTTTGCTAACATTCTCTTCAGAGCCGCAGTGAAACCAGGAACCACGTGGAGAAGGCACCCACACTGAAAGTGGTGGAGGGAACATTGGGGCTTCTTCTCAGTGTCTCTGACATAGGGTTTCACTGTCCCGGGAAAGTCTCTGCTAACACCGTGCAGAGCGCTGTGCCCAATGTACAGAAACGTCTTGCGGTATCTCCTACAGGGAAAGTGCCAGGAGGGAATTGTGGAGCTTGTTCTCAGTGTCTCTGAGAATTGCTCTGATTATCTGTGTGACCTCTTTGCTAAGACTCTCCAGAGAGCCGTCCTCAAAACAAACACACATCTTGACATATCTCCCACATTGATCGCAGTGTCTCCAGAAACGGCATTCAAGGAGCCAGGAGCTTTTCTCCCTACACTGTCCATTGAGTTGTCCTCAAAACCAATATACATCCTGCTATATCTCCCACATGGAAAGTGCCAGGAGGGAGAAGTGGGGATTATGTTTAGACTTTCTCGGAACTGCTTCAAATCAACTAGATATCTTTGTGCTGTAAATCTCCCAACAGCCAAACGCAAAAGCAGCAAACATCTCGCTGTATGTCCCACATCCAAAGTGCCAAGAGAGAGCTTGCTCTCCCTGTCTTTGAGTACTGTTTTCACTGTCCCGGTTACCTCTTTGCTAACATTCTCTTCAGAGCCGCAGTGAAACCAGGAACCACGTGGAGAAGGCACCCACACTGAAAGTGCCTGGAGGGAACATTGGGGCTTCTTCTCAGTGTCTCTGACATAGGGTTTCACTGTCCCGGGAAAGTCTCTGCTAACACCGTGCAGAGCGCTGTGCCCAATGTACAGAAACGTCTTGCGGTATCTCCTACAGGGAAAGTGCCAGGAGGGAATTGTGGAGCTTGTTCTCAGTGTCTCTGAGAATTGCTCTGATTATCTGTGTGACCTCTTTGCTAAGACTCTCCAGAGAGCCGTCCTCAAAACAAACACACATCTTGACATATCTCCCACATTGATCGCAGTGTCTCCAGAAACAGCATTCAAGGAGCCAGGACCTTTTCTCCCTACACTGTCCATTGAGTTGTCCTCAAAACCAATATACATCCTGCTATATCTCCCACATGGAAAGTGCCAGGAGGGAGAAGTGGGGATTATGTTTAGACTTTCTCGGAACTGCTTCAAATCAACTAGATATCTTTGTGCTGTAAATCTCCCAACAGCCAAACGCAAAAGCAGCAAACATCTCGCTGTATGTCCCACATCCAAAGTGCTAAGAGAGAGCTTGCTCTCCCTGTCTTTGAGTACTGTTTTCACTGTCCCGGTTACCTCTTTGCTAACATTCTCTTCAGAGCCGCAGTGAAACCAGGAACCACGTGGAGAAGGCACCCACACTGAAAGTGCCTGGAGGGAACATTGGGGCTTCTTCTCAGTGTCTCTGACATAGGGTTTCACTGTCCCGGGAAAGTCTCTGCTAACACCGTGCAGAGCGCTGTGCCCAATGTACAGAAACGTCTTGCGGTATCTCCTACAGGGAAAGTGCCAGGAGGGAATTGTGGAGCTTGTTCTCAGTGTCTCTGAGAATTGCTCTGATTATCTGTGTGACCTCTTTGCTAAGACTCTCCAGAGAGCCGTCCTCAAAACAAACACACATCTTGACATATCTCCCACATTGATCGCAGTGTCTCCAGAAACGGCATTCAAGGAGCCAGGACCTTTTCTCCCTACACTGTCCATTGAGTTGTCCTCAAAACCAATATACATCCTGCTATATCTCCCACATGGAAAGTGCCAGGAGGGAGAAGTGGGGATTATGTTTAGACTTTCTCGGAACTGCTTCAAATCAACTAGATATCTTTGTGCTGTAAATCTCCCAACAGCCAAACGCAAAAGCAGCAAACATCTCGCTGTATGTCCCACATCCAAAGTGCTAAGAGAGAGCTTGCTCTCCCTGTCTTTGAGTACTGTTTTCACTGTCCCGGTTACCTCTTTGCTAACATTCTCTTCAGAGCCGCAGTGAAACCAGGAACCACGTGGAGAAGGCACCCACACTGAAAGTGCCTGGAGGGAACATTGGGGCTTCTTCTCAGTGTCTCTGACATAGGGTTTCACTGTCCCGGGAAAGTCTCTGCTAACACCGTGCAGAGCGCTGTGCCCAATGTACAGAAACGTCTTGCGGTATCTCCTACAGGGAAAGTGCCAGGAGGGAATTGTGGAGCTTGTTCTCAGTGTCTCTGAAAATTGCTCTGATTATCTGTGTGACCTCTTTGCTAAGACTCTCCAGAGAGCCGTCCTCAAAACAAACACACATCTTGACATATCTCCCACATTGATCGCAGTGTCTCCAGAAACGGCATTCAAGGAGCCAGGACCTTTTCTCCCTACACTCTCCATTGAGTTGTCCTCAAAACCAATATACATCCTGCTATATCTCCCACATGGAAAGTGCCAGGAGGGAGAAGTGGGGATTATGTTTAGACTTTCTCGGAACTGCTTCAAATCAACTAGATATCTTTGTGCTGTAAATCTCCCAACAGCCAAACGCAAAAGCAGCAAACATCTCGCTGTATGTCCCACATCCAAAGTGCCAAGAGAGAGCTTGCTCTCCCTGTCTTTGAGTACTGTTTTCACTGTCCCGGTTACCTCTTTGCTAACATTCTCTTCAGAGCCGCAGTGAAACCAGGAACCGCGTGGAGAAGGCACCCACACTGAAAGTGCCTGGAGGGAACATTGGGGCTTCTTCTCAGTGTCTCTGACATAGGGTTTCACTGTCCCGGGAAAGTCTCTGCTAACACCGTGCAGAGCGCTGTGCCCAATGTACAGAAACGTCTTGCGGTATCTCCTACAGGGAAAGTGCCAGGAGGGAATTGTGGAGCTTGTTCTCAGTGTCTCTGAGAATTGCTCTGATTATCTGTGTGACCTCTTTGCTAAGACTCTCCAGAGAGCCGTCCTCAAAACAAACACACATCTTGACATATCTCCCACATTGATCGCAGTGTCTCCAGAAACGGCATTCAAGGAGCCAGGACCTTTTCTCCCTACACTGTCCATTGAGTTGTCCTCAAAACCAATATACATCCTGCTATATCTCCCACATGGAAAGTGCCAGGAGGGAGAAGTGGGGATTATGTTTAGACTTTCTCGGAACTGCTTCAAATCAACTAGATATCTTTGTGCTGTAAATCTCCCAACAGCCAAACGCAAAAGCAGCAAACATCTCGCTGTATGTCCCACATCCAAAGTGCTAAGAGAGAGCTTGCTCTCCCTGTCTTTGAGTACTGTTTTCACTGTCCCGGTTACCTCTTTGCTAACATTCTCTTCAGAGCCGCAGTGAAACCAGGAACCACGTGGAGAAGGCACCCACACTGAAAGTGCCTGGAGGGAACATTGGGGCTTCTTCTCAGTGTCTCTGACATAGGGTTTCACTGTCCCGGGAAAGTCTCTGCTAACACCGTGCAGAGCGCTGTGCCCAATGTACAGAAACGTCTTGCGGTATCTCCTACAGGGAAAGTGCCAGGAGGGAATTGTGGAGCTTGTTCTCAGTGTCTCTGAAAATTGCTCTGATTATCTGTGTGACCTCTTTGCTAAGACTCTCCAGAGAGCCGTCCTCAAAACAAACACACATCTTGACATATCTCCCACATTGATCGCAGTGTCTCCAGAAACGGCATTCAAGGAGCCAGGACCTTTTCTCCCTACACTCTCCATTGAGTTGTCCTCAAAACCAATATACATCCTGCTATATCTCCCACATGGAAAGTGCCAGGAGGGAGAAGTGGGGATTATGTTTAGACTTTCTCGGAACTGCTTCAAATCAACTAGATATCTTTGTGCTGTAAATCTCCCAACAGCCAAACGCAAAAGCAGCAAACATCTCGCTGTATGTCCCACATCCAAAGTGCTAAGAGAGAGCTTGCTCTCCCTGTCTTTGAGTACTGTTTTCACTGTCCCGGTTACCTCTTTGCTAACATTCTCTTCAGAGCCGCAGTGAAACCAGGAACCACGTGGAGAAGGCACCCACACTGAAAGTGCCTGGAGGGAACATTGGGGCTTCTTCTCAGTGTCTCTGACATAGGGTTTCACTGTCCCGGGAAAGTCTCTGCTAACACCGTGCAGAGCGCTGTGCCCAATGTACAGAAACGTCTTGCGGTATCTCCTACAGGGAAAGTGCCAGGAGGGAATTGTGGAGCTTGTTCTCAGTGTCTCTGAGAATTGCTCTGATTATCTGTGTGACCTCTTTGCTAAGACTCTCCAGAGAGCCGTCCTCAAAACAAACACACATCTTGACATATCTCCCACATTGATCGCAGTGTCTCCAGAAACGGCATTCAAGGAGCCAGGACCTTTTCTCCCTACACTGTCCATTGAGTTGTCCTCAAAACCAATATACATCCTGCTATATCTCCCACATGGAAAGTGCCAGGAGGGAGAAGTGGGGATTATGTTTAGACTTTCTCGGAACTGCTTCAAATCAACTAGATATCTTTGTGCTGTAAATCTCCCAACAGCCAAACGCAAAAGCAGCAAACATCTCACTGTATGTCCCACATCCAAAGTGCTAAGAGAGAGCTTGCTCTCCCTGTCTTTGAGTACTGTTTTCACTGTCCCGGTTACCTCTTTGCTAACATTCTCTTCAGAGCCGCAGTGAAACCAGGAACCGCGTGGAGAAGGCACCCACACTGAAAGTGCCTGGAGGGAACATTGGGGCTTCTTCTCAGTGTCTCTGACATAGGGTTTCACTGTCCCGGGAAAGTCTCTGCTAACACCGTGCAGAGCGCTGTGCCCAATGTACAGAAACGTCTTGCGGTATCTCCTACAGGGAAAGTGCCAGGAGGGAATTGTGGAGCTTGTTCTCAGTGTCTCTGAGAATTGCTCTGATTATCTGTGTGACCTCTTTGCTAAGACTCTCCAGAGAGCCGTCCTCAAAACAAACACACATCTTGACATATCTCCCACATTGATCGCAGTGTCTCCAGAAACGGCATTCAAGGAGCCAGGAGCTTTTCTCCCTACACTGTCCATTGAGTTGTCCTCAAAACCAATATACATCCTGCTATATCTCCCACATGGAAAGTGCCAGGAGGGAGAAGTGGGGATTATGTTTAGACTTTCTCGGAACTGCTTCAAATCAACTAGATATCTTTGTGCTGTAAATCTCCCAACAGCCAAACGCAAAAGCAGCAAACATCTCGCTGTATGTCCCACATCCAAAGTGCCAAGAGAGAGCTTGCTCTCCCTGTCTTTGAGTACTGTTTTCACTGTCCCGGTTACCTCTTTGCTAACATTCTCTTCAGAGCCGCAGTGAAACCAGGAACCACGTGGAGAAGGCACCCACACTGAAAGTGCCTGGAGGGAACATTGGGGCTTCTTCTCAGTGTCTCTGACATAGGGTTTCACTGTCCCGGGAAAGTCTCTGCTAACACCGTGCAGAGCGCTGTGCCCAATGTACAGAAACGTCTTGCGGTATCTCCTACAGGGAAAGTGCCAGGAGGGAATTGTGGAGCTTGTTCTCAGTGTCTCTGAGAATTGCTCTGATTATCTGTGTGACCTCTTTGCTAAGACTCTCCAGAGAGCCGTCCTCAAAACAAACACACATCTTGACATATCTCCCACATTGATCGCAGTGTCTCCAGAAACAGCATTCAAGGAGCCAGGACCTTTTCTCCCTACACTGTCCATTGAGTTGTCCTCAAAACCAATATACATCCTGCTATATCTCCCACATGGAAAGTGCCAGGAGGGAGAAGTGGGGATTATGTTTAGACTTTCTCGGAACTGCTTCAAATCAACTAGATATCTTTGTGCTGTAAATCTCCCAACAGCCAAACGCAAAAGCAGCAAACATCTCGCTGTATGTCCCACATCCAAAGTGCTAAGAGAGAGCTTGCTCTCCCTGTCTTTGAGTACTGTTTTCACTGTCCCGGTTACCTCTTTGCTAACATTCTCTTCAGAGCCGCAGTGAAACCAGGAACCACGTGGAGAAGGCACCCACACTGAAAGTGCCTGGAGGGAACATTGGGGCTTCTTCTCAGTGTCTCTGACATAGGGTTTCACTGTCCCGGGAAAGTCTCTGCTAACACCGTGCAGAGCGCTGTGCCCAATGTACAGAAACGTCTTGCGGTATCTCCTACAGGGAAAGTGCCAGGAGGGAATTGTGGAGCTTGTTCTCAGTGTCTCTGAGAATTGCTCTGATTATCTGTGTGACCTCTTTGCTAAGACTCTCCAGAGAGCCGTCCTCAAAACAAACACACATCTTGACATATCTCCCACATTGATCGCAGTGTCTCCAGAAACGGCATTCAAGGAGCCAGGACCTTTTCTCCCTACACTGTCCATTGAGTTGTCCTCAAAACCAATATACATCCTGCTATATCTCCCACATGGAAAGTGCCAGGAGGGAGAAGTGGGGATTATGTTTAGACTTTCTCGGAACTGCTTCAAATCAACTAGATATCTTTGTGCTGTAAATCTCCCAACAGCCAAACGCAAAAGCAGCAAACATCTCGCTGTATGTCCCACATCCAAAGTGCTAAGAGAGAGCTTGCTCTCCCTGTCTTTGAGTACTGTTTTCACTGTCCCGGTTACCTCTTTGCTAACATTCTCTTCAGAGCCGCAGTGAAACCAGGAACCACGTGGAGAAGGCACCCACACTGAAAGTGCCTGGAGGGAACATTGGGGCTTCTTCTCAGTGTCTCTGACATAGGGTTTCACTGTCCCGGGAAAGTCTCTGCTAACACCGTGCAGAGCGCTGTGCCCAATGTACAGAAACGTCTTGCGGTATCTCCTACAGGGAAAGTGCCAGGAGGGAATTGTGGAGCTTGTTCTCAGTGTCTCTGAAAATTGCTCTGATTATCTGTGTGACCTCTTTGCTAAGACTCTCCAGAGAGCCGTCCTCAAAACAAACACACATCTTGACATATCTCCCACATTGATCGCAGTGTCTCCAGAAACGGCATTCAAGGAGCCAGGACCTTTTCTCCCTACACTCTCCATTGAGTTGTCCTCAAAACCAATATACATCCTGCTATATCTCCCACATGGAAAGTGCCAGGAGGGAGAAGTGGGGATTATGTTTAGACTTTCTCGGAACTGCTTCAAATCAACTAGATATCTTTGTGCTGTAAATCTCCCAACAGCCAAACGCAAAAGCAGCAAACATCTCGCTGTATGTCCCACATCCAAAGTGCCAAGAGAGAGCTTGCTCTCCCTGTCTTTGAGTACTGTTTTCACTGTCCCGGTTACCTCTTTGCTAACATTCTCTTCAGAGCCGCAGTGAAACCAGGAACCGCGTGGAGAAGGCACCCACACTGAAAGTGCCTGGAGGGAACATTGGGGCTTCTTCTCAGTGTCTCTGACATAGGGTTTCACTGTCCCGGGAAAGTCTCTGCTAACACCGTGCAGAGCGCTGTGCCCAATGTACAGAAACGTCTTGCGGTATCTCCTACAGGGAAAGTGCCAGGAGGGAATTGTGGAGCTTGTTCTCAGTGTCTCTGAGAATTGCTCTGATTATCTGTGTGACCTCTTTGCTAAGACTCTCCAGAGAGCCGTCCTCAAAACAAACACACATCTTGACATATCTCCCACATTGATCGCAGTGTCTCCAGAAACGGCATTCAAGGAGCCAGGACCTTTTCTCCCTACACTGTCCATTGAGTTGTCCTCAAAACCAATATACATCCTGCTATATCTCCCACATGGAAAGTGCCAGGAGGGAGAAGTGGGGATTATGTTTAGACTTTCTCGGAACTGCTTCAAATCAACTAGATATCTTTGTGCTGTAAATCTCCCAACAGCCAAACGCAAAAGCAGCAAACATCTCGCTGTATGTCCCACATCCAAAGTGCTAAGAGAGAGCTTGCTCTCCCTGTCTTTGAGTACTGTTTTCACTGTCCCGGTTACCTCTTTGCTAACATTCTCTTCAGAGCCGCAGTGAAACCAGGAACCACGTGGAGAAGGCACCCACACTGAAAGTGCCTGGAGGGAACATTGGGGCTTCTTCTCAGTGTCTCTGACATAGGGTTTCACTGTCCCGGGAAAGTCTCTGCTAACACCGTGCAGAGCGCTGTGCCCAATGTACAGAAACGTCTTGCGGTATCTCCTACAGGGAAAGTGCCAGGAGGGAATTGTGGAGCTTGTTCTCAGTGTCTCTGAAAATTGCTCTGATTATCTGTGTGACCTCTTTGCTAAGACTCTCCAGAGAGCCGTCCTCAAAACAAACACACATCTTGACATATCTCCCACATTGATCGCAGTGTCTCCAGAAACGGCATTCAAGGAGCCAGGACCTTTTCTCCCTACACTCTCCATTGAGTTGTCCTCAAAACCAATATACATCCTGCTATATCTCCCACATGGAAAGTGCCAGGAGGGAGAAGTGGGGATTATGTTTAGACTTTCTCGGAACTGCTTCAAATCAACTAGATATCTTTGTGCTGTAAATCTCCCAACAGCCAAACGCAAAAGCAGCAAACATCTCGCTGTATGTCCCACATCCAAAGTGCTAAGAGAGAGCTTGCTCTCCCTGTCTTTGAGTACTGTTTTCACTGTCCCGGTTACCTCTTTGCTAACATTCTCTTCAGAGCCGCAGTGAAACCAGGAACCACGTGGAGAAGGCACCCACACTGAAAGTGCCTGGAGGGAACATTGGGGCTTCTTCTCAGTGTCTCTGACATAGGGTTTCACTGTCCCGGGAAAGTCTCTGCTAACACCGTGCAGAGCGCTGTGCCCAATGTACAGAAACGTCTTGCGGTATCTCCTACAGGGAAAGTGCCAGGAGGGAATTGTGGAGCTTGTTCTCAGTGTCTCTGAGAATTGCTCTGATTATCTGTGTGACCTCTTTGCTAAGACTCTCCAGAGAGCCGTCCTCAAAACAAACACACATCTTGACATATCTCCCACATTGATCGCAGTGTCTCCAGAAACGGCATTCAAGGAGCCAGGACCTTTTCTCCCTACACTGTCCATTGAGTTGTCCTCAAAACCAATATACATCCTGCTATATCTCCCACATGGAAAGTGCCAGGAGGGAGAAGTGGGGATTATGTTTAGACTTTCTCGGAACTGCTTCAAATCAACTAGATATCTTTGTGCTGTAAATCTCCCAACAGCCAAACGCAAAAGCAGCAAACATCTCACTGTATGTCCCACATCCAAAGTGCTAAGAGAGAGCTTGCTCTCCCTGTCTTTGAGTACTGTTTTCACTGTCCCGGTTACCTCTTTGCTAACATTCTCTTCAGAGCCGCAGTGAAACCAGGAACCGCGTGGAGAAGGCACCCACACTGAAAGTGCCTGGAGGGAACATTGGGGCTTCTTCTCAGTGTCTCTGACATAGGGTTTCACTGTCCCGGGAAAGTCTCTGCTAACACCGTGCAGAGCGCTGTGCCCAATGTACAGAAACGTCTTGCGGTATCTCCTACAGGGAAAGTGCCAGGAGGGAATTGTCGAGCTTGTTCTCAGTGTCTCTGAGAATTGCCCTGATTATCTGTGTGACCTCTTTGCTAAGACTCTCCAGAGAGACGTCCTCAAAACAAACACACATCTTGACATATCTCCCACATTGATCGCAGTGTCTCCAGAAACGGCATTCAAGGAGCCAGGACCTTTTCTCCCTACACTCTCCATTGAGTTGTCCTCAAAACCAATATACATCCTGCTATATCTCCCACATGGAAAGTGCCAGGAGGGAGAAGTGGGGATTATGTTTAGACTTTCTCGGAACTGCTTCAAATCAACTAGATATCTTTGTGCTGTAAATCTCCCAAGAGCCAAACGCAAAAGCAGCAAACATCTCGCTGTATGTCCCACATCCAAAGTGCTAAGAGAGAGCTTGCTCTCCCTGTCTTTGAGTACTGTTTTCACTGTCCCGGTTACCTCTTTGCTAACATTCTCTTCAGAGCCGCAGTGAAACCAGGAACCACGTGGAGAAGGCACCCACACTGAAAGTGCCTGGAGGGAACATTGGGGCTTCTTCTCAGTGTCTCTGACATAGGGTTTCACTGTCCCGGGAAAGTCTCTGCTAACACCGTGCAGAGCGCTGTGCCCAATGTACAGAAACGTCTTGCGGTATCTCCTACAGGGAAAGTGCCAGGAGGGAATTGTGGAGCTTGTTCTCAGTGTCTCTGAGAATTGCTCTGATTATCTGTGTGACCTCTTTGCTAAGACTCTCCAGAGAGCCGTCCTCAAAACAAACACACATCTTGACATATCTCCCACATTGATCGCAGTGTCTCCAGAAACGGCATTCAAGGAGCCAGGACCTTTTCTCCCTACACTGTCCATTGAGTTGTCCTCAAAACCAATATACATCCTGCTATATCTCCCACATGGAAAGTGCCAGGAGGGAGAAGTGGGGATTATGTTTAGACTTTCTCGGAACTGCTTCAAATCAACTAGATATCTTTGTGCTGTAAATCTCCCAACAGCCAAACGCAAAAGCAGCAAACATCTCGCTGTATGTCCCACATCCAAAGTGCCAAGAGAGAGCTTGCTCTCCCTGTCTTTGAGTACTGTTTTCACTGTCCCGGTTACCTCTTTGCTAACATTCTCTTCAGAGCCGCAGTGAAACCAGGAACCGCGTGGAGAAGGCACCCACACTGAAAGTGCCTGGAGGGAACATTGGGGCTTCTTCTCAGTGTCTCTGACATAGGGTTTCACTGTCCCGGGAAAGTCTCTGCTAACACCGTGCAGAGCGCTGTGCCCAATGTACAGAAACGTCTTGCGGTATCTCCTACAGGGAAAGTGCCAGGAGGGAATTGTGGAGCTTGTTCTCAGTGTCTCTGAGAATTGCTCTGATTATCTGTGTGACCTCTTTGCTAAGACTCTCCAGAGAGCCGTCCTCAAAACAAACACACATCTTGACATATCTCCCACATTGATCGCAGTGTCTCCAGAAACGGCATTCAAGGAGCCAGGACCTTTTCTCCCTACACTCTCCATTGAGTTGTCCTCAAAACCAATATACATCCTGCTATATCTCCCACATGGAAAGTGCCAGGAGGGAGAAGTGGGGATTATGTTTAGACTTTCTCGGAACTGCTTCAAATCAACTAGATATCTTTGTGCTGTAAATCTCCCAACAGCCAAACGCAAAAGCAGCAAACATCTCGCTGTATGTCCCACATCCAAAGTGCTAAGAGAGAGCTTGCTCTCCCTGTCTTTGAGTACTGTTTTCACTGTCCCGGTTACCTCTTTGCTAACATTCTCTTCAGAGCCGCAGTGAAACCAGGAACCGCGTGGAGAAGGCACCCACACTGAAAGTGCCTGGAGGGAACATTGGGGCTTCTTCTCAGTGTCTCTGACATAGGGTTTCACTGTCCCGGGAAAGTCTCTGCTAACACCGTGCAGAGCGCTGTGCCCAATGTACAGAAACGTCTTGCGGTATCTCCTACAGGGAAAGTGCCAGGAGGGAATTGTCGAGCTTGTTCTCAGTGTCTCTGAGAATTGCTCTGATTATCTGTGTGACCTCTTTGCTAAGACTCTCCAGAGAGCCGTCCTCAAAACAAACACACATCTTGACATATCTCCCACATTGATCGCAGTGTCTCCAGAAACGGCATTCAAGGAGCCAGGACCTTTTCTCCCTACACTGTCCATTGAGTTGTCCTCAAAACCAATATACATCCTGCTATATCTCCCACATGGAAAGTGCCAGGAGGGAGAAGTGGGGATTATGTTTAGACTTTCTCGGAACTGCTTCAAATCAACTAGATATCTTTGTGCTGTAAATCTCCCAACAGCCAAACGCAAAAGCAGCAAACATCTCGCTGTATGTCCCACATCCAAAGTGCTAAGAGAGAGCCTGCTCTCCCTGTCTTTGAGTACTGTTTTCACTGTCCCGGTTACCTCTTTGCTAACATTCTCTTCAGAGCCGCAGTGAAACCAGGAACCACGTGGAGAAGGCACCCACACTGAAAGTGCCTGGAGGGAACATTGGGGCTTCTTCTCAGTGTCTCTGACATAGGGTTTCACTGTCCCGGGAAAGTCTCTGCTAACACCGTGCAGAGCGCTGTGCCCAATGTACAGAAACGTCTTGCGGTATCTCCTACAGGGAAAGTGCCAGGAGGGAATTGTCGAGCTTGTTCTCAGTGTCTCTGAGAATTGCTCTGATTATCTGTGTGACCTCTTTGCTAAGACTCTCCAGAGAGACGTCCTCAAAACAAACACACATCTTGACATATCTCCCACATTGATCGCAGTGTCTCCAGAAACGGCATTCAAGGAGCCAGGACCTTTTCTCCCTACACTCTCCATTGAGTTGTCCTCAAAACCAATATACATCCTGCTATATCTCCCACATGGAAAGTGCCAGGAGGGAGAAGTGGGGATTATGTTTAGACTTTCTCGGAACTGCTTCAAATCAACTAGATATCTTTGTGCTGTAAATCTCCCAACAGCCAAACGCAAAAGCAGCAAACATCTCGCTGTATGTCCCACATCCAAAGTGCTAAGAGAGAGCTTGCTCTCCCTGTCTTTGAGTACTGTTTTCACTGTCCCGGTTACCTCTTTGCTAACATTCTCTTCAGAGCCGCAGTGAAACCAGGAACCACGTGGAGAAGGCACCCACACTGAAAGTGCCTGGAGGGAACATTGGGGCTTCTTCTCAGTGTCTCTGACATAGGGTTTCACTGTCCCGGGAAAGTCTCTGCTAACACCGTGCAGAGCGCTGTGCCCAATGTACAGAAACGTCTTGCGGTATCTCCTACAGGGAAAGTGCCAGGAGGGAATTGTGGAGCTTGTTCTCAGTGTCTCTGAGAATTGCTCTGATTATCTGTGTGACCTCTTTGCTAAGACTCTCCAGAGAGCCGTCCTCAAAACAAACACACATCTTGACATATCTCCCACATTGATCGCAGTGTCTCCAGAAACGGCATTCAAGGAGCCAGGACCTTTTCTCCCTACACTGTCCATTGAGTTGTCCTCAAAACCAATATACATCCTGCTATATCTCCCACATGGAAAGTGCCAGGAGGGAGAAGTGGGGATTATGTTTAGACTTTCTCGGAACTGCTTCAAATCAACTAGATATCTTTGTGCTGTAAATCTCCCAACAGCCAAACGCAAAAGCAGCAAACATCTCGCTGTATGTCCCACATCCAAAGTGCCAAGAGAGAGCTTGCTCTCCCTGTCTTTGAGTACTGTTTTCACTGTCCCGGTTACCTCTTTGCTAACATTCTCTTCAGAGCCGCAGTGAAACCAGGAACCACGTGGAGAAGGCACCCACACTGAAAGTGCCTGGAGGGAACATTGGGGCTTCTTCTCAGTGTCTCTGACATAGGGTTTCACTGTCCCGGGAAAGTCTCTGCTAACACCGTGCAGAGCGCTGTGCCCAATGTACAGAAACGTCTTGCGGTATCTCCTACAGGGAAAGTGCCAGGAGGGAATTGTCGAGCTTGTTCTCAGTGTCTCTGAGAATTGCTCTGATTATCTGTGTGACCTCTTTGCTAAGACTCTCCAGAGAGCCGTCCTCAAAACAAACACACATCTTGACATATCTCCCACATTGATCGCAGTGTCTCCAGAAACGGCATTCAAGGAGCCAGGACCTTTTCTCCCTACACTCTCCATTGAGTTGTCCTCAAAACCAATATACATCCTGCTATATCTCCCACATGGAAAGTGCCAGGAGGGAGAAGTGGGGATTATGTTTAGACTTTCTCGGAACTGCTTCAAATCAACTAGATATCTTTGTGCTGTAAATCTCCCAACAGCCAAACGCAAAAGCAGCAAACATCTCGCTGTATGTCCCACATCCAAAGTGCCAAGAGAGAGCTTGCTCTCCCTGTCTTTGAGTACTGTTTTCACTGTCCCGGTTACCTCTTTGCTAACATTCTCTTCAGAGCCGCAGTGAAACCAGGAACCACGTGGAGAAGGCACCCACACTGAAAGTGCCTGGAGGGAACATTGGGGCTTCTTCTCAGTGTCTCTGACATAGGGTTTCACTGTCCCGGGAAAGTCTCTGCTAACACCGTGCAGAGCGCTGTGCCCAATGTACAGAAACGTCTTGCGGTATCTCCTACAGGGAAAGTGCCAGGAGGGAATTGTGGAGCTTGTTCTCAGTGTCTCTGAGAATTGCTCTGATTATCTGTGTGACCTCTTTGCTAAGACTCTCCAGAGAGCCGTCCTCAAAACAAACACACATCTTGACATATCTCCCACATTGATCGCAGTGTCTCCAGAAACGGCATTCAAGGAGCCAGGAGCTTTTCTCCCTACACTGTCCATTGAGTTGTCCTCAAAACCAATATACATCCTGCTATATCTCCCACATGGAAAGTGCCAGGAGGGAGAAGTGGGGATTATGTTTAGACTTTCTCGGAACTGCTTCAAATCAACTAGATATCTTTGTGCTGTAAATCTCCCAACAGCCAAACGCAAAAGCAGCAAACATCTCGCTGTATGTCCCACATCCAAAGTGCTAAGAGAGAGCTTGCTCTCCCTGTCTTTGAGTACTGTTTTCACTGTCCCGGTTACCTCTTTGCTAACATTCTCTTCAGAGCCGCAGTGAAACCAGGAACCACGTGGAGAAGGCACCCACACTGAAAGTGCCTGGAGGGAACATTGGGGCTTCTTCTCAGTGTCTCTGACATAGGGTTTCACTGTCCCGGGAAAGTCTCTGCTAACACCGTGCAGAGCGCTGTGCCCAATGTACAGAAACGTCTTGCGGTATCTCCTACAGGGAAAGTGCCAGGAGGGAATTGTCGAGCTTGTTCTCAGTGTCTCTGAGAATTGCTCTGATTATCTGTGTGACCTCTTTGCTAAGACTCTCCAGAGAGCCGTCCTCAAAACAAACACACATCTTGACATATCTCCCACATTGATCGCAGTGTCTCCAGAAACGGCATTCAAGGAGCCAGGACCTTTTCTCCCTACACTCTCCATTGAGTTGTCCTCAAAACCAATATACATCCTGCTATATCTCCCACATGGAAAGTGCCAGGAGGGAGAAGTGGGGATTATGTTTAGACTTTCTCGGAACTGCTTCAAATCAACTAGATATCTTTGTGCTGTAAATCTCCCAACAGCCAAACGCAAAAGCAGCAAACATCTCGCTGTATGTCCCACATCCAAAGTGCTAAGAGAGAGCTTGCTCTCCCTGTCTTTGAGTACTGTTTTCACTGTCCCGGTTACCTCTTTGCTAACATTCTCTTCAGAGCCGCAGTGAAACCAGGAACCGCGTGGAGAAGGCACCCACACTGAAAGTGCCTGGAGGGAACATTGGGGCTTCTTCTCAGTGTCTCTGACATAGGGTTTCACTGTCCCGGGAAAGTCTCTGCTAACACCGTGCAGAGCGCTGTGCCCAATGTACAGAAACGTCTTGCGGTATCTCCTAAAGGGAAAGTGCCAGGAGGGAATTGTGGAGCTTGTTCTCAGTGTCTCTGAGAATTGCTCTGATTATCTGTGTGACCTCTTTGCTAAGACTCTCCAGAGAGCCGTCCTCAAAACAAACACACATCTTGACATATCTCCCACATTGATCGCAGTGTCTCCAGAAACGGCATT
This sequence comes from Chroicocephalus ridibundus, assembly GCF_963924245.1. Lineage (NCBI taxonomy): Eukaryota > Metazoa > Chordata > Aves > Charadriiformes > Laridae > Chroicocephalus > Chroicocephalus ridibundus. Next base: position 20,101,596 of record NC_086295.1, on the reverse strand, counting down.
CAAGGAGCCAGGACCTTTTCTCCCTACACTGTCCATTGAGTTGTCCTCAAAACCAATATACATCCTGCTAGATCTCCCACATGGAAAGTGCCAGGAGGGAGAAGTGGGGATTATGTTTAGACTTTCTCGGAACTGCTTCAAATCAACTAGATATCTTTGTGCTGTAAATCTCCCAACAGCCAAACGCAAAAGCAGCAAACATCTCGCTGTATGTCCCACATCCAAAGTGCTAAGAGAGAGCTTGCTCTCCCTGTCTTTGAGTACTGTTTTCACTGTCCCGGTTACCTCTTTGCTAACATTCTCTTCAGAGCCGCAGTGAAACCAGGAACCACGTGGAGAAGGCACCCACACTGAAAGTGCCTGGAGGGAACATTGGGGCTTCTTCTCAGTGTCTCTGACATAGGGTTTCACTGTCCCGGGAAAGTCTCTGCTAACACCGTGCAGAGCGCTGTGCCCAATGTACAGAAACGTCTTGCGGTATCTCCTACAGGGAAAGTGCCAGGAGGGAATTGTGGAGCTTGTTCTCAGTGTCTCTGAGAATTGCTCTGATTATCTGTGTGACCTCTTTGCTAAGACTCTCCAGAGAGCCGTCCTCAAAACAAACACACATCTTGACATATCTCCCACATTGATCGCAGTGTCTCCAGAAACGGCATTCAAGGAGCCAGGACCTTTTCTCCCTACACTGTCCATTGAGTTGTCCTCAAAACCAATATACATCCTGCTATATCTCCCACATGGAAAGTGCCAGGAGGGAGAAGTGGGGATTATGTTTAGACTTTCTCGGAACTGCTTCAAATCAACTAGATATCTTTGTGCTGTAAATCTCCCAACAGCCAAACGCAAAAGCAGCAAACATCTCGCTGTATGTCCCACATCCAAAGTGCCAAGAGAGAGCTTGCTCTCCCTGTCTTTGAGTACTGTTTTCACTGTCCCGGTTACCTCTTTGCTAACATTCTCTTCAGAGCCGCAGTGAAACCAGGAACCGCGTGGAGAAGGCACCCACACTGAAAGTGCCTGGAGGGAACATTGGGGCTTCTTCTCAGTGTCTCTGACATAGGGTTTCACTGTCCCGGGAAAGTCTCTGCTAACACCGTGCAGAGCGCTGTGCCCAATGTACAGAAACGTCTTGCGGTATCTCCTACAGGGAAAGTGCCAGGAGGGAATTGTCGAGCTTGTTCTCAGTGTCTCTGAGAATTGCCCTGATTATCTGTGTGACCTCTTTGCTAAGACTCTCCAGAGAGACGTCCTCAAAACAAACACACATCTTGACATATCTCCCACATTGATCGCAGTGTCTCCAGAAACGGCATTCAAGGAGCCAGGACCTTTTCTCCCTACACTCTCCATTGAGTTGTCCTCAAAACCAATATACATCCTGCTATATCTCCCACATGGAAAGTGCCAGGAGGGAGAAGTGGGGATTATGTTTAGACTTTCTCGGAACTGCTTCAAATCAACTAGATATCTTTGTGCTGTAAATCTCCCAACAGCCAAACGCAAAAGCAGCAAACATCTCGCTGTATGTCCCACATTGAAAGTGCTAAGAGAGAGCTTGCTCTCCCTGTCTTTGAGTACTGTTTTCACTGTCCCGGTTACCTCTTTGCTAACATTCTCTTCAGAGCCGCAGTGAAACCAGGAACCACGTGGAGAAGGCACCCACACTGAAAGTGCCTGGAGGGAACATTGGGGCTTCTTCTCAGTGTCTCTGACATAGGGTTTCACTGTCCCGGGAAAGTCTCTGCTAACACCGTGCAGAGCGCTGTGCCCAATGTACAGAAACGTCTTGCGGTATCTCCTACAGGGAAAGTGCCAGGAGGGAATTGTGGAGCTTGTTCTCAGTGTCTCTGAGAATTGCTCTGATTATCTGTGTGACCTCTTTGCTAAGACTCTCCAGAGAGCCGTCCTCAAAACAAACACACATCTTGACATATCTCCCACATTGATCGCAGTGTCTCCAGAAACGGCATTCAAGGAGCCAGGAGCTTTTCTCCCTACACTGTCCATTGAGTTGTCCTCAAAACCAATATACATCCTGCTATATCTCCCACATGGAAAGTGCCAGGAGGGAGAAGTGGGGATTATGTTTAGACTTTCTCGGAACTGCTTCAAATCAACTAGATATCTTTGTGCTGTAAATCTCCCAAGAGCCAAACGCAAAAGCAGCAAACATCTCGCTGTATGTCCCACATCCAAAGTGCTAAGAGAGAGCTTGCTCTCCCTGTCTTTGAGTACTGTTTTCACTGTCCCGGTTACCTCTTTGCTAACATTCTCTTCAGAGCCGCAGTGAAACCAGGAACCGCGTGGAGAAGGCACCCACACTGAAAGTGCCTGGAGGGAACATTGGGGCTTCTTCTCAGTGTCTCTGACATAGGGTTTCACTGTCCCGGGAAAGTCTCTGCTAACACCGTGCAGAGCGCTGTGCCCAATGTACAGAAACGTCTTGCGGTATCTCCTACAGGGAAAGTGCCAGGAGGGAACTGTCGAGCTTGTTCTCAGTGTCTCTGAGAATTGCTCTGATTATCTGTGTGACCTCTTTGCTAAGACTCTCCAGAGAGCCGTCCTGAAAACAAACACACATCTTGACATATCTCCCACATTGATCGCAGTGTCTCCAGAAACGGCATTCAAGGAGCCAGGACCTTTTCTCCCTACACTGTCCATTGAGTTGTCCTCAAAACCAATATACATCCTGCTATATCTCCCACATGGAAAGTGCCAGGAGGGAGAAGTGGGGATTATGTTTAGACTTTCTCGGAACTGCTTCAAATCAACTAGATATCTTTGTGCTGTAAATCTCCCAACAGCCAAACGCAAAAGCAGCAAACATCTCGCTGTATGTCCCACATCGAAAGTGCTAAGAGAGAGCTTGCTCTCCCTGTCTTTGAGTACTGTTTTCACTGTCCCGGTTACCTCTTTGCTAACATTCTCTTCAGAGCCGCAGTGAAACCAGGAACCACGTGGAGAAGGCACCCACACTGAAAGTGCCTGGAGGGAACATTGGGGCTTCTTCTCAGTGTCTCTGACATAGGGTTTCACTGTCCCGGGAAAGTCTCTGCTAACACCGTGCAGAGCGCTGTGCCCAATGTACAGAAACGTCTTGCGGTATCTCCTACAGGGAAAGTGCCAGGAGGGAATTGTGGAGCTTGTTCTCAGTGTCTCTGAGAATTGCTCTGATTATCTGTGTGACCTCTTTGCTAAGACTCTCCAGAGAGCCGTCCTCAAAACAAACACACATCTTGACATATCTCCCACATTGATCGCAGTGTCTCCAGAAACGGCATTCAAGGAGCCAGGACCTTTTCTCCCTACACTGTCCATTGAGTTGTCCTCAAAACCAATATACATCCTGCTATATCTCCCACATGGAAAGTGCCAGGAGGGAGAAGTGGGGATTATGTTTAGACTTTCTCGGAACTGCTTCAAATCAACTAGATATCTTTGTGCTGTAAATCTCCCAAGAGCCAAACGCAAAAGCAGCAAACATCTCGCTGTATGTCCCACATCCAAAGTGCTAAGAGAGAGCTTGCTCTCCCTGTCTTTGAGTACTGTTTTCACTGTCCCGGTTACCTCTTTGCTAACATTCTCTTCAGAGCCGCAGTGAAACCAGGAACCACGTGGAGAAGGCACCCACACTGAAAGTGCCTGGAGGGAACATTGGGGCTTCTTCTCAGTGTCTCTGACATAGGGTTTCACTGTCCCGGGAAAGTCTCTGCTAACACCGTGCAGAGCGCTGTGCCCAATGTACAGAAACGTCTTGCGGTATCTCCTACAGGGAAAGTGCCAGGAGGGAATTGTGGAGCTTGTTCTCAGTGTCTCTGAGAATTGCTCTGATTATCTGTGTGACCTCTTTGCTAAGACTCTCCAGAGAGCCGTCCTCAAAACAAACACACATCTTGACATATCTCCCACATTGATCGCAGTGTCTCCAGAAACGGCATTCAAGGAGCCAGGACCTTTTCTCCCTACACTCTCCATTGAGTTGTCCTCAAAACCAATATACATCCTGCTATATCTCCCACATGGAAAGTGCCAGGAGGGAGAAGTGGGGATTATGTTTAGACTTTCTCGGAACTGCTTCAAATCAACTAGATATCTTTGTGCTGTAAATCTCCCAACAGCCAAACGCAAAAGCAGCAAACATCTCGCTGTATGTCCCACATCCAAAGTGCCAAGAGAGAGCTTGCTCTCCCTGTCTTTGAGTACTGTTTTCACTGTCCCGGTTACCTCTTTGCTAACATTCTCTTCAGAGCCGCAGTGAAACCAGGAACCGCGTGGAGAAGGCACCCACACTGAAAGTGCCTGGAGGGAACATTGGGGCTTCTTCTCAGTGTCTCTGACATAGGGTTTCACTGTCCCGGGAAAGTCTCTGCTAACACCGTGCAGAGCGCTGTGCCCAATGTACAGAAACGTCTTGCGGTATCTCCTACAGGGAAAGTGCCAGGAGGGAATTGTCGAGCTTGTTCTCAGTGTCTCTGAGAATTGCTCTGATTATCTGTGTGACCTCTTTGCTAAGACTCTCCAGAGAGACGTCCTCAAAACAAACACACATCTTGACATATCTCCCACATTGATCGCAGTGTCTCCAGAAACGGCATTCAAGGAGCCAGGACCTTTTCTCCCTACACTGTCCATTGAGTTGTCCTCAAAACCAATATACATCCTGCTATATCTCCCACATGGAAAGTGCCAGGAGGGAGAAGTGGGGATTATGTTTAGACTTTCTCGGAACTGCTTCAAATCAACTAGATATCTTTGTGCTGTAAATCTCCCAACAGCCAAACGCAAAAGCAGCAAACATCTCGCTGTATGTCCCACATCCAAAGTGCTAAGAGAGAGCTTGCTCTCCCTGTCTTTGAGTACTGTTTTCACTGTCCCGGTTACCTCTTTGCTAACATTCTCTTCAGAGCCGCAGTGAAACCAGGAACCGCGTGGAGAAGGCACCCACACTGAAAGTGCCTGGAGGGAACATTGGGGCTTCTTCTCAGTGTCTCTGACATAGGGTTTCACTGTCCCGGGAAAGTCTCTGCTAACACCGTGCAGAGCGCTGTGCCCAATGTACAGAAACGTCTTGCGGTATCTCCTACAGGGAAAGTGCCAGGAGGGAATTGTCGAGCTTGTTCTCAGTGTCTCTGAGAATTGCCCTGATTATCTGTGTGACCTCTTTGCTAAGACTCTCCAGAGAGACGTCCTCAAAACAAACACACATCTTGACATATCTCCCACATTGATCGCAGTGTCTCCAGAAACGGCATTCAAGGAGCCAGGACCTTTTCTCCCTACACTGTCCATTGAGTTGTCCTCAAAACCAATATACATCCTGCTATATCTCCCACATGGAAAGTGCCAGGAGGGAGAAGTGGGGATTATGTTTAGACTTTCTCGGAACTGCTTCAAATCAACTAGATATCTTTGTGCTGTAAATCTCCCAACAGCCAAACGCAAAAGCAGCAAACATCTCGCTGTATGTCCCACATCCAAAGTGCTAAGAGAGAGCTTGCTCTCCCTGTCTTTGAGTACTGTTTTCACTGTCCCGGTTACCTCTTTGCTAACATTCTCTTCAGAGCCGCAGTGAAACCAGGAACCGCGTGGAGAAGGCACCCACACTGAAAGTGCCTGGAGGGAACATTGGGGCTTCTTCTCAGTGTCTCTGACATAGGGTTTCACTGTCCCGGGAAAGTCTCTGCTAACACCGTGCAGAGCGCTGTGCCCAATGTACAGAAACGTCTTGCGGTATCTCCTACAGGGAAAGTGCCAGGAGGGAATTGTCGAGCTTGTTCTCAGTGTCTCTGAGAATTGCCCTGATTATCTGTGTGACCTCTTTGCTAAGACTCTCCAGAGAGACGTCCTCAAAACAAACACACATCTTGACATATCTCCCACATTGATCGCAGTGTCTCCAGAAACGGCATTCAAGGAGCCAGGACCTTTTCTCCCTACACTCTCCATTGAGTTGTCCTCAAAACCAATATACATCCTGCTATATCTCCCACATGGAAAGTGCCAGGAGGGAGAAGTGGGGATTATGTTTAGACTTTCTCGGAACTGCTTCAAATCAACTAGATATCTTTGTGCTGTAAATCTCCCAAGAGCCAAACGCAAAAGCAGCAAACATCTCGCTGTATGTCCCACATCCAAAGTGCTAAGAGAGAGCTTGCTCTCCCTGTCTTTGAGTACTGTTTTCACTGTCCCGGTTACCTCTTTGCTAACATTCTCTTCAGAGCCGCAGTGAAACCAGGAACCGCGTGGAGAAGGCACCCACACTGAAAGTGCCTGGAGGGAACATTGGGGCTTCTTCTCAGTGTCTCTGACATAGGGTTTCACTGTCCCGGGAAAGTCTCTGCTAACACCGTGCAGAGCGCTGTGCCCAATGTACAGAAACGTCTTGCGGTATCTCCTACAGGGAAAGTGCCAGGAGGGAATTGTCGAGCTTGTTCTCAGTGTCTCTGAGAATTGCTCTGATTATCTGTGTGACCTCTTTGCTAAGACTCTCCAGAGAGCCGTCCTCAAAACAAACACACATCTTGACATATCTCCCACATTGATCACAGTGTCTCCAGAAACGGCATTCAAGGAGCCAGGACCTTTTCTCCCTACACTCTCCATTGAGTTGTCCTCAAAACCAATATACATCCTGCTATATCTCCCACATGGAAAGTGCCAGGAGGGAGAAGTGGGGATTATGTTTAGACTTTCTCGGAACTGCTTCAAATCAACTAGATATCTTTGTGCTGTAAATCTCCCAACAGCCAAACGCAAAAGCAGCAAACATCTCGCTGTATGTCCCACATCCAAAGTGCCAAGAGAGAGCTTGCTCTCCCTGTCTTTGAGTACTGTTTTCACTGTCCCGGTTACCTCTTTGCTAACATTCTCTTCAGAGCCGCAGTGAAACCAGGAACCGCGTGGAGAAGGCACCCACACTGAAAGTGCCTGGAGGGAACATTGGGGCTTCTTCTCAGTGTCTCTGACATAGGGTTTCACTGTCCCGGGAAAGTCTCTGCTAACACCGTGCAGAGCGCTGTGCCCAATGTACAGAAACGTCTTGCGGTATCTCCTACAGGGAAAGTGCCAGGAGGGAATTGTGGAGCTTGTTCTCAGTGTCTCTGAGAATTGCTCTGATTATCTGTGTGACCTCTTTGCTAAGACTCTCCAGAGAGCCGTCCTCAAAACAAACACACATCTTGACATATCTCCCACATTGATCGCAGTGTCTCCAGAAACGGCATTCAAGGAGCCAGGACCTTTTCTCCCTACACTGTCCATTGAGTTGTCCTCAAAACCAATATACATCCTGCTATATCTCCCACATGGAAAGTGCCAGGAGGGAGAAGTGGGGATTATGTTTAGACTTTCTCGGAACTGCTTCAAATCAACTAGATATCTTTGTGCTGTAAATCTCCCAACAGCCAAACGCAAAAGCAGCAAACATCTCGCTGTATGTCCCACATCCAAAGTGCTAAGAGAGAGCTTGCTCTCCCTGTCTTTGAGTACTGTTTTCACTGTCCCGGTTACCTCTTTGCTAACATTCTCTTCAGAGCCGCAGTGAAACCAGGAACCGCGTGGAGAAGGCACCCACACTGAAAGTGCCTGGAGGGAACATTGGGGCTTCTTCTCAGTGTCTCTGACATAGGGTTTCACTGTCCCGGGAAAGTCTCTGCTAACACCGTGCAGAGCGCTGTGCCCAATGTACAGAAACGTCTTGCGGTATCTCCTACAGGGAAAGTGCCAGGAGGGAATTGTGGAGCTTGTTCTCAGTGTCTCTGAGAATTGCTCTGATTATCTGTGTGACCTCTTTGCTAAGACTCTCCAGAGAGCCGTCCTCAAAACAAACACACATCTTGACATATCTCCCACATTGATCGCAGTGTCTCCAGAAACGGCATTCAAGGAGCCAGGACCTTTTCTCCCTACACTGTCCATTGAGTTGTCCTCAAAACCAATATACATCCTGCTATATCTCCCACATGGAAAGTGCCAGGAGGGAGAAGTGGGGATTATGTTTAGACTTTCTCGGAACTGCTTCAAATCAACTAGATATCTTTGTGCTGTAAATCTCCCAACAGCCAAACGCAAAAGCAGCAAACATCTCGCTGTATGTCCCACATCGAAAGTGCTAAGAGAGAGCTTGCTCTCCCTGTCTTTGAGTACTGTTTTCACTGTCCCGGTTACCTCTTTGCTAACATTCTCTTCAGAGCCGCAGTGAAACCAGGAACCACGTGGAGAAGGCACCCACACTGAAAGTGCCTGGAGGGAACATTGGGGCTTCTTCTCAGTGTCTCTGACATAGGGTTTCACTGTCCCGGGAAAGTCTCTGCTAACACCGTGCAGAGCGCTGTGCCCAATGTACAGAAACGTCTTGCGGTATCTCCTACAGGGAAAGTGCCAGGAGGGAATTGTCGAGCTTGTTCTCAGTGTCTCTGAGAATTGCTCTGATTATCTGTGTGACCTCTTTGCTAAGACTCTCCAGAGAGCCGTCCTCAAAACAAACACACATCTTGACATATCTCCCACATTGATCGCAGTGTCTCCAGAAACGGCATTCAAGGAGCCAGGACCTTTTCTCCCTACACTCTCCATTGAGTTGTCCTCAAAACCAATATACATCCTGCTATATCTCCCACATGGAAAGTGCCAGGAGGGAGAAGTGGGGATTATGTTTAGACTTTCTCGGAACTGCTTCAAATCAACTAGATATCTTTGTGCTGTAAATCTCCCAAGAGCCAAACGCAAAAGCAGCAAACATCTCGCTGTATGTCCCACATCCAAAGTGCTAAGAGAGAGCTTGCTCTCCCTGTCTTTGAGTACTGTTTTCACTGTCCCGGTTACCTCTTTGCTAACATTCTCTTCAGAGCCGCAGTGAAACCAGGAACCGCGTGGAGAAGGCACCCACACTGAAAGTGCCTGGAGGGAACATTGGGGCTTCTTCTCAGTGTCTCTGACATAGGGTTTCACTGTCCCGGGAAAGTCTCTGCTAACACCGTGCAGAGCGCTGTGCCCAATGTACAGAAACGTCTTGCGGTATCTCCTACAGGGAAAGTGCCAGGAGGGAATTGTCGAGCTTGTTCTCAGTGTCTCTGAGAATTGCTCTGATTATCTGTGTGACCTCTTTGCTAAGACTCTCCAGAGAGCCGTCCTCAAAACAAACACACATCTTGACATATCTCCCACATTGATCGCAGTGTCTCCAGAAACGGCATTCAAGGAGCCAGGACCTTTTCTCCCTACACTGTCCATTGAGTTGTCCTCAAAACCAATATACATCCTGCTATATCTCCCACATGGAAAGTGCCAGGAGGGAGAAGTGGGGATTATGTTTAGACTTTCTCGGAACTGCTTCAAATCAACTAGATATCTTTGTGCTGTAAATCTCCCAACAGCCAAACGCAAAAGCAGCAAACATCTCGCTGTATGTCCCACATCCAAAGTGCCAAGAGAGAGCTTGCTCTCCCTGTCTTTGAGTACTGTTTTCACTGTCCCGGTTACCTCTTTGCTAACATTCTCTTCAGAGCCGCAGTGAAACCAGGAACCGCGTGGAGAAGGCACCCACACTGAAAGTGCCTGGAGGGAACATTGGGGCTTCTTCTCAGTGTCTCTGACATAGGGTTTCACTGTCGCGGGAAAGTCTCTGCTAACACCGTGCAGAGCGCTGTGCCCAATGTACAGAAACGTCTTGCGGTATCTCCTACAGGGAAAGTGCCAGGAGGGAATTGTCGAGCTTGTTCTCAGTGTCTCTGAGAATTGCCCTGATTATCTGTGTGACCTCTTTGCTAAGACTCTCCAGAGAGACGTCCTCAAAACAAACACACATCTTGACATATCTCCCACATTGATCGCAGTGTCTCCAGAAACGGCATTCAAGGAGCCAGGACCTTTTCTCCCTACACTCTCCATTGAGTTGTCCTCAAAACCAATATACATCCTGCTATATCTCCCACATGGAAAGTGCCAGGAGGGAGAAGTGGGGATTATGTTTAGACTTTCTCGGAACTGCTTCAAATCAACTAGATATCTTTGTGCTGTAAATCTCCCAACAGCCAAACGCAAAAGCAGCAAACATCTCGCTGTATGTCCCACATTGAAAGTGCTAAGAGAGAGCTTGCTCTCCCTGTCTTTGAGTACTGTTTTCACTGTCCCGGTTACCTCTTTGCTAACATTCTCTTCAGAGCCGCAGTGAAACCAGGAACCACGTGGAGAAGGCACCCACACTGAAAGTGCCTGGAGGGAACATTGGGGCTTCTTCTCAGTGTCTCTGACATAGGGTTTCACTGTCCCGGGAAAGTCTCTGCTAACACCGTGCAGAGCGCTGTGCCCAATGTACAGAAACGTCTTGCGGTATCTCCTACAGGGAAAGTGCCAGGAGGGAATTGTGGAGCTTGTTCTCAGTGTCTCTGAGAATTGCTCTGATTATCTGTGTGACCTCTTTGCTAAGACTCTCCAGAGAGCCGTCCTCAAAACAAACACACATCTTGACATATCTCCCACATTGATCGCAGTGTCTCCAGAAACGGCATTCAAGGAGCCAGGAGCTTTTCTCCCTACACTGTCCATTGAGTTGTCCTCAAAACCAATATACATCCTGCTATATCTCCCACATGGAAAGTGCCAGGAGGGAGAAGTGGGGATTATGTTTAGACTTTCTCGGAACTGCTTCAAATCAACTAGATATCTTTGTGCTGTAAATCTCCCAAGAGCCAAACGCAAAAGCAGCAAACATCTCGCTGTATGTCCCACATCCAAAGTGCTAAGAGAGAGCTTGCTCTCCCTGTCTTTGAGTACTGTTTTCACTGTCCCGGTTACCTCTTTGCTAACATTCTCTTCAGAGCCGCAGTGAAACCAGGAACCACGTGGAGAAGGCACCCACACTGAAAGTGCCTGGAGGGAACATTGGGGCTTCTTCTCAGTGTCTCTGACATAGGGTTTCACTGTCCCGGGAAAGTCTCTGCTAACACCGTGCAGAGCGCTGTGCCCAATGTACAGAAACGTCTTGCGGTATCTCCTACAGGGAAAGTGCCAGGAGGGAATTGTCGAGCTTGTTCTCAGTGTCTCTGAGAATTGCTCTGATTATCTGTGTGACCTCTTTGCTAAGACTCTCCAGAGAGCCGTCCTCAAAACAAACACACATCTTGACATATCTCCCACATTGATCGCAGTGTCTCCAGAAACGGCATTCAAGGAGCCAGGACCTTTTCTCCCTACACTCTCCATTGAGTTGTCCTCAAAACCAATATACATCCTGCTATATCTCCCACATGGAAAGTGCCAGGAGGGAGAAGTGGGGATTATGTTTAGACTTTCTCGGAACTGCTTCAAATCAACTAGATATCTTTGTGCTGTAAATCTCCCAACAGCCAAACGCAAAAGCAGCAAACATCTCGCTGTATGTCCCACATCCAAAGTGCCAAGAGAGAGCTTGCTCTCCCTGTCTTTGAGTACTGTTTTCACTGTCCCGGTTACCTCTTTGCTAACATTCTCTTCAGAGCCGCAGTGAAACCAGGAACCGCGTGGAGAAGGCACCCACACTGAAAGTGCCTGGAGGGAACATTGGGGCTTCTTCTCAGTGTCTCTGACATAGGGTTTCACTGTCCCGGGAAAGTCTCTGCTAACACCGTGCAGAGCGCTGTGCCCAATGTACAGAAACGTCTTGCGGTATCTCCTACAGGGAAAGTGCCAGGAGGGAATTGTGGAGCTTGTTCTCAGTGTCTCTGAGAATTGCTCTGATTATCTGTGTGACCTCTTTGCTAAGACTCTCCAGAGAGACGTCCTCAAAACAAACACACATCTTGACATATCTCCCACATTGATCGCAGTGTCTCCAGAAACGGCATTCAAGGAGCCAGGACCTTTTCTCCCTACACTGTCCATTGAGTTGTCCTCAAAACCAATATACATCCTGCTATATCTCCCACATGGAAAGTGCCAGGAGGGAGAAGTGGGGATTATGTTTAGACTTTCTCGGAACTGCTTCAAATCAACTAGATATCTTTGTGCTGTAAATCTCCCAACAGCCAAACGCAAAAGCAGCAAACATCTCGCTGTATGTCCCACATCCAAAGTGCTAAGAGAGAGCTTGCTCTCCCTGTCTTTGAGTACTGTTTTCACTGTCCCGGTTACCTCTTTGCTAACATTCTCTTCAGAGCCGCAGTGAAACCAGGAACCGCGTGGAGAAGGCACCCACACTGAAAGTGCCTGGAGGGAACATTGGGGCTTCTTCTCAGTGTCTCTGACATAGGGTTTCACTGTCCCGGGAAAGTCTCTGCTAACACCGTGCAGAGCGCTGTGCCCAATGTACAGAAACGTCTTGCGGTATCTCCTACAGGGAAAGTGCCAGGAGGGAATTGTCGAGCTTGTTCTCAGTGTCTCTGAGAATTGCCCTGATTATCTGTGTGACCTCTTTGCTAAGACTCTCCAGAGAGACGTCCTCAAAACAAACACACATCTTGACATATCTCCCACATTGATCGCAGTGTCTCCAGAAACGGCATTCAAGGAGCCAGGACCTTTTCTCCCTACACTCTCCATTGAGTTGTCCTCAAAACCAATATACATCCTGCTATATCTCCCACATGGAAAGTGCCAGGAGGGAGAAGTGGGGATTATGTTTAGACTTTCTCGGAACTGCTTCAAATCAACTAGATATCTTTGTGCTGTAAATCTCCCAAGAGCCAAACGCAAAAGCAGCAAACATCTCGCTGTATGTCCCACATCCAAAGTGCTAAGAGAGAGCTTGCTCTCCCTGTCTTTGAGTACTGTTTTCACTGTCCCGGTTACCTCTTTGCTAACATTCTCTTCAGAGCCGCAGTGAAACCAGGAACCGCGTGGAGAAGGCACCCACACTGAAAGTGCCTGGAGGGAACATTGGGGCTTCTTCTCAGTGTCTCTGACATAGGGTTTCACTGTCCCGGGAAAGTCTCTGCTAACACCGTGCAGAGCGCTGTGCCCAATGTACAGAAACGTCTTGCGGTATCTCCTACAGGGAAAGTGCCAGGAGGGAATTGTCGAGCTTGTTCTCAGTGTCTCTGAGAATTGCTCTGATTATCTGTGTGACCTCTTTGCTAAGACTCTCCAGAGAGCCGTCCTCAAAACAAACACACATCTTGACATATCTCCCACATTGATCACAGTGTCTCCAGAAACGGCATTCAAGGAGCCAGGACCTTTTCTCCCTACACTCTCCATTGAGTTGTCCTCAAAACCAATATACATCCTGCTATATCTCCCACATGGAAAGTGCCAGGAGGGAGAAGTGGGGATTATGTTTAGACTTTCTCGGAACTGCTTCAAATCAACTAGATATCTTTGTGCTGTAAATCTCCCAACAGCCAAACGCAAAAGCAGCAAACATCTCGCTGTATGTCCCACATCCAAAGTGCCAAGAGAGAGCTTGCTCTCCCTGTCTTTGAGTACTGTTTTCACTGTCCCGGTTACCTCTTTGCTAACATTCTCTTCAGAGCCGCAGTGAAACCAGGAACCGCGTGGAGAAGGCACCCACACTGAAAGTGCCTGGAGGGAACATTGGGGCTTCTTCTCAGTGTCTCTGACATAGGGTTTCACTGTCCCGGGAAAGTCTCTGCTAACACCGTGCAGAGCGCTGTGCCCAATGTACAGAAACGTCTTGCGGTATCTCCTACAGGGAAAGTGCCAGGAGGGAATTGTCGAGCTTGTTCTCAGTGTCTCTGAGAATTGCTCTGATTATCTGTGTGACCTCTTTGCTAAGACTCTCCAGAGAGCCGTCCTCAAAACAAACACACATCTTGACATATCTCCCACATTGATCGCAGTGTCTCCAGAAACGGCATTCAAGGAGCCAGGACCTTTTCTCCCTACACTCTCCATTGAGTTGTCCTCAAAACCAATATACATCCTGCTATATCTCCCACATGGAAAGTGCCAGGAGGGAGAAGTGGGGATTATGTTTAGACTTTCTCGGAACTGCTTCAAATCAACTAGATATCTTTGTGCTGTAAATCTCCCAACAGCCAAACGCAAAAGCAGCAAACATCTCGCTGTATGTCCCACATCCAAAGTGCCAAGAGAGAGCTTGCTCTCCCTGTCTTTGAGTACTGTTTTCACTGTCCCGGTTACCTCTTTGCTAACATTCTCTTCAGAGCCGCAGTGAAACCAGGAACCGCGTGGAGAAGGCACCCACACTGAAAGTGCCTGGAGGGAACATTGGGGCTTCTTCTCAGTGTCTCTGACATAGGGTTTCACTGTCCCGGGAAAGTCTCTGCTAACACCGTGCAGAGCGCTGTGCCCAATGTACAGAAACGTCTTGCGGTATCTCCTACAGGGAAAGTGCCAGGAGGGAATTGTGGAGCTTGTTCTCAGTGTCTCTGAGAATTGCTCTGATTATCTGTGTGACCTCTTTGCTAAGACTCTCCAGAGAGCCGTCCTCAAAACAAACACACATCTTGACATATCTCCCACATTGATCGCAGTGTCTCCAGAAACGGCATTCAAGGAGCCAGGACCTTTTCTCCCTACACTGTCCATTGAGTTGTCCTCAAAACCAATATACATCCTGCTATATCTCCCACATGGAAAGTGCCAGGAGGGAGAAGTGGGGATTATGTTTAGACTTTCTCGGAACTGCTTCAAATCAACTAGATATCTTTGTGCTGTAAATCTCCCAACAGCCAAACGCAAAAGCAGCAAACATCTCGCTGTATGTCCCACATCGAAAGTGCTAAGAGAGAGCTTGCTCTCCCTGTCTTTGAGTACTGTTTTCACTGTCCCGGTTACCTCTTTGCTAACATTCTCTTCAGAGCCGCAGTGAAACCAGGAACCACGTGGAGAAGGCACCCACACTGAAAGTGCCTGGAGGGAACATTGGGGCTTCTTCTCAGTGTCTCTGACATAGGGTTTCACTGTCCCGGGAAAGTCTCTGCTAACACCGTGCAGAGCGCTGTGCCCAATGTACAGAAACGTCTTGCGGTATCTCCTACAGGGAAAGTGCCAGGAGGGAATTGTGGAGCTTGTTCTCAGTGTCTCTGAGAATTGCTCTGATTATCTGTGTGACCTCTTTGCTAAGACTCTCCAGAGAGCCGTCCTCAAAACAAACACACATCTTGACATATCTCCCACATTGATCGCAGTGTCTCCAGAAACGGCATTCAAGGAGCCAGGACCTTTTCTCCCTACACTGTCCATTGAGTTGTCCTCAAAACCAATATACATCCTGCTATATCTCCCACATGGAAAGTGCCAGGAGGGAGAAGTGGGGATTATGTTTAGACTTTCTCGGAACTGCTTCAAATCAACTAGATATCTTTGTGCTGTAAATCTCCCAAGAGCCAAACGCAAAAGCAGCAAACATCTCGCTGTATGTCCCACATCCAAAGTGCTAAGAGAGAGCTTGCTCTCCCTGTCTTTGAGTACTGTTTTCACTGTCCCGGTTACCTCTTTGCTAACATTCTCTTCAGAGCCGCAGTGAAACCAGGAACCACGTGGAGAAGGCACCCACACTGAAAGTGCCTGGAGGGAACATTGGGGCTTCTTCTCAGTGTCTCTGACATAGGGTTTCACTGTCCCGGGAAAGTCTCTGCTAACACCGTGCAGAGCGCTGTGCCCAATGTACAGAAACGTCTTGCGGTATCTCCTACAGGGAAAGTGCCAGGAGGGAATTGTGGAGCTTGTTCTCAGTGTCTCTGAGAATTGCTCTGATTATCTGTGTGACCTCTTTGCTAAGACTCTCCAGAGAGCCGTCCTCAAAACAAACACACATCTTGACATATCTCCCACATTGATCGCAGTGTCTCCAGAAACGGCATTCAAGGAGCCAGGACCTTTTCTCCCTACACTCTCCATTGAGTTGTCCTCAAAACCAATATACATCCTGCTATATCTCCCACATGGAAAGTGCCAGGAGGGAGAAGTGGGGATTATGTTTAGACTTTCTCGGAACTGCTTCAAATCAACTAGATATCTTTGTGCTGTAAATCTCCCAACAGCCAAACGCAAAAGCAGCAAACATCTCGCTGTATGTCCCACATCGAAAGTGCCAAGAGAGAGCTTGCTCTCCCTGTCTTTGAGTACTGTTTTCACTGTCCCGGTTACCTCTTTGCTAACATTCTCTTCAGAGCCGCAGTGAAACCAGGAACCGCGTGGAGAAGGCACCCACACTGAAAGTGCCTGGAGGGAACATTGGGGCTTCTTCTCAGTGTCTCTGACATAGGGTTTCACTGTCCCGGGAAAGTCTCTGCTAACACCGTGCAGAGCGCTGTGCCCAATGTACAGAAACGTCTTGCGGTATCTCCTACAGGGAAAGTGCCAGGAGGGAATTGTCGAGCTTGTTCTCAGTGTCTCTGAGAATTGCTCTGATTATCTGTGTGACCTCTTTGCTAAGACTCTCCAGAGAGCCGTCCTCAAAACAAACACACATCTTGACATATCTCCCACATTGATCGCAGTGTCTCCAGAAACGGCATTCAAGGAGCCAGGACCTTTTCTCCCTACACTCTCCATTGAGTTGTCCTCAAAACCAATATACATCCTGCTATATCTCCCACATGGAAAGTGCCAGGAGGGAGAAGTGGGGATTATGTTTAGACTTTCTCGGAACTGCTTCAAATCAACTAGATATCTTTGTGCTGTAAATCTCCCAACAGCCAAACGCAAAAGCAGCAAACATCTCGCTGTATGTCCCACATCCAAAGTGCTAAGAGAGAGCTTGCTCTCCCTGTCTTTGAGTACTGTTTTCACTGTCCCGGTTACCTCTTTGCTAACATTCTCTTCAGAGCCGCAGTGAAACCAGGAACCACGTGGAGAAGGCACCCACACTGAAAGTGCCTGGAGGGAACATTGGGGCTTCTTCTCAGTGTCTCTGACATAGGGTTTCACTGTCCCGGGAAAGTCTCTGCTAACACCGTGCAGAGCGCTGTGCCCAATGTACAGAAACGTCTTGCGGTATCTCCTACAGGGAAAGTGCCAGGAGGGAATTGTCGAGCTTGTTCTCAGTGTCTCTGAGAATTGCCCTGATTATCTGTGTGACCTCTTTGCTAAGACTCTCCAGAGAGACGTCCTCAAAACAAACACACATCTTGACATATCTCCCACATTGATCGCAGTGTCTCCAGAAACGGCATTCAAGGAGCCAGGACCTTTTCTCCCTACACTCTCCATTGAGTTGTCCTCAAAACCAATATACATCCTGCTATATCTCCCACATGGAAAGTGCCAGGAGGGAGAAGTGGGGATTATGTTTAGACTTTCTCGGAACTGCTTCAAATCAACTAGATATCTTTGTGCTGTAAATCTCCCAAGAGCCAAACGCAAAAGCAGCAAACATCTCGCTGTATGTCCCACATCCAAAGTGCTAAGAGAGAGCTTGCTCTCCCTGTCTTTGAGTACTGTTTTCACTGTCCCGGTTACCTCTTTGTTAACATTCTCTTCAGAGCCGCAGTGAAACCAGGAACCGCGTGGAGAAGGCACCCACACTGAAAGTGCCTGGAGGGAACATTGGGGCTTCTTCTCAGTGTCTCTGACATAGGGTTTCACTGTCCCGGGAAAGTCTCTGCTAACACCGTGCAGAGCGCTGTGCCCAATGTACAGAAACGTCTTGCGGTATCTCCTACAGGGAAAGTGCCAGGAGGGAATTGTCGAGCTTGTTCTCAGTGTCTCTGAGAATTGCCCTGATTATCTGTGTGACCTCTTTGCTAAGACTCTCCAGAGAGACGTCCTCAAAACAAACACACATCTTGACATATCTCCCACATTGATCGCAGTGTCTCCAGAAACGGCATTCAAGGAGCCAGGACCTTTTCTCCCTACACTGTCCATTGAGTTGTCCTCAAAACCAATATACATCCTGCTATATCTCCCACATGGAAAGTGCCAGGAGGGAGAAGTGGGGATTATGTTTAGACTTTCTCGGAACTGCTTCAAATCAACTAGATATCTTTGTGCTGTAAATCTCCCAAGAGCCAAACGCAAAAGCAGCAAACATCTCGCTGTATGTCCCACATCCAAAGTGCTAAGAGAGAGCTTGCTCTCCCTGTCTTTGAGTACTGTTTTCACTGTCCCGGTTACCTCTTTGCTAACATTCTCTTCAGAGCCGCAGTGAAACCAGGAACCACGTGGAGAAGGCACCCACACTGAAAGTGCCTGGAGGGAACATTGGGGCTTCTTCTCAGTGTCTCTGACATAGGGTTTCACTGTCCCGGGAAAGTCTCTGCTAACACCGTGCAGAGCGCTGTGCCCAATGTACAGAAACGTCTTGCGGTATCTCCTACAGGGAAAGTGCCAGGAGGGAATTGTCGAGCTTGTTCTCAGTGTCTCTGAGAATTGCTCTGATTATCTGTGTGACCTCTTTGCTAAGACTCTCCAGAGAGCCGTCCTCAAAACAAACACACATCTTGACATATCTCCCACATTGATCACAGTGTCTCCAGAAACGGCATTCAAGGAGCCAGGACCTTTTCTCCCTACACTCTCCATTGAGTTGTCCTCAAAACCAATATACATCCTGCTATATCTCCCACATGGAAAGTGCCAGGAGGGAGAAGTGGGGATTATGTTTAGACTTTCTCGGAACTGCTTCAAATCAACTAGATATCTTTGTGCTGTAAATCTCCCAACAGCCAAACGCAAAAGCAGCAAACATCTCGCTGTATGTCCCACATCCAAAGTGCCAAGAGAGAGCTTGCTCTCCCTGTCATTGAGTACTGTTTTCACTGTCCCGGTTACCTCTTTGCTAACATTCTCTTCAGAGCCGCAGTGAAACCAGGAACCGCGTGGAGAAGGCACCCACACTGAAAGTGCCTGGAGGGAACATTGGGGCTTCTTCTCAGTGTCTCTGACATAGGGTTTCACTGTCCCGGGAAAGTCTCTGCTAACACCGTGCAGAGCGCTGTGCCCAATGTACAGAAACGTCTTGCGGTATCTCCTACAGGGAAAGTGCCAGGAGGGAATTGTCGAGCTTGTTCTCAGTGTCTCTGAGAATTGCTCTGATTATCTGTGTGACCTCTTTGCTAAGACTCTCCAGAGAGCCGTCCTCAAAACAAACACACATCTTGACATATCTCCCACATTGATCACAGTGTCTCCAGAAACGGCATTCAAGGAGCCAGGACCTTTTCTCCCTACACTCTCCATTGAGTTGTCCTCAAAACCAATATACATCCTGCTATATCTCCCACATGGAAAGTGCCAGGAGGGAGAAGTGGGGATTATGTTTAGACTTTCTCGGAACTGCTTCAAATCAACTAGATATCTTTGTGCTGTAAATCTCCCAACAGCCAAACGCAAAAGCAGCAAACATCTCGCTGTATGTCCCACATCCAAAGTGCCAAGAGAGAGCTTGCTCTCCCTGTCTTTGAGTACTGTTTTCACTGTCCCGGTTACCTCTTTGCTAACATTCTCTTCAGAGCCGCAGTGAAACCAGGAACCGCGTGGAGAAGGCACCCACACTGAAAGTGCCTGGAGGGAACATTGGGGCTTCTTCTCAGTGTCTCTGACATAGGGTTTCACTGTCCCGGGAAAGTCTCTGCTAACACCGTGCAGAGCGCTGTGCCCAATGTACAGAAACGTCTTGCGGTATCTCCTACAGGGAAAGTGCCAGGAGGGAATTGTGGAGCTTGTTCTCAGTGTCTCTGAGAATTGCTCTGATTATCTGTGTGACCTCTTTGCTAAGACTCTCCAGAGAGCCGTCCTCAAAACAAACACACATCTTGACATATCTCCCACATTGATCGCAGTGTCTCCAGAAACGGCATTCAAGGAGCCAGGACCTTTTCTCCCTACACTGTCCATTGAGTTGTCCTCAAAACCAATATACATCCTGCTATATCTCCCACATGGAAAGTGCCAGGAGGGAGAAGTGGGGATTATGTTTAGACTTTCTCGGAACTGCTTCAAATCAACTAGATATCTTTGTGCTGTAAATCTCCCAACAGCCAAACGCAAAAGCAGCAAACATCTCGCTGTATGTCCCACATCCAAAGTGCTAAGAGAGAGCTTGCTCTCCCTGTCTTTGAGTACTGTTTTCACTGTCCCGGTTACCTCTTTGCTAACATTCTCTTCAGAGCTGCAGTGAAACCAGGAACCGCGTGGAGAAGGCACCCACACTGAAAGTGCCTGGAGGGAACATTGGGGCTTCTTCTCAGTGTCTCTGACATAGGGTTTCACTGTCCCGGGAAAGTCTCTGCTAACACCGTGCAGAGCGCTGTGCCCAATGTACAGAAACGTCTTGCGGTATCTCCTACAGGGAAAGTGCCAGGAGGGAATTGTCGAGCTTGTTCTCAGTGTCTCTGAGAATTGCCCTGATTATCTGTGTGACCTCTTTGCTAAGACTCTCCAGAGAGACGTCCTCAAAACAAACACACATCTTGACATATCTCCCACATTGATCGCAGTGTCTCCAGAAACGGCATTCAAGGAGCCAGGACCTTTTCTCCCTACACTCTCCATTGAGTTGTCCTCAAAACCAATATACATCCTGCTATATCTCCCACATGGAAAGTGCCAGGAGGGAGAAGTGGGGATTATGTTTAGACTTTCTCGGAACTGCTTCAAATCAACTAGATATCTTTGTGCTGTAAATCTCCCAAGAGCCAAACGCAAAAGCAGCAAACATCTCGCTGTATGTCCCACATCCAAAGTGCTAAGAGAGAGCTTGCTCTCCCTGTCTTTGAGTACTGTTTTCACTGTCCCGGTTACCTCTTTGCTAACATTCTCTTCAGAGCCGCAGTGAAACCAGGAACCGCGTGGAGAAGGCACCCACACTGAAAGTGCCTGGAGGGAACATTGGGGCTTCTTCTCAGTGTCTCTGACATAGGGTTTCACTGTCCCGGGAAAGTCTCTGCTAACACCGTGCAGAGCGCTGTGCCCAATGTACAGAAACGTCTTGCGGTATCTCCTACAGGGAAAGTGCCAGGAGGGAATTGTGGAGCTTGTTCTCAGTGTCTCTGAGAATTGCTCTGATTATCTGTGTGACCTCTTTGCTAAGACTCTCCAGAGAGCCGTCCTCAAAACAAACACACATCTTGACATATCTCCCACATTGATCGCAGTGTCTCCAGAAACGGCATTCAAGGAGCCAGGACCTTTTCTCCCTACACTGTCCATTGAGTTGTCCTCAAAACCAATATACATCCTGCTATATCTCCCACATGGAAAGTGCCAGGAGGGAGAAGTGGGGATTATGTTTAGACTTTCTCGGAACTGCTTCAAATCAACTAGATATCTTTGTGCTGTAAATCTCCCAACAGCCAAACGCAAAAGCAGCAAACATCTCGCTGTATGTCCCACATCCAAAGTGCTAAGAGAGAGCTTGCTCTCCCTGTCTTTGAGTACTGTTTTCACTGTCCCGGTTACCTCTTTGCTAACATTCTCTTCAGAGCTGCAGTGAAACCAGGAACCGCGTGGAGAAGGCACCCACACTGAAAGTGCCTGGAGGGAACATTGGGGCTTCTTCTCAGTGTCTCTGACATAGGGTTTCACTGTCCCGGGAAAGTCTCTGCTAACACCGTGCAGAGCGCTGTGCCCAATGTACAGAAACGTCTTGCGGTATCTCCTACAGGGAAAGTGCCAGGAGGGAATTGTCGAGCTTGTTCTCAGTGTCTCTGAGAATTGCCCTGATTATCTGTGTGACCTCTTTGCTAAGACTCTCCAGAGAGACGTCCTCAAAACAAACACACATCTTGACATATCTCCCACATTGATCGCAGTGTCTCCAGAAACGGCATTCAAGGAGCCAGGACCTTTTCTCCCTACACTCTCCATTGAGTTGTCCTCAAAACCAATATACATCCTGCTATATCTCCCACATGGAAAGTGCCAGGAGGGAGAAGTGGGGATTATGTTTAGACTTTCTCGGAACTGCTTCAAATCAACTAGATATCTTTGTGCTGTAAATCTCCCAAGAGCCAAACGCAAAAGCAGCAAACATCTCGCTGTATGTCCCACATCCAAAGTGCTAAGAGAGAGCTTGCTCTCCCTGTCTTTGAGTACTGTTTTCACTGTCCCGGTTACCTCTTTGCTAACATTCTCTTCAGAGCCGCAGTGAAACCAGGAACCGCGTGGAGAAGGCACCCACACTGAAAGTGCCTGGAGGGAACATTGGGGCTTCTTCTCAGTGTCTCTGACATAGGGTTTCACTGTCCCGGGAAAGTCTCTGCTAACACCGTGCAGAGCGCTGTGCCCAATGTACAGAAACGTCTTGCGGTATCTCCTACAGGGAAAGTGCCAGGAGGGAATTGTCGAGCTTGTTCTCAGTGTCTCTGAGAATTGCTCTGATTATCTGTGTGACCTCTTTGCTAAGACTCTCCAGAGAGCCGTCCTCAAAACAAACACACATCTTGACATATCTCCCACATTGATCACAGTGTCTCCAGAAACGGCATTCAAGGAGCCAGGACCTTTTCTCCCTACACTCTCCATTGAGTTGTCCTCAAAACCAATATACATCCTGCTATATCTCCCACATGGAAAGTGCCAGGAGGGAGAAGTGGGGATTATGTTTAGACTTTCTCGGAACTGCTTCAAATCAACTAGATATCTTTGTGCTGTAAATCTCCCAAGAGCCAAACGCAAAAGCAGCAAACATCTCGCTGTATGTCCCACATCCAAAGTGCCAAGAGAGAGCTTGCTCTCCCTGTCTTTGAGTACTGTTTTCACTGTCCCGGTTACCTCTTTGCTAACATTCTCTTCAGAGCCGCAGTGAAACCAGGAACCGCGTGGAGAAGGCACCCACACTGAAAGTGCCTGGAGGGAACATTGGGGCTTCTTCTCAGTGTCTCTGACATAGGGTTTCACTGTCCCGGGAAAGTCTCTGCTAACACCGTGCAGAGCGCTCTGCCCAATGTACAGAAACGTCTTGCGGTATCTCCTACAGGGAAAGTGCCAGGAGGGAATTGTCGAGCTTGTTCTCAGTGTCTCTGAGAATTGCTCTGATTATCTGTGTGACCTCTTTGCTAAGACTCTCCAGAGAGCCGTCCTCAAAACAAACACACATCTTGACATATCTCCCACATTGATCGCAGTGTCTCCAGAAACGGCATTCAAGGAGCCAGGACCTTTTCTCCCTACACTCTCCATTGAGTTGTCCTCAAAACCAATATACATCCTGCTATATCTCCCACATGGAAAGTGCCAGGAGGGAGAAGTGGGGATTATGTTTAGACTTTCTCGGAACTGCTTCAAATCAACTAGATATCTTTGTGCTGTAAATCTCCCAACAGCCAAACGCAAAAGCAGCAAACATCTCGCTGTATGTCCCACATCCAAAGTGCCAAGAGAGAGCTTGCTCTCCCTGTCTTTGAGTACTGTTTTCACTGTCCCGGTTACCTCTTTGCTAACATTCTCTTCAGAGCCGCAGTGAAACCAGGAACCGCGTGGAGAAGGCACCCACACTGAAAGTGCCTGGAGGGAACATTGGGGCTTCTTCTCAGTGTCTCTGACATAGGGTTTCACTGTCCCGGGAAAGTCTCTGCTAACACCGTGCAGAGCGCTGTGCCCAATGTACAGAAACGTCTTGCGGTATCTCCTACAGGGAAAGTGCCAGGAGGGAATTGTGGAGCTTGTTCTCAGTGTCTCTGAGAATTGCTCTGATTATCTGTGTGACCTCTTTGCTAAGACTCTCCAGAGAGCCGTCCTCAAAACAAACACACATCTTGACATATCTCCCACATTGATCGCAGTGTCTCCAGAAACGGCATTCAAGGAGCCAGGACCTTTTCTCCCTACACTGTCCATTGAGTTGTCCTCAAAACCAATATACATCCTGCTATATCTCCCACATGGAAAGTGCCAGGAGGGAGAAGTGGGGATTATGTTTAGACTTTCTCGGAACTGCTTCAAATCAACTAGATATCTTTGTGCTGTAAATCTCCCAACAGCCAAACGCAAAAGCAGCAAACATCTCGCTGTATGTCCCACATCGAAAGTGCTAAGAGAGAGCTTGCTCTCCCTGTCTTTGAGTACTGTTTTCACTGTCCCGGTTACCTCTTTGCTAACATTCTCTTCAGAGCCGCAGTGAAACCAGGAACCACGTGGAGAAGGCACCCACACTGAAAGTGCCTGGAGGGAACATTGGGGCTTCTTCTCAGTGTCTCTGACATAGGGTTTCACTGTCCCGGGAAAGTCTCTGCTAACACCGTGCAGAGCGCTGTGCCCAATGTACAGAAACGTCTTGCGGTATCTCCTACAGGGAAAGTGCCAGGAGGGAATTGTGGAGCTTGTTCTCAGTGTCTCTGAGAATTGCTCTGATTATCTGTGTGACCTCTTTGCTAAGACTCTCCAGAGAGCCGTCCTCAAAACAAACACACATCTTGACATATCTCCCACATTGATCGCAGTGTCTCCAGAAACGGCATTCAAGGAGCCAGGACCTTTTCTCCCTACACTGTCCATTGAGTTGTCCTCAAAACCAATATACATCCTGCTATATCTCCCACATGGAAAGTGCCAGGAGGGAGAAGTGGGGATTATGTTTAGACTTTCTCGGAACTGCTTCAAATCAACTAGATATCTTTGTGCTGTAAATCTCCCAAGAGCCAAACGCAAAAGCAGCAAACATCTCGCTGTATGTCCCACATCCAAAGTGCTAAGAGAGAGCTTGCTCTCCCTGTCTTTGAGTACTGTTTTCACTGTCCCGGTTACCTCTTTGCTAACATTCTCTTCAGAGCCGCAGTGAAACCAGGAACCACGTGGAGAAGGCACCCACACTGAAAGTGCCTGGAGGGAACATTGGGGCTTCTTCTCAGTGTCTCTGACATAGGGTTTCACTGTCCCGGGAAAGTCTCTGCTAACACCGTGCAGAGCGCTGTGCCCAATGTACAGAAACGTCTTGCGGTATCTCCTACAGGGAAAGTGCCAGGAGGGAATTGTGGAGCTTGTTCTCAGTGTCTCTGAGAATTGCTCTGATTATCTGTGTGACCTCTTTGCTAAGACTCTCCAGAGAGCCGTCCTCAAAACAAACACACATCTTGACATATCTCCCACATTGATCGCAGTGTCTCCAGAAACGGCATTCAAGGAGCCAGGACCTTTTCTCCCTACACTCTCCATTGAGTTGTCCTCAAAACCAATATACATCCTGCTATATCTCCCACATGGAAAGTGCCAGGAGGGAGAAGTGGGGATTATGTTTAGACTTTCTCGGAACTGCTTCAAATCAACTAGATATCTTTGTGCTGTAAATCTCCCAACAGCCAAACGCAAAAGCAGCAAACATCTCGCTGTATGTCCCACATCGAAAGTGCCAAGAGAGAGCTTGCTCTCCCTGTCTTTGAGTACTGTTTTCACTGTCCCGGTTACCTCTTTGCTAACATTCTCTTCAGAGCCGCAGTGAAACCAGGAACCGCGTGGAGAAGGCACCCACACTGAAAGTGCCTGGAGGGAACATTGGGGCTTCTTCTCAGTGTCTCTGACATAGGGTTTCACTGTCCCGGGAAAGTCTCTGCTAACACCGTGCAGAGCGCTGTGCCCAATGTACAGAAACGTCTTGCGGTATCTCCTACAGGGAAAGTGCCAGGAGGGAATTGTCGAGCTTGTTCTCAGTGTCTCTGAGAATTGCTCTGATTATCTGTGTGACCTCTTTGCTAAGACTCTCCAGAGAGCCGTCCTCAAAACAAACACACATCTTGACATATCTCCCACATTGATCGCAGTGTCTCCAGAAACGGCATTCAAGGAGCCAGGACCTTTTCTCCCTACACTGTCCATTGAGTTGTCCTCAAAACCAATATACATCCTGCTATATCTCCCACATGGAAAGTGCCAGGAGGGAGAAGTGGGGATTATGTTTAGACTTTCTCGGAACTGCTTCAAATCAACTAGATATCTTTGTGCTGTAAATCTCCCAACAGCCAAACGCAAAAGCAGCAAACATCTCGCTGTATGTCCCACATCCAAAGTGCTAAGAGAGAGCTTGCTCTCCCTGTCTTTGAGTACTGTTTTCACTGTCCCGGTTACCTCTTTGCTAACATTCTCTTCAGAGCCGCAGTGAAACCAGGAACCGCGTGGAGAAGGCACCCACACTGAAAGTGCCTGGAGGGAACATTGGGGCTTCTTCTCAGTGTCTCTGACATAGGGTTTCACTGTCCCGGGAAAGTCTCTGCTAACACCGTGCAGAGCGCTGTGCCCAATGTACAGAAACGTCTTGCGGTATCTCCTACAGGGAAAGTGCCAGGAGGGAATTGTCGAGCTTGTTCTCAGTGTCTCTGAGAATTGCCCTGATTATCTGTGTGACCTCTTTGCTAAGACTCTCCAGAGAGACGTCCTCAAAACAAACACACATCTTGACATATCTCCCACATTGATCGCAGTGTCTCCAGAAACGGCATTCAAGGAGCCAGGACCTTTTCTCCCTACACTCTCCATTGAGTTGTCCTCAAAACCAATATACATCCTGCTATATCTCCCACATGGAAAGTGCCAGGAGGGAGAAGTGGGGATTATGTTTAGACTTTCTCGGAACTGCTTCAAATCAACTAGATATCTTTGTGCTGTAAATCTCCCAAGAGCCAAACGCAAAAGCAGCAAACATCTCGCTGTATGTCCCACATCCAAAGTGCTAAGAGAGAGCTTGCTCTCCCTGTCTTTGAGTACTGTTTTCACTGTCCCGGTTACCTCTTTGTTAACATTCTCTTCAGAGCCGCAGTGAAACCAGGAACCACGTGGAGAAGGCACCCACACTGAAAGTGCCTGGAGGGAACATTGGGGCTTCTTCTCAGTGTCTCTGACATAGGGTTTCACTGTCCCGGGAAAGTCTCTGCTAACACCGTGCAGAGCGCTGTGCCCAATGTACAGAAACGTCTTGCGGTATCTCCTACAGGGAAAGTGCCAGGAGGGAATTGTGGAGCTTGTTCTCAGTGTCTCTGAGAATTGCCCTGATTATCTGTGTGACCTCTTTGCTAAGACTCTCCAGAGAGACGTCCTCAAAACAAACACACATCTTGACATATCTCCCACATTGATCGCAGTGTCTCCAGAAACGGCATTCAAGGAGCCAGGACCTTTTCTCCCTACACTGTCCATTGAGTTGTCCTCAAAACCAATATACATCCTGCTATATCTCCCACATGGAAAGTGCCAGGAGGGAGAAGTGGGGATTATGTTTAGACTTTCTCGGAACTGCTTCAAATCAACTAGATATCTTTGTGCTGTAAATCTCCCAAGAGCCAAACGCAAAAGCAGCAAACATCTCGCTGTATGTCCCACATCCAAAGTGCTAAGAGAGAGCTTGCTCTCCCTGTCTTTGAGTACTGTTTTCACTGTCCCGGTTACCTCTTTGCTAACATTCTCTTCAGAGCCGCAGTGAAACCAGGAACCACGTGGAGAAGGCACCCACACTGAAAGTGCCTGGAGGGAACATTGGGGCTTCTTCTCAGTGTCTCTGACATAGGGTTTCACTGTCCCGGGAAAGTCTCTGCTAACACCGTGCAGAGCGCTGTGCCCAATGTACAGAAACGTCTTGCGGTATCTCCTACAGGGAAAGTGCCAGGAGGGAATTGTCGAGCTTGTTCTCAGTGTCTCTGAGAATTGCTCTGATTATCTGTGTGACCTCTTTGCTAAGACTCTCCAGAGAGCCGTCCTCAAAACAAACACACATCTTGACATATCTCCCACATTGATCACAGTGTCTCCAGAAACGGCATTCAAGGAGCCAGGACCTTTTCTCCCTACACTCTCCATTGAGTTGTCCTCAAAACCAATATACATCCTGCTATATCTCCCACATGGAAAGTGCCAGGAGGGAGAAGTGGGGATTATGTTTAGACTTTCTCGGAACTGCTTCAAATCAACTAGATATCTTTGTGCTGTAAATCTCCCAACAGCCAAACGCAAAAGCAGCAAACATCTCGCTGTATGTCCCACATCCAAAGTGCCAAGAGAGAGCTTGCTCTCCCTGTCATTGAGTACTGTTTTCACTGTCCCGGTTACCTCTTTGCTAACATTCTCTTCAGAGCCGCAGTGAAACCAGGAACCGCGTGGAGAAGGCACCCACACTGAAAGTGCCTGGAGGGAACATTGGGGCTTCTTCTCAGTGTCTCTGACATAGGGTTTCACTGTCCCGGGAAAGTCTCTGCTAACACCGTGCAGAGCGCTGTGCCCAATGTACAGAAACGTCTTGCGGTATCTCCTACAGGGAAAGTGCCAGGAGGGAATTGTCGAGCTTGTTCTCAGTGTCTCTGAGAATTGCTCTGATTATCTGTGTGACCTCTTTGCTAAGACTCTCCAGAGAGCCGTCCTCAAAACAAACACACATCTTGACATATCTCCCACATTGATCACAGTGTCTCCAGAAACGGCATTCAAGGAGCCAGGACCTTTTCTCCCTACACTCTCCATTGAGTTGTCCTCAAAACCAATATACATCCTGCTATATCTCCCACATGGAAAGTGCCAGGAGGGAGAAGTGGGGATTATGTTTAGACTTTCTCGGAACTGCTTCAAATCAACTAGATATCTTTGTGCTGTAAATCTCCCAACAGCCAAACGCAAAAGCAGCAAACATCTCGCTGTATGTCCCACATCCAAAGTGCCAAGAGAGAGCTTGCTCTCCCTGTCTTTGAGTACTGTTTTCACTGTCCCGGTTACCTCTTTGCTAACATTCTCTTCAGAGCCGCAGTGAAACCAGGAACCGCGTGGAGAAGGCACCCACACTGAAAGTGCCTGGAGGGAACATTGGGGCTTCTTCTCAGTGTCTCTGACATAGGGTTTCACTGTCCCGGGAAAGTCTCTGCTAACACCGTGCAGAGCGCTGTGCCCAATGTACAGAAACGTCTTGCGGTATCTCCTACAGGGAAAGTGCCAGGAGGGAATTGTGGAGCTTGTTCTCAGTGTCTCTGAGAATTGCTCTGATTATCTGTGTGACCTCTTTGCTAAGACTCTCCAGAGAGCCGTCCTCAAAACAAACACACATCTTGACATATCTCCCACATTGATCGCAGTGTCTCCAGAAACGGCATTCAAGGAGCCAGGACCTTTTCTCCCTACACTGTCCATTGAGTTGTCCTCAAAACCAATATACATCCTGCTATATCTCCCACATGGAAAGTGCCAGGAGGGAGAAGTGGGGATTATGTTTAGACTTTCTCGGAACTGCTTCAAATCAACTAGATATCTTTGTGCTGTAAATCTCCCAACAGCCAAACGCAAAAGCAGCAAACATCTCGCTGTATGTCCCACATCCAAAGTGCTAAGAGAGAGCTTGCTCTCCCTGTCTTTGAGTACTGTTTTCACTGTCCCGGTTACCTCTTTGCTAACATTCTCTTCAGAGCCGCAGTGAAACCAGGAACCACGTGGAGAAGGCACCCACACTGAAAGTGCCTGGAGGGAACATTGGGGCTTCTTCTCAGTGTCTCTGACATAGGGTTTCACTGTCCCGGGAAAGTCTCTGCTAACACCGTGCAGAGCGCTGTGCCCAATGTACAGAAACGTCTTGCGGTATCTCCTACAGGGAAAGTGCCAGGAGGGAATTGTGGAGCTTGTTCTCAGTGTCTCTGAGAATTGCTCTGATTATCTGTGTGACCTCTTTGCTAAGACTCTCCAGAGAGCCGTCCTCAAAACAAACACACATCTTGACATATCTCCCACATTGATCGCAGTGTCTCCAGAAACGGCATTCAAGGAGCCAGGACCTTTTCTCCCTACACTGTCCATTGAGTTGTCCTCAAAACCAATATACATCCTGCTATATCTCCCACATGGAAAGTGCCAGGAGGGAGAAGTGGGGATTATGTTTAGACTTTCTCGGAACTGCTTCAAATCAACTAGATATCTTTGTGCTGTAAATCTCCCAAGAGCCAAACGCAAAAGCAGCAAACATCTCGCTGTATGTCCCACATCCAAAGTGCTAAGAGAGAGCTTGCTCTCCCTGTCTTTGAGTACTGTTTTCACTGTCCCGGTTACCTCTTTGCTAACATTCTCTTCAGAGCCGCAGTGAAACCAGGAACCACGTGGAGAAGGCACCCACACTGAAAGTGCCTGGAGGGAACATTGGGGCTTCTTCTCAGTGTCTCTGACATAGGGTTTCACTGTCCCGGGAAAGTCTCTGCTAACACCGTGCAGAGCGCTGTGCCCAATGTACAGAAACGTCTTGCGGTATCTCCTACAGGGAAAGTGCCAGGAGGGAATTGTCGAGCTTGTTCTCAGTGTCTCTGAGAATTGCTCTGATTATCTGTGTGACCTCTTTGCTAAGACTCTCCAGAGAGCCGTCCTCAAAACAAACACACATCTTGACATATCTCCCACATTGATCGCAGTGTCTCCAGAAACGGCATTCAAGGAGCCAGGACCTTTTCTCCCTACACTCTCCATTGAGTTGTCCTCAAAACCAATATACATCCTGCTATATCTCCCACATGGAAAGTGCCAGGAGGGAGAAGTGGGGATTATGTTTAGACTTTCTCGGAACTGCTTCAAATCAACTAGATATCTTTGTGCTGTAAATCTCCCAACAGCCAAACGCAAAAGCAGCAAACATCTCGCTGTATGTCCCACATCCAAAGTGCCAAGAGAGAGCTTGCTCTCCCTGTCTTTGAGTACTGTTTTCACTGTCCCGGTTACCTCTTTGCTAACATTCTCTTCAGAGCCGCAGTGAAACCAGGAACCGCGTGGAGAAGGCACCCACACTGAAAGTGCCTGGAGGGAACATTGGGGCTTCTTCTCAGTGTCTCTGACATAGGGTTTCACTGTCCCGGGAAAGTCTCTGCTAACACCGTGCAGAGCGCTGTGCCCAATGTACAGAAACGTCTTGCGGTATCTCCTACAGGGAAAGTGCCAGGAGGGAATTGTCGAGCTTGTTCTCAGTGTCTCTGAGAATTGCTCTGATTATCTGTGTGACCTCTTTGCTAAGACTCTCCAGAGAGCCGTCCTCAAAACAAACACACATCTTGACATATCTCCCACATTGATCGCAGTGTCTCCAGAAACGGCATTCAAGGAGCCAGGAGCTTTTCTCCCTACACTGTCCATTGAGTTGTCCTCAAAACCAATATACATCCTGCTATATCTCCCACATGGAAAGTGCCAGGAGGGAGAAGTGGGGATTATGTTTAGACTTTCTCGGAACTGCTTCAAATCAACTAGATATCTTTGTGCTGTAAATCTCCCAACAGCCAAACGCAAAAGCAGCAAACATCTCGCTGTATGTCCCACATCCAAAGTGCCAAGAGAGAGCTTGCTCTCCCTGTCTTTGAGTACTGTTTTCACTGTCCCGGTTACCTCTTTGCTAACATTCTCTTCAGAGCCGCAGTGAAACCAGGAACCGCGTGGAGAAGGCACCCACACTGAAAGTGCCTGGAGGGAACATTGGGGCTTCTTCTCAGTGTCTCTGACATAGGGTTTCACTGTCCCGGGAAAGTCTCTGCTAACACCGTGCAGAGCGCTGTGCCCAATGTACAGAAACGTCTTGCGGTATCTCCTACAGGGAAAGTGCCAGGAGGGAATTGTCGAGCTTGTTCTCAGTGTCTCTGAGAATTGCCCTGATTATCTGTGTGACCTCTTTGCTAAGACTCTCCAGAGAGACGTCCTCAAAACAAACACACATCTTGACATATCTCCCACATTGATCGCAGTGTCTCCAGAAACGGCATTCAAGGAGCCAGGACCTTTTCTCCCTACACTCTCCATTGAGTTGTCCTCAAAACCAATATACATCCTGCTATATCTCCCACATGGAAAGTGCCAGGAGGGAGAAGTGGGGATTATGTTTAGACTTTCTCGGAACTGCTTCAAATCAACTAGATATCTTTGTGCTGTAAATCTCCCAAGAGCCAAACGCAAAAGCAGCAAACATCTCGCTGTATGTCCCACATCCAAAGTGCTAAGAGAGAGCTTGCTCTCCCTGTCTTTGAGTACTGTTTTCACTGTCCCGGTTACCTCTTTGCTAACATTCTCTTCAGAGCCGCAGTGAAACCAGGAACCGCGTGGAGAAGGCACCCACACTGAAAGTGCCTGGAGGGAACATTGGGGCTTCTTCTCAGTGTCTCTGACATAGGGTTTCACTGTCCCGGGAAAGTCTCTGCTAACACCGTGCAGAGCGCTGTGCCCAATGTACAGAAACGTCTTGCGGTATCTCCTACAGGGAAAGTGCCAGGAGGGAATTGTCGAGCTTGTTCTCAGTGTCTCTGAGAATTGCTCTGATTATCTGTGTGACCTCTTTGCTAAGACTCTCCAGAGAGCCGTCCTCAAAACAAACACACATCTTGACATATCTCCCACATTGATCACAGTGTCTCCAGAAACGGCATTCAAGGAGCCAGGACCTTTTCTCCCTACACTCTCCATTGAGTTGTCCTCAAAACCAATATACATCCTGCTATATCTCCCACATGGAAAGTGCCAGGAGGGAGAAGTGGGGATTATGTTTAGACTTTCTCGGAACTGCTTCAAATCAACTAGATATCTTTGTGCTGTAAATCTCCCAACAGCCAAACGCAAAAGCAGCAAACATCTCGCTGTATGTCCCACATCCAAAGTGCTAAGAGAGAGCTTGCTCTCCCTGTCTTTGAGTACTGTTTTCACTGTCCCGGTTACCTCTTTGCTAACATTCTCTTCAGAGCCGCAGTGAAACCAGGAACCGCGTGGAGAAGGCACCCACACTGAAAGTGCCTGGAGGGAACATTGGGGCTTCTTCTCAGTGTCTCTGACATAGGGTTTCACTGTCCCGGGAAAGTCTCTGCTAACACCGTGCAGAGCGCTGTGCCCAATGTACAGAAACGTCTTGCGGTATCTCCTACAGGGAAAGTGCCAGGAGGGAATTGTGGAGCTTGTTCTCAGTGTCTCTGAGAATTGCTCTGATTATCTGTGTGACCTCTTTGCTAAGACTCTCCAGAGAGCCGTCCTCAAAACAAACACACATCTTGACATATCTCCCACATTGATCGCAGTGTCTCCAGAAACGGCATTCAAGGAGCCAGGAGCTTTTCTCCCTACACTGTCCATTGAGTTGTCCTCAAAACCAATATACATCCTGCTATATCTCCCACATGGAAAGTGCCAGGAGGGAGAAGTGGGGATTATGTTTAGACTTTCTCGGAACTGCTTCAAATCAACTAGATATCTTTGTGCTGTAAATCTCCCAACAGCCAAACGCAAAAGCAGCAAACATCTCGCTGTATGTCCCACATCCAAAGTGCCAAGAGAGAGCTTGCTCTCCCTGTCTTTGAGTACTGTTTTCACTGTCCCGGTTACCTCTTTGCTAACATTCTCTTCAGAGCCGCAGTGAAACCAGGAACCACGTGGAGAAGGCACCCACACTGAAAGTGCCTGGAGGGAACATTGGGGCTTCTTCTCAGTGTCTCTGACATAGGGTTTCACTGTCCCGGGAAAGTCTCTGCTAACACCGTGCAGAGCGCTGTGCCCAATGTACAGAAACGTCTTGCGGTATCTCCTACAGGGAAAGTGCCAGGAGGGAATTGTGGAGCTTGTTCTCAGTGTCTCTGAGAATTGCTCTGATTATCTGTGTGACCTCTTTGCTAAGACTCTCCAGAGAGCCGTCCTCAAAACAAACACACATCTTGACATATCTCCCACATTGATCGCAGTGTCTCCAGAAACGGCATTCAAGGAGCCAGGACCTTTTCTCCCTACACTGTCCATTGAGTTGTCCTCAAAACCAATATACATCCTGCTATATCTCCCACATGGAAAGTGCCAGGAGGGAGAAGTGGGGATTATGTTTAGACTTTCTCGGAACTGCTTCAAATCAACTAGATATCTTTGTGCTGTAAATCTCCCAACAGCCAAACGCAAAAGCAGCAAACATCTCGCTGTATGTCCCACATCCAAAGTGCTAAGAGAGAGCTTGCTCTCCCTGTCTTTGAGTACTGTTTTCACTGTCCCGGTTACCTCTTTGCTAACATTCTCTTCAGAGCCGCAGTGAAACCAGGAACCACGTGGAGAAGGCACCCACACTGAAAGTGCCTGGAGGGAACATTGGGGCTTCTTCTCAGTGTCTCTGACATAGGGTTTCACTGTCCCGGGAAAGTCTCTGCTAACACCGTGCAGAGCGCTGTGCCCAATGTACAGAAACGTCTTGCGGTATCTCCTACAGGGAAAGTGCCAGGAGGGAATTGTCGAGCTTGTTCTCAGTGTCTCTGAGAATTGCTCTGATTATCTGTGTGACCTCTTTGCTAAGACTCTCCAGAGAGCCGTCCTCAAAACAAACACACATCTTGACATATCTCCCACATTGATCGCAGTGTCTCCAGAAACGGCATTCAAGGAGCCAGGACCTTTTCTCCCTGCACTGTCCATTGAGTTGTCCTCAAAACCAATATACATCCTGCTATATCTCCCACATGGAAAGTGCCAGGAGGGAGAAGTGGGGATTATGTTTAGACTTTCTCGGAACTGCTTCAAATCAACTAGATATCTTTGTGCTGTAAATCTCCCAACAGCCAAACGCAAAAGCAGCAAACATCTCGCTGTATGTCCCACATCCAAAGTGCCAAGAGAGAGCTTGCTCTCCCTGTCTTTGAGTACTGTTTTCACTGTCCCGGTTACCTCTTTGCTAACATTCTCTTCAGAGCCGCAGTGAAACCAGGAACCGCGTGGAGAAGGCACCCACACTGAAAGTGCCTGGAGGGAACATTGGGGCTTCTTCTCAGTGTCTCTGACATAGGGTTTCACTGTCCCGGGAAAGTCTCTGCTAACACCGTGCAGAGCGCTGTGCCCAATGTACAGAAACGTCTTGCGGTATCTCCTACAGGGAAAGTGCCAGGAGGGAATTGTCGAGCTTGTTCTCAGTGTCTCTGAGAATTGCTCTGATTATCTGTGTGACCTCTTTGCTAAGACTCTCCAGAGAGCCGTCCTCAAAACAAACACACATCTTGACATATCTCCCACATTGATCGCAGTGTCTCCAGAAACGGCATTCAAGGAGCCAGGACCTTTTCTCCCTACACTGTCCATTGAGTTGTCCTCAAAACCAATATACATCCTGCTATATCTCCCACATGGAAAGTGCCAGGAGGGAGAAGTGGGGATTATGTTTAGACTTTCTCGGAACTGCTTCAAATCAACTAGATATCTTTGTGCTGTAAATCTCCCAACAGCCAAACGCAAAAGCAGCAAACATCTCGCTGTATGTCCCACATCCAAAGTGCTAAGAGAGAGCTTGCTCTCCCTGTCTTTGAGTACTGTTTTCACTGTCCCGGTTACCTCTTTGCTAACATTCTCTTCAGAGCCGCAGTGAAACCAGGAACCACGTGGAGAAGGCACCCACACTGAAAGTGCCTGGAGGGAACATTGGGGCTTCTTCTCAGTGTCTCTGACATAGGGTTTCACTGTCCCGGGAAAGTCTCTGCTAACACCGTGCAGAGCGCTGTGCCCAATGTACAGAAACGTCTTGCGGTATCTCCTACAGGGAAAGTGCCAGGAGGGAATTGTGGAGCTTGTTCTCAGTGTCTCTGAGAATTGCTCTGATTATCTGTGTGACCTCTTTGCTAAGACTCTCCAGAGAGCCGTCCTCAAAACAAACACACATCTTGACATATCTCCCACATTGATCGCAGTGTCTCCAGAAACGGCATTCAAGGAGCCAGGACCTTTTCTCCCTACACTGTCCATTGAGTTGTCCTCAAAACCAATATACATCCTGCTATATCTCCCACATGGAAAGTGCCAGGAGGGAGAAGTGGGGATTATGTTTAGACTTTCTCGGAACTGCTTCAAATCAACTAGATATCTTTGTGCTGTAAATCTCCCAACAGCCAAACGCAAAAGCAGCAAACATCTCGCTGTATGTCCCACATCCAAAGTGCTAAGAGAGAGCTTGCTCTCCCTGTCTTTGAGTACTGTTTTCACTGTCCCGGTTACCTCTTTGCTAACATTCTCTTCAGAGCCGCAGTGAAACCAGGAACCGCGTGGAGAAGGCACCCACACTGAAAGTGCCTGGAGGGAACATTGGGGCTTCTTCTCAGTGTCTCTGACATAGGGTTTCACTGTCCCGGGAAAGTCTCTGCTAACACCGTGCAGAGCGCTGTGCCCAATGTACAGAAACGTCTTGCGGTATCTCCTACAGGGAAAGTGCCAGGAGGGAATTGTCGAGCTTGTTCTCAGTGTCTCTGAGAATTGCTCTGATTATCTGTGTGACCTCTTTGCTAAGACTCTCCAGAGAGCCGTCCTCAAAACAAACACACATCTTGACATATCTCCCACATTGATCGCAGTGTCTCCAGAAACGGCATTCAAGGAGCCAGGACCTTTTCTCCCTACACTGTCCATTGAGTTGTCCTCAAAACCAATATACATCCTGCTATATCTCCCACATGGAAAGTGCCAGGAGGGAGAAGTGGGGATTATGTTTAGACTTTCTCGGAACTGCTTCAAATCAACTAGATATCTTTGTGCTGTAAATCTCCCAACAGCCAAACGCAAAAGCAGCAAACATCTCGCTGTATGTCCCACATCCAAAGTGCCAAGAGAGAGCTTGCTCTCCCTGTCTTTGAGTACTGTTTTCACTGTCCCGGTTACCTCTTTGCTAACATTCTCTTCAGAGCCGCAGTGAAACCAGGAACCGCGTGGAGAAGGCACCCACACTGAAAGTGCCTGGAGGGAACATTGGGGCTTCTTCTCAGTGTCTCTGACATAGGGTTTCACTGTCCCGGGAAAGTCTCTGCTAACACCGTGCAGAGCGCTGTGCCCAATGTACAGAAACGTCTTGCGGTATCTCCTACAGGGAAAGTGCCAGGAGGGAATTGTGGAGCTTGTTCTCAGTGTCTCTGAGAATTGCTCTGATTATCTGTGTGACCTCTTTGCTAAGACTCTCCAGAGAGCCGTCCTCAAAACAAACACACATCTTGACATATCTCCCACATTGATCGCAGTGTCTCCAGAAACGGCATTCAAGGAGCCAGGAGCTTTTCTCCCTACACTCTCCATTGAGTTGTCCTCAAAACCAATATACATCCTGCTATATCTCCCACATGGAAAGTGCCAGGAGGGAGAAGTGGGGATTATGTTTAGACTTTCTCGGAACTGCTTCAAATCAACTAGATATCTTTGTGCTGTAAATCTCCCAACAGCCAAACGCAAAAGCAGCAAACATCTCGCTGTATGTCCCACATCCAAAGTGCTAAGAGAGAGCTTGCTCTCCCTGTCTTTGAGTACTGTTTTCACTGTCCCGGTTACCTCTTTGCTAACATTCTCTTCAGAGCCGCAGTGAAACCAGGAACCACGTGGAGAAGGCACCCACACTGAAAGTGCCTGGAGGGAACATTGGGGCTTCTTCTCAGTGTCTCTGACATAGGGTTTCACTGTCCCGGGAAAGTCTCTGCTAACACCGTGCAGAGCGCTGTGCCCAATGTACAGAAACGTCTTGCGGTATCTCCTACAGGGAAAGTGCCAGGAGGGAATTGTGGAGCTTGTTCTCAGTGTCTCTGAGAATTGCTCTGATTATCTGTGTGACCTCTTTGCTAAGACTCTCCAGAGAGCCGTCCTCAAAACAAACACACATCTTGACATATCTCCCACATTGATCGCAGTGTCTCCAGAAACGGCATTCAAGGAGCCAGGACCTTTTCTCCCTACACTGTCCATTGAGTTGTCCTCAAAACCAATATACATCCTGCTATATCTCCCACATGGAAAGTGCCAGGAGGGAGAAGTGGGGATTATGTTTAGACTTTCTCGGAACTGCTTCAAATCAACTAGATATCTTTGTGCTGTAAATCTCCCAACAGCCAAACGCAAAAGCAGCAAACATCTCGCTGTATGTCCCACATCGAAAGTGCTAAGAGAGAGCTTGCTCTCCCTGTCTTTGAGTACTGTTTTCACTGTCCCGGTTACCTCTTTGCTAACATTCTCTTCAGAGCCGCAGTGAAACCAGGAACCACGTGGAGAAGGCACCCACACTGAAAGTGCCTGGAGGGAACATTGGGGCTTCTTCTCAGTGTCTCTGACATAGGGTTTCACTGTCCCGGGAAAGTCTCTGCTAACACCGTGCAGAGCGCTGTGCCCAATGTACAGAAACGTCTTGCGGTATCTCCTACAGGGAAAGTGCCAGGAGGGAATTGTGGAGCTTGTTCTCAGTGTCTCTGAGAATTGCTCTGATTATCTGTGTGACCTCTTTGCTAAGACTCTCCAGAGAGCCGTCCTCAAAACAAACACACATCTTGACATATCTCCCACATTGATCGCAGTGTCTCCAGAAACGGCATTCAAGGAGCCAGGACCTTTTCTCCCTACACTGTCCATTGAGTTGTCCTCAAAACCAATATACATCCTGCTATATCTCCCACATGGAAAGTGCCAGGAGGGAGAAGTGGGGATTATGTTTAGACTTTCTCGGAACTGCTTCAAATCAACTAGATATCTTTGTGCTGTAAATCTCCCAACAGCCAAACGCAAAAGCAGCAAACATCTCACTGTATGTCCCACATCGAAAGTGCTAAGAGAGAGCTTGCTCTCCCTGTCTTTGAGTACTGTTTTCACTGTCCCGGTTACCTCTTTGCTAACATTCTCTTCAGAGCCGCAGTGAAACCAGGAACCACGTGGAGAAGGCACCCACACTGAAAGTGCCTGGAGGGAACATTGGGGCTTCTTCTCAGTGTCTCTGACATAGGGTTTCACTGTCCCGGGAAAGTCTCTGCTAACACCGTGCAGAGCGCTGTGCCCAATGTACAGAAACGTCTTGCGGTATCTCCTACAGGGAAAGTGCCAGGAGGGAATTGTGGAGCTTGTTCTCAGTGTCTCTGAGAATTGCTCTGATTATCTGTGTGACCTCTTTGCTAAGGCTCTCCAGAGAGCCGTCCTCAAAACAAACACACATCTTGACATATCTCCCACATTGATCGCAGTGTCTCCAGAAACGGCATTCAAGGAGCCAGGACCTTTTCTCCCTACACTGTCCATTGAGTTGTCCTCAAAACCAATATACATCCTGCTATATCTCCCACATGGAAAGTGCCAGGAGGGAGAAGTGGGGATTATGTTTAGACTTTCTCGGAACTGCTTCAAATCAACTAGATATCTTTGTGCTGTAAATCTCCCAACAGCCAAACGCAAAAGCAGCAAACATCTCGCTGTATGTCCCACATCGAAAGTGCTAAGAGAGAGCTTGCTCTCCCTGGCTTTGAGTACTGTTTTCACTGTCCCGGTTACCTCTTTGCTAACATTCTCTTCAGAGCCGCAGTGAAACCAGGAACCGCGTGGAGAAGGCACCCACACTGAAAGTGCCTGGAGGGAACATTGGGGCTTCTTCTCAGTGTCTCTGACATAGGGTTTCACTGTCCCGGGAAAGTCTCTGCTAACACTGTGCAGAGCGCTGTGCCCAATGTACAGAAACGTCTTGCGGTATCTCCTACAGGGAAAGTGCCAGGAGGGAATTGTCGAGCTTGTTCTCAGTGTCTCTGAGAATTGCTCTGATTATCTGTGTGACCTCTTTGCTAAGACTCTCCAGAGAGACGTCCTCAAAACAAACACACATCTTGACATATCTCCCACATTGATCGCAGTGTCTCCAGAAACGGCATTCAAGGAGCCAGGACCTTTTCTCCCTACACTCTCCATTGAGTTGTCCTCAAAACCAATATACATCCTGCTATATCTCCCACATGGAAAGTGCCAGGAGGGAGAAGTGGGGATTATGTTTAGACTTTCTCGGAACTGCTTCAAATCAACTAGATATCTTTGTGCTGTAAATCTCCCAACAGCCAAACGCAAAAGCAGCAAACATCTCGCTGTATGTCCCACATCCAAAGTGCCAAGAGAGAGCTTGCTCTCCCTGTCTTTGAGTACTGTTTTCACTGTCCCGGTTACCTCTTTGCTAACATTCTCTTCAGAGCCGCAGTGAAACCAGGAACCGCGTGGAGAAGGCACCCACACTGAAAGTGCCTGGAGGGAACATTGGGGCTTCTTCTCAGTGTCTCTGACATAGGGTTTCACTGTCCCGGGAAAGTCTCTGCTAACACCGTGCAGAGCGCTGTGCCCAATGTACAGAAACGTCTTGCGGTATCTCCTACAGGGAAAGTGCCAGGAGGGAATTGTCGAGCTTGTTCTCAGTGTCTCTGAGAATTGCTCTGATTATCTGTGTGACCTCTTTGCTAAGACTCTCCAGAGAGCCGTCCTCAAAACAAACACACATCTTGACATATCTCCCACATTGATCGCAGTGTCTCCAGAAACGGCATTCAAGGAGCCAGGACCTTTTCTCCCTGCACTGTCCATTGAGTTGTCCTCAAAACCAATATACATCCTGCTATATCTCCCACATGGAAAGTGCCAGGAGGGAGAAGTGGGGATTATGTTTAGACTTTCTCGGAACTGCTTCAAATCAACTAGATATCTTTGTGCTGTAAATCTCCCAACAGCCAAACGCAAAAGCAGCAAACATCTCGCTGTATGTCCCACATCCAAAGTGCCAAGAGAGAGCTTGCTCTCCCTGTCTTTGAGTACTGTTTTCACTGTCCCGGTTACCTCTTTGCTAACATTCTCTTCAGAGCCGCAGTGAAACCAGGAACCGCGTGGAGAAGGCACCCACACTGAAAGTGCCTGGAGGGAACATTGGGGCTTCTTCTCAGTGTCTCTGACATAGGGTTTCACTGTCCCGGGAAAGTCTCTGCTAACACCGTGCAGAGCGCTGTGCCCAATGTACAGAAACGTCTTGCGGTATCTCCTACAGGGAAAGTGCCAGGAGGGAATTGTGGAGCTTGTTCTCAGTGTCTCTGAGAATTGCTCTGATTATCTGTGTGACCTCTTTGCTAAGACTCTCCAGAGAGCCGTCCTCAAAACAAACACACATCTTGACATATCTCCCACATTGATCGCAGTGTCTCCAGAAACGGCATTCAAGGAGCCAGGACCTTTTCTCCCTACACTGTCCATTGAGTTGTCCTCAAAACCAATATACATCCTGCTATATCTCCCACATGGAAAGTGCCAGGAGGGAGAAGTGGGGATTATGTTTAGACTTTCTCGGAACTGCTTCAAATCAACTAGATATCTTTGTGCTGTAAATCTCCCAACAGCCAAACGCAAAAGCAGCAAACATCTCGCTGTATGTCCCACATCCAAAGTGCTAAGAGAGAGCTTGCTCTCCCTGTCTTTGAGTACTGTTTTCACTGTCCCGGTTACCTCTTTGCTAACATTCTCTTCAGAGCCGCAGTGAAACCAGGAACCGCGTGGAGAAGGCACCCACACTGAAAGTGCCTGGAGGGAACATTGGGGCTTCTTCTCAGTGTCTCTGACATAGGGTTTCACTGTCCCGGGAAAGTCTCTGCTAACACCGTGCAGAGCGCTGTGCCCAATGTACAGAAACGTCTTGCGGTATCTCCTACAGGGAAAGTGCCAGGAGGGAATTGTGGAGCTTGTTCTCAGTGTCTCTGAGAATTGCTCTGATTATCTGTGTGACCTCTTTGCTAAGACTCTCCAGAGAGCCGTCCTCAAAACAAACACACATCTTGACATATCTCCCACATTGATCGCAGTGTCTCCAGAAACGGCATTCAAGGAGCCAGGACCTTTTCTCCCTACACTGTCCATTGAGTTGTCCTCAAAACCAATATACATCCTGCTATATCTCCCACATGGAAAGTGCCAGGAGGGAGAAGTGGGGATTATGTTTAGACTTTCTCGGAACTGCTTCAAATCAACTAGATATCTTTGTGCTGTAAATCTCCCAACAGCCAAACGCAAAAGCAGCAAACATCTCGCTGTATGTCCCACATCCAAAGTGCTAAGAGAGAGCTTGCTCTCCCTGTCTTTGAGTACTGTTTTCACTGTCCCGGTTACCTCTTTGCTAACATTCTCTTCAGAGCCGCAGTGAAACCAGGAACCACGTGGAGAAGGCACCCACACTGAAAGTGCCTGGAGGGAACATTGGGGCTTCTTCTCAGTGTCTCTGACATAGGGTTTCACTGTCCCGGGAAAGTCTCTGCTAACACCGTGCAGAGCGCTGTGCCCAATGTACAGAAACGTCTTGCGGTATCTCCTACAGGGAAAGTGCCAGGAGGGAATTGTGGAGCTTGTTCTCAGTGTCTCTGAGAATTGCTCTGATTATCTGTGTGACCTCTTTGCTAAGACTCTCCAGAGAGCCGTCCTCAAAACAAACACACATCTTGACATATCTCCCACATTGATCGCAGTGTCTCCAGATACGGCATTCAAGGAGCCAGGACCTTTTCTCCCTACACTGTCCATTGAGTTGTCCTCAAAACCAATATACATCCTGCTATATCTCCCACATGGAAAGTGCCAGGAGGGAGAAGTGGGGATTATGTTTAGACTTTCTCGGAACTGCTTCAAATCAACTAGATATCTTTGTGCTGTAAATCTCCCAACAGCCAAACGCAAAAGCAGCAAACATCTCGCTGTATGTCCCACATCCAAAGTGCTAAGAGAGAGCTTGCTCTCCCTGTCTTTGAGTACTGTTTTCACTGTCCCGGTTACCTCTTTGCTAACATTCTCTTCAGAGCCGCAGTGAAACCAGGAACCACGTGGAGAAGGCACCCACACTGAAAGTGCCTGGAGGGAACATTGGGGCTTCTTCTCAGTGTCTCTGACATAGGGTTTCACTGTCCCGGGAAAGTCTCTGCTAACACCGTGCAGAGCGCTGTGCCCAATGTACAGAAACGTCTTGCGGTATCTCCTACAGGGAAAGTGCCAGGAGGGAATTGTGGAGCTTGTTCTCAGTGTCTCTGAGAATTGCTCTGATTATCTGTGTGACCTCTTTGCTAAGGCTCTCCAGAGAGCCGTCCTCAAAACAAACACACATCTTGACATATCTCCCACATTGATCGCAGTGTCTCCAGAAACGGCATTCAAGGAGCCAGGACCTTTTCTCCCTACACTGTCCATTGAGTTGTCCTCAAAACCAATATACATCCTGCTATATCTCCCACATGGAAAGTGCCAGGAGGGGGAAGTGGGGATTATGTTTAGACTTTCTCGGAACTGCTTCAAATCAACTAGATATCTTTGTGCTGTAAATCTCCCAAGAGCCAAACGCAAAAGCAGCAAACATCTCGCTGTATGTCCCACATCGAAAGTGCTAAGAGAGAGCTTGCTCTCCCTGTCTTTGAGTACTGTTTTCACTGTCCCGGTTACCTCTTTGCTAACATTCTCTTCAGAGCCGCAGTGAAACCAGGAACCGCGTGGAGAAGGCACCCACACTGAAAGTGCCTGGAGGGAACATTGGGGCTTCTTCTCAGTGTCTCTGACATAGGGTTTCACTGTCCCGGGAAAGTCTCTGCTAACACCGTGCAGAGCGCTGTGCCCAATGTACAGAAACGTCTTGCGGTATCTCCTACAGGGAAAGTGCCAGGAGGGAATTGTCGAGCTTGTTCTCAGTGTCTCTGAGAATTGCTCTGATTATCTGTGTGACCTCTTTGCTAAGACTCTCCAGAGAGACGTCCTCAAAACAAACACACATCTTGACATATCTCCCACATTGATCGCAGTGTCTCCAGAAACGGCATTCAAGGAGCCAGGACCTTTTCTCCCTACACTGTCCATTGAGTTGTCCTCAAAACCAATATACATCCTGCTATATCTCCCACATGGAAAGTGCCAGGAGGGAGAAGTGGGGATTATGTTTAGACTTTCTCGGAACTGCTTCAAATCAACTAGATATCTTTGTGCTGTAAATCTCCCAACAGCCAAACGCAAAAGCAGCAAACATCTCGCTGTATGTCCCACATCCAAAGTGCCAAGAGAGAGCTTGCTCTCCCTGTCTTTGAGTACTGTTTTCACTGTCCCGGTTACCTCTTTGCTAACATTCTCTTCAGAGCCGCAGTGAAACCAGGAACCACGTGGAGAAGGCACCCACACTGAAAGTGCCTGGAGGGAACATTGGGGCTTCTTCTCAGTGTCTCTGACATAGGGTTTCACTGTCCCGGGAAAGTCTCTGCTAACACCGTGCAGAGCGCTGTGCCCAATGTACAGAAACGTCTTGCGGTATCTCCTACAGGGAAAGTGCCAGGAGGGAATTGTGGAGCTTGTTCTCAGTGTCTCTGAGAATTGCTCTGATTATCTGTGTGACCTCTTTGCTAAGACTCTCCAGAGAGCCGTCCTCAAAACAAACACACATCTTGACATATCTCCCACATTGATCGCAGTGTCTCCAGAAACGGCATTCAAGGAGCCAGGACCTTTTCTCCCTACACTGTCCATTGAGTTGTCCTCAAAACCAATATACATCCTGCTATATCTCCCACATGGAAAGTGCCAGGATGGAGAAGTGGGGATTATGTTTAGACTTTCTCGGAACTGCTTCAAATCAACTAGATATCTTTGTGCTGTAAATC
Organism: Chroicocephalus ridibundus; assembly: GCF_963924245.1. NCBI lineage: Eukaryota > Metazoa > Chordata > Aves > Charadriiformes > Laridae > Chroicocephalus > Chroicocephalus ridibundus. The sequence goes on along the minus strand of NC_086295.1, from coordinate 20,057,407 downwards.
TCCCAAGAGCCAAACGCAAAAGCAGCAAACATCTCGCTGTATGTCCCACATCCAAAGTGCTAAGAGAGAGCTTGCTCTCCCTGTCTTTGAGTACTGTTTTCACTGTCCCGGTTACCTCTTTGCTAACATTCTCTTCAGAGCCGCAGTGAAACCAGGAACCACGTGGAGAAGGCACCCACACTGAAAGTGCCTGGAGGGAACATTGGGGCTTCTTCTCAGTGTCTCTGACATAGGGTTTCACTGTCCCGGGAAAGTCTCTGCTAACACCGTGCAGAGCGCTGTGCCCAATGTACAGAAACGTCTTGCGGTATCTCCTACAGGGAAAGTGCCAGGAGGGAACTGTCGAGCTTGTTCTCAGTGTCTCTGAGAATTGCTCTGATTATCTGTGTGACCTCTTTGCTAAGGCTCTCCAGAGAGCCGTCCTCAAAACAAACACACATCTTGACATATCTCCCACATTGATCGCAGTGTCTCCAGAAACGGCATTCAAGGAGCCAGGACCTTTTCTCCCTACACTGTCCATTGAGTTGTCCTCAAAACCAATATACATCCTGCTATATCTCCCACATGGAAAGTGCCAGGAGGGAGAAGTGGGGATTATGTTTAGACTTTCTCGGAACTGCTTCAAATCAACTAGATATCTTTGTGCTGTAAATCTCCCAACAGCCAAACGCAAAAGCAGCAAACATCTCGCTGTATGTCCCACATCCAAAGTGCTAAGAGAGAGCTTGCTCTCCCTGTCTTTGAGTACTGTTTTCACTGTCCCGGTTACCTCTTTGCTAACATTCTCTTCAGAGCCGCAGTGAAACCAGGAACCACGTGGAGAAGGCACCCACACTGAAAGTGCCTGGAGGGAACATTGGGGCTTCTTCTCAGTGTCTCTGACATAGGGTTTCACTGTCCCGGGAAAGTCTCTGCTAACACCGTGCAGAGCGCTGTGCCCAATGTACAGAAACGTCTTGCGGTATCTCCTACAGGGAAAGTGCCAGGAGGGAATTGTGGAGCTTGTTCTCAGTGTCTCTGAGAATTGCTCTGATTATCTGTGTGACCTCTTTGCTAAGACTCTCCAGAGAGCCGTCCTCAAAACAAACACACATCTTGACATATCTCCCACATTGATCGCAGTGTCTCCAGAAACGGCATTCAAGGAGCCAGGACCTTTTCTCCCTACACTGTCCATTGAGTTGTCCTCAAAACCAATATACATCCTGCTATATCTCCCACATGGAAAGTGCCAGGAGGGGGAAGTGGGGATTATGTTTAGACTTTCTCGGAACTGCTTCAAATCAACTAGATATCTTTGTGCTGTAAATCTCCCAAGAGCCAAACGCAAAAGCAGCAAACATCTCGCTGTATGTCCCACATCGAAAGTGCTAAGAGAGAGCTTGCTCTCCCTGTCTTTGAGTACTGTTTTCACTGTCCCGGTTACCTCTTTGCTAACATTCTCTTCAGAGCCGCAGTGAAACCAGGAACCGCGTGGAGAAGGCACCCACACTGAAAGTGCCTGGAGGGAACATTGGGGCTTCTTCTCAGTGTCTCTGACATAGGGTTTCACTGTCGCGGGAAAGTCTCTGCTAACACCGTGCAGAGCGCTGTGCCCAATGTACAGAAACGTCTTGCGGTATCTCCTACAGGGAAAGTGCCAGGAGGGAATTGTCGAGCTTGTTCTCAGTGTCTCTGAGAATTGCTCTGATTATCTGTGTGACCTCTTTGCTAAGACTCTCCAGAGAGACGTCCTCAAAACAAACACACATCTTGACATATCTCCCACATTGATCGCAGTGTCTCCAGAAACGGCATTCAAGGAGCCAGGACCTTTTCTCCCTGCACTCTCCATTGAGTTGTCCTCAAAACCAATATACATCCTGCTATATCTCCCACATGGAAAGTGCCAGGAGGGAGAAGTGGGGATTATGTTTAGACTTTCTCGGAACTGCTTCAAATCAACTAGATATCTTTGTGCTGTAAATCTCCCAACAGCCAAACGCAAAAGCAGCAAACATCTCGCTGTATGTCCCACATCCAAAGTGCCAAGAGAGAGCTTGCTCTCCCTGTCTTTGAGTACTGTTTTCACTGTCCCGGTTACCTCTTTGCTAACATTCTCTTCAGAGCCGCAGTGAAACCAGGAACCGCGTGGAGAAGGCACCCACACTGAAAGTGCCTGGAGGGAACATTGGGGCTTCTTCTCAGTGTCTCTGACATAGGGTTTCACTGTCCCGGGAAAGTCTCTGCTAACACCGTGCAGAGCGCTGTGCCCAATGTACAGAAACGTCTTGCGGTATCTCCTACAGGGAAAGTGCCAGGAGGGAATTGTGGAGCTTGTTCTCAGTGTCTCTGAGAATTGCTCTGATTATCTGTGTGACCTCTTTGCTAAGACTCTCCAGAGAGCCGTCCTCAAAACAAACACACATCTTGACATATCTCCCACATTGATCGCAGTGTCTCCAGAAACGGCACTCAAGGAGCCAGGACCTTTTCTCCCTGCACTGTCCATTGAGTTGTCCTCAAAACCAATATACATCCTGCTATATCTCCCACATGGAAAGTGCCAGGAGGGAGAAGTGGGGATTATGTTTAGACTTTCTCGGAACTGCTTCAAATCAACTAGATATCTTTGTGCTGTAAATCTCCCAACAGCCAAACGCAAAAGCAGCAAACATCTCGCTGTATGTCCCACATCCAAAGTGCTAAGAGAGAGCTTGCTCTCCCTGTCTTTGAGTACTGTTTTCACTGTCCCGGTTACCTCTTTGCTAACATTCTCTTCAGAGCCGCAGTGAAACCAGGAACCACGTGGAGAAGGCACCCACACTGAAAGTGCCTGGAGGGAACATTGGGGCTTCTTCTCAGTGTCTCTGACATAGGGTTTCACTGTCCCGGGAAAGTCTCTGCTAACACCGTGCAGAGCGCTGTGCCCAATGTACAGAAACGTCTTGCGGTATCTCCTACAGGGAAAGTGCCAGGAGGGAATTGTGGAGCTTGTTCTCAGTGTCTCTGAGAATTGCTCTGATTATCTGTGTGACCTCTTTGCTAAGGCTCTCCAGAGAGCCGTCCTCAAAACAAACACACATCTTGACATATCTCCCACATTGATCGCAGTGTCTCCAGAAACGGCATTCAAGGAGCCAGGACCTTTTCTCCCTACACTCTCCATTGAGTTGTCCTCAAAACCAATATACATCCTGCTATATCTCCCACATGGAAAGTGCCAGGAGGGAGAAGTGGGGATTATGTTTAGACTTTCTCGGAACTGCTTCAAATCAACTAGATATCTTTGTGCTGTAAATCTCCCAACAGCCAAACGCAAAAGCAGCAAACATCTCGCTGTATGTCCCACATCCAAAGTGCTAAGAGAGAGCTTGCTCTCCCTGTCTTTGAGTACTGTTTTCACTGTCCCGGTTACCTCTTTGCTAACATTCTCTTCAGAGCCGCAGTGAAACCAGGAACCGCGTGGAGAAGGCACCCACACTGAAAGTGCCTGGAGGGAACATTGGGGCTTCTTCTCAGTGTCTCTGACATAGGGTTTCACTGTCCCGGGAAAGTCTCTGCTAACACCGTGCAGAGCGCTGTGCCCAATGTACAGAAACGTCTTGCGGTATCTCCTACAGGGAAAGTGCCAGGAGGGAATTGTCGAGCTTGTTCTCAGTGTCTCTGAGAATTGCTCTGATTATCTGTGTGACCTCTTTGCTAAGACTCTCCAGAGAGACGTCCTCAAAACAAACACACATCTTGACATATCTCCCACATTGATCGCAGTGTCTCCAGAAACGGCATTCAAGGAGCCAGGACCTTTTCTCCCTACACTGTCCATTGAGTTGTCCTCAAAACCAATATACATCCTGCTATATCTCCCACATGGAAAGTGCCAGGAGGGAGAAGTGGGGATTATGTTTAGACTTTCTCGGAACTGCTTCAAATCAACTAGATATCTTTGTGCTGTAAATCTCCCAACAGCCAAACGCAAAAGCAGCAAACATCTCGCTGTATGTCCCACATCCAAAGTGCCAAGAGAGAGCTTGCTCTCCCTGTCTTTGAGTACTGTTTTCACTGTCCCGGTTACCTCTTTGCTAACATTCTCTTCAGAGCCGCAGTGAAACCAGGAACCGCGTGGAGAAGGCACCCACACTGAAAGTGCCTGGAGGGAACATTGGGGCTTCTTCTCAGTGTCTCTGACATAGGGTTTCACTGTCCCGGGAAAGTCTCTGCTAACACCGTGCAGAGCGCTGTGCCCAATGTACAGAAACGTCTTGCGGTATCTCCTACAGGGAAAGTGCCAGGAGGGAATTGTGGAGCTTGTTCTCAGTGTCTCTGAGAATTGCTCTGATTATCTGTGTGACCTCTTTGCTAAGACTCTCCAGAGAGCCGTCCTCAAAACAAACACACATCTTGACATATCTCCCACATTGATCGCAGTGTCTCCAGAAACGGCATTCAAGGAGCCAGGACCTTTTCTCCCTGCACTGTCCATTGAGTTGTCCTCAAAACCAATATACATCCTGCTATATCTCCCACATGGAAAGTGCCAGGAGGGAGAAGTGGGGATTATGTTTAGACTTTCTCGGAACTGCTTCAAATCAACTAGATATCTTTGTGCTGTAAATCTCCCAACAGCCAAACGCAAAAGCAGCAAACATCTCGCTGTATGTCCCACATCCAAAGTGCCAAGAGAGAGCTTGCTCTCCCTGTCTTTGAGTACTGTTTTCACTGTCCCGGTTACCTCTTTGCTAACATTCTCTTCAGAGCCGCAGTGAAACCAGGAACCGCGTGGAGAAGGCACCCACACTGAAAGTGCCTGGAGGGAACATTGGGGCTTCTTCTCAGTGTCTCTGACATAGGGTTTCACTGTCCCGGGAAAGTCTCTGCTAACACCGTGCAGAGCGCTGTGCCCAATGTACAGAAACGTCTTGCGGTATCTCCTACAGGGAAAGTGCCAGGAGGGAATTGTGGAGCTTGTTCTCAGTGTCTCTGAGAATTGCTCTGATTATCTGTGTGACCTCTTTGCTAAGACTCTCCAGAGAGCCGTCCTCAAAACAAACACACATCTTGACATATCTCCCACATTGATCGCAGTGTCTCCAGAAACGGCATTCAAGGAGCCAGGACCTTTTCTCCCTGCACTGTCCATTGAGTTGTCCTCAAAACCAATATACATCCTGCTATATCTCCCACATGGAAAGTGCCAGGAGGGAGAAGTGGGGATTATGTTTAGACTTTCTCGGAACTGCTTCAAATCAACTAGATATCTTTGTGCTGTAAATCTCCCAACAGCCAAACGCAAAAGCAGCAAACATCTCGCTGTATGTCCCACATCCAAAGTGCCAAGAGAGAGCTTGCTCTCCCTGTCTTTGAGTACTGTTTTCACTGTCCCGGTTACCTCTTTGCTAACATTCTCTTCAGAGCCGCAGTGAAACCAGGAACCGCGTGGAGAAGGCACCCACACTGAAAGTGCCTGGAGGGAACATTGGGGCTTCTTCTCAGTGTCTCTGACATAGGGTTTCACTGTCCCGGGAAAGTCTCTGCTAACACCGTGCAGAGCGCTGTGCCCAATGTACAGAAACGTCTTGCGGTATCTCCTACAGGGAAAGTGCCAGGAGGGAATTGTCGAGCTTGTTCTCAGTGTCTCTGAGAATTGCTCTGATTATCTGTGTGACCTCTTTGCTAAGACTCTCCAGAGAGCCGTCCTCAAAACAAACACACATCTTGACATATCTCCCACATTGATCGCAGTGTCTCCAGAAACGGCATTCAAGGAGCCAGGACCTTTTCTCCCTGCACTGTCCATTGAGTTGTCCTCAAAACCAATATACATCCTGCTATATCTCCCACATGGAAAGTGCCAGGAGGGAGAAGTGGGGATTATGTTTAGACTTTCTCGGAACTGCTTCAAATCAACTAGATATCTTTGTGCTGTAAATCTCCCAACAGCCAAACGCAAAAGCAGCAAACATCTCGCTGTATGTCCCACATCCAAAGTGCTAAGAGAGAGCTTGCTCTCCCTGTCTTTGAGTACTGTTTTCACTGTCCCGGTTACCTCTTTGCTAACATTCTCTTCAGAGCCGCAGTGAAACCAGGAACCGCGTGGAGAAGGCACCCACACTGAAAGTGCCTGGAGGGAACATTGGGGCTTCTTCTCAGTGTCTCTGACATAGGGTTTCACTGTCCCGGGAAAGTCTCTGCTAACACCGTGCAGAGCGCTGTGCCCAATGTACAGAAACGTCTTGCGGTATCTCCTACAGGGAAAGTGCCAGGAGGGAATTGTGGAGCTTGTTCTCAGTGTCTCTGAGAATTGCTCTGATTATCTGTGTGACCTCTTTGCTAAGACTCTCCAGAGAGCCGTCCTCAAAACAAACACACATCTTGACATATCTCCCACATTGATCACAGTGTCTCCAGAAACGGCATTCAAGGAGCCAGGACCTTTTCTCCCTACACTGTCCATTGAGTTGTCCTCAAAACCAATATACATCCTGCTATATCTCCCACATGGAAAGTGCCAGGAGGGAGAAGTGGGGATTATGTTTAGACTTTCTCGGAACTGCTTCAAATCAACTAGATATCTTTGTGCTGTAAATCTCCCAACAGCCAAACGCAAAAGCAGCAAACATCTCGCTGTATGTCCCACATCCAAAGTGCTAAGAGAGAGCTTGCTCTCCCTGTCTTTGAGTACTGTTTTCACTGTCCCGGTTACCTCTTTGCTAACATTCTCTTCAGAGCCGCAGTGAAACCAGGAACCACGTGGAGAAGGCACCCACACTGAAAGTGCCTGGAGGGAACATTGGGGCTTCTTCTCAGTGTCTCTGACATAGGGTTTCACTGTCCCGGGAAAGTCTCTGCTAACACCGTGCAGAGCGCTGTGCCCAATGTACAGAAACGTCTTGCGGTATCTCCTACAGGGAAAGTGCCAGGAGGGAATTGTGGAGCTTGTTCTCAGTGTCTCTGAGAATTGCTCTGATTATCTGTGTGACCTCTTTGCTAAGACTCTCCAGAGAGCCGTCCTCAAAACAAACACACATCTTGACATATCTCCCACATTGATCGCAGTGTCTCCAGAAACGGCATTCAAGGAGCCAGGAGCTTTTCTCCCTACACTGTCCATTGAGTTGTCCTCAAAACCAATATACATCCTGCTATATCTCCCACATGGAAAGTGCCAGGAGGGAGAAGTGGGGATTATGTTTAGACTTTCTCGGAACTGCTTCAAATCAACTAGATATCTTTGTGCTGTAAATCTCCCAACAGCCAAACGCAAAAGCAGCAAACATCTCGCTGTATGTCCCACATCCAAAGTGCTAAGAGAGAGCTTGCTCTCCCTGTCTTTGAGTACTGTTTTCACTGTCCCGGTTACCTCTTTGCTAACATTCTCTTCAGAGCCGCAGTGAAACCAGGAACCACGTGGAGAAGGCACCCACACTGAAAGTGCCTGGAGGGAACATTGGGGCTTCTTCTCAGTGTCTCTGACATAGGGTTTCACTGTCCCGGGAAAGTCTCTGCTAACACCGTGCAGAGCGCTGTGCCCAATGTACAGAAACGTCTTGCGGTATCTCCTACAGGGAAAGTGCCAGGAGGGAATTGTGGAGCTTGTTCTCAGTGTCTCTGAGAATTGCTCTGATTATCTGTGTGACCTCTTTGCTAAGGCTCTCCAGAGAGCCGTCCTCAAAACAAACACACATCTTGACATATCTCCCACATTGATCGCAGTGTCTCCAGAAACGGCATTCAAGGAGCCAGGACCTTTTATCCCTACACTGTCCATTGAGTTGTCCTCAAAACCAATATACATCCTGCTATATCTCCCACATGGAAAGTGCCAGGAGGGAGAAGTGGGGATTATGTTTAGACTTTCTCGGAACTGCTTCAAATCAACTAGATATCTTTGTGCTGTAAATCTCCCAACAGCCAAACGCAAAAGCAGCAAACATCTCGCTGTATGTCCCACATCCAAAGTGCTAAGAGAGAGCTTGCTCTCCCTGTCTTTGAGTACTGTTTTCACTGTCCCGGTTACCTCTTTGCTAACATTCTCTTCAGAGCCGCAGTGAAACCAGGAACCGCGTGGAGAAGGCACCCACACTGAAAGTGCCTGGAGGGAACATTGGGGCTTCTTCTCAGTGTCTCTGACATAGGGTTTCACTGTCCCGGGAAAGTCTCTGCTAACACCGTGCAGAGCGCTGTGCCCAATGTACAGAAACGTCTTGCGGTATCTCCTACAGGGAAAGTGCCAGGAGGGAATTGTGGAGCTTGTTCTCAGTGTCTCTGAGAATTGCTCTGATTATCTGTGTGACCTCTTTGCTAAGACTCTCCAGAGAGCCGTCCTCAAAACAAACACACATCTTGACATATCTCCCACATTGATCGCAGTGTCTCCAGAAACGGCATTCAAGGAGCCAGGACCTTTTCTCCCTACACTGTCCATTGAGTTGTCCTCAAAACCAATATACATCCTGCTATATCTCCCACATGGAAAGTGCCAGGAGGGAGAAGTGGGGATTATGTTTAGACTTTCTCGGAACTGCTTCAAATCAACTAGATATCTTTGTGCTGTAAATCTCCCAACAGCCAAACGCAAAAGCAGCAAACATCTCGCTGTATGTCCCACATCCAAAGTGCCAAGAGAGAGCTTGCTCTCCCTGTCTTTGAGTACTGTTTTCACTGTCCCGGTTACCTCTTTGCTAACATTCTCTTCAGAGCCGCAGTGAAACCAGGAACCGCGTGGAGAAGGCACCCACACTGAAAGTGCCTGGAGGGAACATTGGGGCTTCTTCTCAGTGTCTCTGACATAGGGTTTCACTGTCCCGGGAAAGTCTCTGCTAACACCGTGCAGAGCGCTGTGCCCAATGTACAGAAACGTCTTGCGGTATCTCCTACAGGGAAAGTGCCAGGAGGGAATTGTGGAGCTTGTTCTCAGTGTCTCTGAGAATTGCTCTGATTATCTGTGTGACCTCTTTGCTAAGACTCTCCAGAGAGCCGTCCTCAAAACAAACACACATCTTGACATATCTCCCACATTGATCGCAGTGTCTCCAGAAACGGCATTCAAGGAGCCAGGACCTTTTCTCCCTACACTGTCCATTGAGTTGTCATCAAAACCAATATACATCCTGCTATATCTCCCACATGGAAAGTGCCAGGAGGGAGAAGTGGGGATTATGTTTAGACTTTCTCGGAACTGCTTCAAATCAACTAGATATCTTTGTGCTGTAAATCTCCCAACAGCCAAACGCAAAAGCAGCAAACATCTCGCTGTATGTCCCACATCCAAAGTGCCAAGAGAGAGCTTGCTCTCCCTGTCTTTGAGTACTGTTTTCACTGTCCCGGTTACCTCTTTGCTAACATTCTCTTCAGAGCCGCAGTGAAACCAGGAACCGCGTGGAGAAGGCACCCACACTGAAAGTGCCTGGAGGGAACATTGGGGCTTCTTCTCAGTGTCTCTGACATAGGGTTTCACTGTCCCGGGAAAGTCTCTGCTAACACCGTGCAGAGCGCTGTGCCCAATGTACAGAAACGTCTTGCGGTATCTCCTACAGGGAAAGTGCCAGGAGGGAATTGTCGAGCTTGTTCTCAGTGTCTCTGAGAATTGCTCTGATTATCTGTGTGACCTCTTTGCTAAGACTCTCCAGAGAGCCGTCCTCAAAACAAACACACATCTTGACATATCTCCCACATTGATCGCAGTGTCTCCAGAAACGGCATTCAAGGAGCCAGGACCTTTTCTCCCTACACTCTCCATTGAGTTGTCCTCAAAACCAATATACATCCTGCTATATCTCCCACATGGAAAGTGCCAGGAGGGAGAAGTGGGGATTATGTTTAGACTTTCTCGGAACTGCTTCAAATCAACTAGATATCTTTGTGCTGTAAATCTCCCAACAGCCAAACGCAAAAGCAGCAAACATCTCGCTGTATGTCCCACATCCAAAGTGCTAAGAGAGAGCTTGCTCTCCCTGTCTTTGAGTACTGTTTTCACTGTCCCGGTTACCTCTTTGCTAACATTCTCTTCAGAGCCGCAGTGAAACCAGGAACCGCGTGGAGAAGGCACCCACACTGAAAGTGCCTGGAGGGAACATTGGGGCTTCTTCTCAGTGTCTCTGACATAGGGTTTCACTGTCCCGGGAAAGTCTCTGCTAACACCGTGCAGAGCGCTGTGCCCAATGTACAGAAACGTCTTGCGGTATCTCCTACAGGGAAAGTGCCAGGAGGGAATTGTGGAGCTTGTTCTCAGTGTCTCTGAGAATTGCTCTGATTATCTGTGTGACCTCTTTGCTAAGACTCTCCAGAGAGCCGTCCTCAAAACAAACACACATCTTGACATATCTCCCACATTGATCGCAGTGTCTCCAGAAACGGCATTCAAGGAGCCAGGACCTTTTCTCCCTGCACTGTCCATTGAGTTGTCCTCAAAACCAATATACATCCTGCTATATCTCCCACATGGAAAGTGCCAGGAGGGAGAAGTGGGGATTATGTTTAGACTTTCTCGGAACTGCTTCAAATCAACTAGATATCTTTGTGCTGTAAATCTCCCAACAGCCAAACGCAAAAGCAGCAAACATCTCGCTGTATGTCCCACATCCAAAGTGCCAAGAGAGAGCTTGCTCTCCCTGTCTTTGAGTACTGTTTTCACTGTCCCGGTTACCTCTTTGCTAACATTCTCTTCAGAGCCGCAGTGAAACCAGGAACCGCGTGGAGAAGGCACCCACACTGAAAGTGCCTGGAGGGAACATTGGGGCTTCTTCTCAGTGTCTCTGACATAGGGTTTCACTGTCCCGGGAAAGTCTCTGCTAACACCGTGCAGAGCGCTGTGCCCAATGTACAGAAACGTCTTGCGGTATCTCCTACAGGGAAAGTGCCAGGAGGGAATTGTGGAGCTTGTTCTCAGTGTCTCTGAGAATTGCTCTGATTATCTGTGTGACCTCTTTGCTAAGACTCTCCAGAGAGCCGTCCTCAAAACAAACACACATCTTGACATATCTCCCACATTGATCGCAGTGTCTCCAGAAACGGCATTCAAGGAGCCAGGACCTTTTCTCCCTGCACTGTCCATTGAGTTGTCCTCAAAACCAATATACATCCTGCTATATCTCCCACATGGAAAGTGCCAGGAGGGAGAAGTGGGGATTATGTTTAGACTTTCTCGGAACTGCTTCAAATCAACTAGATATCTTTGTGCTGTAAATCTCCCAACAGCCAAACGCAAAAGCAGCAAACATCTCGCTGTATGTCCCACATCCAAAGTGCTAAGAGAGAGCTTGCTCTCCCTGTCTTTGAGTACTGTTTTCACTGTCCCGGTTACCTCTTTGCTAACATTCTCTTCAGAGCCGCAGTGAAACCAGGAACCACGTGGAGAAGGCACCCACACTGAAAGTGCCTGGAGGGAACATTGGGGCTTCTTCTCAGTGTCTCTGACATAGGGTTTCACTGTCCCGGGAAAGTCTCTGCTAACACCGTGCAGAGCGCTGTGCCCAATGTACAGAAACGTCTTGCGGTATCTCCTACAGGGAAAGTGCCAGGAGGGAATTGTGGAGCTTGTTCTCAGTGTCTCTGAGAATTGCTCTGATTATCTGTGTGACCTCTTTGCTAAGGCTCTCCAGAGAGCCGTCCTCAAAACAAACACACATCTTGACATATCTCCCACATTGATCGCAGTGTCTCCAGAAACGGCATTCAAGGAGCCAGGACCTTTTCTCCCTACACTCTCCATTGAGTTGTCCTCAAAACCAATATACATCCTGCTATATCTCCCACATGGAAAGTGCCAGGAGGGAGAAGTGGGGATTATGTTTAGACTTTCTCGGAACTGCTTCAAATCAACTAGATATCTTTGTGCTGTAAATCTCCCAACAGCCAAACGCAAAAGCAGCAAACATCTCGCTGTATGTCCCACATCCAAAGTGCTAAGAGAGAGCTTGCTCTCCCTGTCTTTGAGTACTGTTTTCACTGTCCCGGTTACCTCTTTGCTAACATTCTCTTCAGAGCCGCAGTGAAACCAGGAACCGCGTGGAGAAGGCACCCACACTGAAAGTGCCTGGAGGGAACATTGGGGCTTCTTCTCAGTGTCTCTGACATAGGGTTTCACTGTCCCGGGAAAGTCTCTGCTAACACCGTGCAGAGCGCTGTGCCCAATGTACAGAAACGTCTTGCGGTATCTCCTACAGGGAAAGTGCCAGGAGGGAATTGTCGAGCTTGTTCTCAGTGTCTCTGAGAATTGCTCTGATTATCTGTGTGACCTCTTTGCTAAGACTCTCCAGAGAGACGTCCTCAAAACAAACACACATCTTGACATATCTCCCACATTGATCGCAGTGTCTCCAGAAACGGCATTCAAGGAGCCAGGACCTTTTCTCCCTACACTGTCCATTGAGTTGTCCTCAAAACCAATATACATCCTGCTATATCTCCCACATGGAAAGTGCCAGGAGGGAGAAGTGGGGATTATGTTTAGACTTTCTCGGAACTGCTTCAAATCAACTAGATATCTTTGTGCTGTAAATCTCCCAACAGCCAAACGCAAAAGCAGCAAACATCTCGCTGTATGTCCCACATCCAAAGTGCCAAGAGAGAGCTTGCTCTCCCTGTCTTTGAGTACTGTTTTCACTGTCCCGGTTACCTCTTTGCTAACATTCTCTTCAGAGCCGCAGTGAAACCAGGAACCGCGTGGAGAAGGCACCCACACTGAAAGTGCCTGGAGGGAACATTGGGGCTTCTTCTCAGTGTCTCTGACATAGGGTTTCACTGTCCCGGGAAAGTCTCTGCTAACACCGTGCAGAGCGCTGTGCCCAATGTACAGAAACGTCTTGCGGTATCTCCTACAGGGAAAGTGCCAGGAGGGAATTGTGGAGCTTGTTCTCAGTGTCTCTGAGAATTGCTCTGATTATCTGTGTGACCTCTTTGCTAAGACTCTCCAGAGAGCCGTCCTCAAAACAAACACACATCTTGACATATCTCCCACATTGATCGCAGTGTCTCCAGAAACGGCATTCAAGGAGCCAGGACCTTTTCTCCCTGCACTGTCCATTGAGTTGTCCTCAAAACCAATATACATCCTGCTATATCTCCCACATGGAAAGTGCCAGGAGGGAGAAGTGGGGATTATGTTTAGACTTTCTCGGAACTGCTTCAAATCAACTAGATATCTTTGTGCTGTAAATCTCCCAACAGCCAAACGCAAAAGCAGCAAACATCTCGCTGTATGTCCCACATCCAAAGTGCCAAGAGAGAGCTTGCTCTCCCTGTCTTTGAGTACTGTTTTCACTGTCCCGGTTACCTCTTTGCTAACATTCTCTTCAGAGCCGCAGTGAAACCAGGAACCGCGTGGAGAAGGCACCCACACTGAAAGTGCCTGGAGGGAACATTGGGGCTTCTTCTCAGTGTCTCTGACATAGGGTTTCACTGTCCCGGGAAAGTCTCTGCTAACACCGTGCAGAGCGCTGTGCCCAATGTACAGAAACGTCTTGCGGTATCTCCTACAGGGAAAGTGCCAGGAGGGAATTGTGGAGCTTGTTCTCAGTGTCTCTGAGAATTGCTCTGATTATCTGTGTGACCTCTTTGCTAAGACTCTCCAGAGAGCCGTCCTCAAAACAAACACACATCTTGACATATCTCCCACATTGATCGCAGTGTCTCCAGAAACGGCATTCAAGGAGCCAGGACCTTTTCTCCCTGCACTGTCCATTGAGTTGTCCTCAAAACCAATATACATCCTGCTATATCTCCCACATGGAAAGTGCCAGGAGGGAGAAGTGGGGATTATGTTTAGACTTTCTCGGAACTGCTTCAAATCAACTAGATATCTTTGTGCTGTAAATCTCCCAACAGCCAAACGCAAAAGCAGCAAACATCTCGCTGTATGTCCCACATCCAAAGTGCCAAGAGAGAGCTTGCTCTCCCTGTCTTTGAGTACTGTTTTCACTGTCCCGGTTACCTCTTTGCTAACATTCTCTTCAGAGCCGCAGTGAAACCAGGAACCGCGTGGAGAAGGCACCCACACTGAAAGTGCCTGGAGGGAACATTGGGGCTTCTTCTCAGTGTCTCTGACATAGGGTTTCACTGTCCCGGGAAAGTCTCTGCTAACACCGTGCAGAGCGCTGTGCCCAATGTACAGAAACGTCTTGCGGTATCTCCTACAGGGAAAGTGCCAGGAGGGAATTGTCGAGCTTGTTCTCAGTGTCTCTGAGAATTGCTCTGATTATCTGTGTGACCTCTTTGCTAAGACTCTCCAGAGAGCCGTCCTCAAAACAAACACACATCTTGACATATCTCCCACATTGATCGCAGTGTCTCCAGAAACGGCATTCAAGGAGCCAGGACCTTTTCTCCCTGCACTGTCCATTGAGTTGTCCTCAAAACCAATATACATCCTGCTATATCTCCCACATGGAAAGTGCCAGGAGGGAGAAGTGGGGATTATGTTTAGACTTTCTCGGAACTGCTTCAAATCAACTAGATATCTTTGTGCTGTAAATCTCCCAACAGCCAAACGCAAAAGCAGCAAACATCTCGCTGTATGTCCCACATCCAAAGTGCTAAGAGAGAGCTTGCTCTCCCTGTCTTTGAGTACTGTTTTCACTGTCCCGGTTACCTCTTTGCTAACATTCTCTTCAGAGCCGCAGTGAAACCAGGAACCGCGTGGAGAAGGCACCCACACTGAAAGTGCCTGGAGGGAACATTGGGGCTTCTTCTCAGTGTCTCTGACATAGGGTTTCACTGTCCCGGGAAAGTCTCTGCTAACACCGTGCAGAGCGCTGTGCCCAATGTACAGAAACGTCTTGCGGTATCTCCTACAGGGAAAGTGCCAGGAGGGAATTGTGGAGCTTGTTCTCAGTGTCTCTGAGAATTGCTCTGATTATCTGTGTGACCTCTTTGCTAAGACTCTCCAGAGAGCCGTCCTCAAAACAAACACACATCTTGACATATCTCCCACATTGATCACAGTGTCTCCAGAAACGGCATTCAAGGAGCCAGGACCTTTTCTCCCTACACTGTCCATTGAGTTGTCCTCAAAACCAATATACATCCTGCTATATCTCCCACATGGAAAGTGCCAGGAGGGAGAAGTGGGGATTATGTTTAGACTTTCTCGGAACTGCTTCAAATCAACTAGATATCTTTGTGCTGTAAATCTCCCAACAGCCAAACGCAAAAGCAGCAAACATCTCGCTGTATGTCCCACATCCAAAGTGCTAAGAGAGAGCTTGCTCTCCCTGTCTTTGAGTACTGTTTTCACTGTCCCGGTTACCTCTTTGCTAACATTCTCTTCAGAGCCGCAGTGAAACCAGGAACCACGTGGAGAAGGCACCCACACTGAAAGTGCCTGGAGGGAACATTGGGGCTTCTTCTCAGTGTCTCTGACATAGGGTTTCACTGTCCCGGGAAAGTCTCTGCTAACACCGTGCAGAGCGCTGTGCCCAATGTACAGAAACGTCTTGCGGTATCTCCTACAGGGAAAGTGCCAGGAGGGAATTGTGGAGCTTGTTCTCAGTGTCTCTGAGAATTGCTCTGATTATCTGTGTGACCTCTTTGCTAAGACTCTCCAGAGAGCCGTCCTCAAAACAAACACACATCTTGACATATCTCCCACATTGATCGCAGTGTCTCCAGAAACGGCATTCAAGGAGCCAGGAGCTTTTCTCCCTACACTGTCCATTGAGTTGTCCTCAAAACCAATATACATCCTGCTATATCTCCCACATGGAAAGTGCCAGGAGGGAGAAGTGGGGATTATGTTTAGACTTTCTCGGAACTGCTTCAAATCAACTAGATATCTTTGTGCTGTAAATCTCCCAACAGCCAAACGCAAAAGCAGCAAACATCTCGCTGTATGTCCCACATCCAAAGTGCTAAGAGAGAGCTTGCTCTCCCTGTCTTTGAGTACTGTTTTCACTGTCCCGGTTACCTCTTTGCTAACATTCTCTTCAGAGCCGCAGTGAAACCAGGAACCACGTGGAGAAGGCACCCACACTGAAAGTGCCTGGAGGGAACATTGGGGCTTCTTCTCAGTGTCTCTGACATAGGGTTTCACTGTCCCGGGAAAGTCTCTGCTAACACCGTGCAGAGCGCTGTGCCCAATGTACAGAAACGTCTTGCGGTATCTCCTACAGGGAAAGTGCCAGGAGGGAATTGTGGAGCTTGTTCTCAGTGTCTCTGAGAATTGCTCTGATTATCTGTGTGACCTCTTTGCTAAGGCTCTCCAGAGAGCCGTCCTCAAAACAAACACACATCTTGACATATCTCCCACATTGATCGCAGTGTCTCCAGAAACGGCATTCAAGGAGCCAGGACCTTTTATCCCTACACTGTCCATTGAGTTGTCCTCAAAACCAATATACATCCTGCTATATCTCCCACATGGAAAGTGCCAGGAGGGAGAAGTGGGGATTATGTTTAGACTTTCTCGGAACTGCTTCAAATCAACTAGATATCTTTGTGCTGTAAATCTCCCAACAGCCAAACGCAAAAGCAGCAAACATCTCGCTGTATGTCCCACATCCAAAGTGCTAAGAGAGAGCTTGCTCTCCCTGTCTTTGAGTACTGTTTTCACTGTCCCGGTTACCTCTTTGCTAACATTCTCTTCAGAGCCGCAGTGAAACCAGGAACCGCGTGGAGAAGGCACCCACACTGAAAGTGCCTGGAGGGAACATTGGGGCTTCTTCTCAGTGTCTCTGACATAGGGTTTCACTGTCCCGGGAAAGTCTCTGCTAACACCGTGCAGAGCGCTGTGCCCAATGTACAGAAACGTCTTGCGGTATCTCCTACAGGGAAAGTGCCAGGAGGGAATTGTGGAGCTTGTTCTCAGTGTCTCTGAGAATTGCTCTGATTATCTGTGTGACCTCTTTGCTAAGACTCTCCAGAGAGCCGTCCTCAAAACAAACACACATCTTGACATATCTCCCACATTGATCGCAGTGTCTCCAGAAACGGCATTCAAGGAGCCAGGACCTTTTCTCCCTACACTGTCCATTGAGTTGTCCTCAAAACCAATATACATCCTGCTATATCTCCCACATGGAAAGTGCCAGGAGGGAGAAGTGGGGATTATGTTTAGACTTTCTCGGAACTGCTTCAAATCAACTAGATATCTTTGTGCTGTAAATCTCCCAACAGCCAAACGCAAAAGCAGCAAACATCTCGCTGTATGTCCCACATCCAAAGTGCCAAGAGAGAGCTTGCTCTCCCTGTCTTTGAGTACTGTTTTCACTGTCCCGGTTACCTCTTTGCTAACATTCTCTTCAGAGCCGCAGTGAAACCAGGAACCGCGTGGAGAAGGCACCCACACTGAAAGTGCCTGGAGGGAACATTGGGGCTTCTTCTCAGTGTCTCTGACATAGGGTTTCACTGTCCCGGGAAAGTCTCTGCTAACACCGTGCAGAGCGCTGTGCCCAATGTACAGAAACGTCTTGCGGTATCTCCTACAGGGAAAGTGCCAGGAGGGAATTGTGGAGCTTGTTCTCAGTGTCTCTGAGAATTGCTCTGATTATCTGTGTGACCTCTTTGCTAAGACTCTCCAGAGAGCCGTCCTCAAAACAAACACACATCTTGACATATCTCCCACATTGATCGCAGTGTCTCCAGAAACGGCATTCAAGGAGCCAGGACCTTTTCTCCCTACACTGTCCATTGAGTTGTCATCAAAACCAATATACATCCTGCTATATCTCCCACATGGAAAGTGCCAGGAGGGAGAAGTGGGGATTATGTTTAGACTTTCTCGGAACTGCTTCAAATCAACTAGATATCTTTGTGCTGTAAATCTCCCAACAGCCAAACGCAAAAGCAGCAAACATCTCGCTGTATGTCCCACATCCAAAGTGCCAAGAGAGAGCTTGCTCTCCCTGTCTTTGAGTACTGTTTTCACTGTCCCGGTTACCTCTTTGCTAACATTCTCTTCAGAGCCGCAGTGAAACCAGGAACCGCGTGGAGAAGGCACCCACACTGAAAGTGCCTGGAGGGAACATTGGGGCTTCTTCTCAGTGTCTCTGACATAGGGTTTCACTGTCCCGGGAAAGTCTCTGCTAACACCGTGCAGAGCGCTGTGCCCAATGTACAGAAACGTCTTGCGGTATCTCCTACAGGGAAAGTGCCAGGAGGGAATTGTGGAGCTTGTTCTCAGTGTCTCTGAGAATTGCTCTGATTATCTGTGTGACCTCTTTGCTAAGACTCTCCAGAGAGCCGTCCTCAAAACAAACACACATCTTGACATATCTCCCACATTGATCGCAGTGTCTCCAGAAACGGCATTCAAGGAGCCAGGACCTTTTCTCCCTACACTCTCCATTGAGTTGTCCTCAAAACCAATATACATCCTGCTATATCTCCCACATGGAAAGTGCCAGGAGGGAGAAGTGGGGATTATGTTTAGACTTTCTCGGAACTGCTTCAAATCAACTAGATATCTTTGTGCTGTAAATCTCCCAACAGCCAAACGCAAAAGCAGCAAACATCTCGCTGTATGTCCCACATCCAAAGTGCTAAGAGAGAGCTTGCTCTCCCTGTCTTTGAGTACTGTTTTCACTGTCCCGGTTACCTCTTTGCTAACATTCTCTTCAGAGCCGCAGTGAAACCAGGAACCGCGTGGAGAAGGCACCCACACTGAAAGTGCCTGGAGGGAACATTGGGGCTTCTTCTCAGTGTCTCTGACATAGGGTTTCACTGTCCCGGGAAAGTCTCTGCTAACACCGTGCAGAGCGCTGTGCCCAATGTACAGAAACGTCTTGCGGTATCTCCTACAGGGAAAGTGCCAGGAGGGAATTGTGGAGCTTGTTCTCAGTGTCTCTGAGAATTGCTCTGATTATCTGTGTGACCTCTTTGCTAAGACTCTCCAGAGAGCCGTCCTCAAAACAAACACACATCTTGACATATCTCCCACATTGATCGCAGTGTCTCCAGAAACGGCATTCAAGGAGCCAGGACCTTTTCTCCCTGCACTGTCCATTGAGTTGTCCTCAAAACCAATATACATCCTGCTATATCTCCCACATGGAAAGTGCCAGGAGGGAGAAGTGGGGATTATGTTTAGACTTTCTCGGAACTGCTTCAAATCAACTAGATATCTTTGTGCTGTAAATCTCCCAACAGCCAAACGCAAAAGCAGCAAACATCTCGCTGTATGTCCCACATCCAAAGTGCCAAGAGAGAGCTTGCTCTCCCTGTCTTTGAGTACTGTTTTCACTGTCCCGGTTACCTCTTTGCTAACATTCTCTTCAGAGCCGCAGTGAAACCAGGAACCGCGTGGAGAAGGCACCCACACTGAAAGTGCCTGGAGGGAACATTGGGGCTTCTTCTCAGTGTCTCTGACATAGGGTTTCACTGTCCCGGGAAAGTCTCTGCTAACACCGTGCAGAGCGCTGTGCCCAATGTACAGAAACGTCTTGCGGTATCTCCTACAGGGAAAGTGCCAGGAGGGAATTGTGGAGCTTGTTCTCAGTGTCTCTGAGAATTGCTCTGATTATCTGTGTGACCTCTTTGCTAAGACTCTCCAGAGAGCCGTCCTCAAAACAAACACACATCTTGACATATCTCCCACATTGATCGCAGTGTCTCCAGAAACGGCATTCAAGGAGCCAGGACCTTTTCTCCCTGCACTGTCCATTGAGTTGTCCTCAAAACCAATATACATCCTGCTATATCTCCCACATGGAAAGTGCCAGGAGGGAGAAGTGGGGATTATGTTTAGACTTTCTCGGAACTGCTTCAAATCAACTAGATATCTTTGTGCTGTAAATCTCCCAACAGCCAAACGCAAAAGCAGCAAACATCTCGCTGTATGTCCCACATCCAAAGTGCTAAGAGAGAGCTTGCTCTCCCTGTCTTTGAGTACTGTTTTCACTGTCCCGGTTACCTCTTTGCTAACATTCTCTTCAGAGCCGCAGTGAAACCAGGAACCGCGTGGAGAAGGCACCCACACTGAAAGTGCCTGGAGGGAACATTGGGGCTTCTTCTCAGTGTCTCTGACATAGGGTTTCACTGTCCCGGGAAAGTCTCTGCTAACACCGTGCAGAGCGCTGTGCCCAATGTACAGAAACGTCTTGCGGTATCTCCTACAGGGAAAGTGCCAGGAGGGAATTGTCGAGCTTGTTCTCAGTGTCTCTGAGAATTGCTCTGATTATCTGTGTGACCTCTTTGCTAAGACTCTCCAGAGAGACGTCCTCAAAACAAACACACATCTTGACATATCTCCCACATTGATCGCAGTGTCTCCAGAAACGGCATTCAAGGAGCCAGGACCTTTTCTCCCTACACTGTCCATTGAGTTGTCCTCAAAACCAATATACATCCTGCTATATCTCCCACATGGAAAGTGCCAGGAGGGAGAAGTGGGGATTATGTTTAGACTTTCTCGGAACTGCTTCAAATCAACTAGATATCTTTGTGCTGTAAATCTCCCAACAGCCAAACGCAAAAGCAGCAAACATCTCGCTGTATGTCCCACATCCAAAGTGCCAAGAGAGAGCTTGCTCTCCCTGTCTTTGAGTACTGTTTTCACTGTCCCGGTTACCTCTTTGCTAACATTCTCTTCAGAGCCGCAGTGAAACCAGGAACCGCGTGGAGAAGGCACCCACACTGAAAGTGCCTGGAGGGAACATTGGGGCTTCTTCTCAGTGTCTCTGACATAGGGTTTCACTGTCGCGGGAAAGTCTCTGCTAACACCGTGCAGAGCGCTGTGCCCAATGTACAGAAACGTCTTGCGGTATCTCCTACAGGGAAAGTGCCAGGAGGGAATTGTGGAGCTTGTTCTCAGTGTCTCTGAGAATTGCTCTGATTATCTGTGTGACCTCTTTGCTAAGACTCTCCAGAGAGCCGTCCTCAAAACAAACACACATCTTGACATATCTCCCACATTGATCGCAGTGTCTCCAGAAACGGCATTCAAGGAGCCAGGACCTTTTCTCCCTGCACTGTCCATTGAGTTGTCCTCAAAACCAATATACATCCTGCTATATCTCCCACATGGAAAGTGCCAGGAGGGAGAAGTGGGGATTATGTTTAGACTTTCTCGGAACTGCTTCAAATCAACTAGATATCTTTGTGCTGTAAATCTCCCAACAGCCAAACGCAAAAGCAGCAAACATCTCGCTGTATGTCCCACATCCAAAGTGCTAAGAGAGAGCTTGCTCTCCCTGTCTTTGAGTACTGTTTTCACTGTCCCGGTTACCTCTTTGCTAACATTCTCTTCAGAGCCGCAGTGAAACCAGGAACCACGTGGAGAAGGCACCCACACTGAAAGTGCCTGGAGGGAACATTGGGGCTTCTTCTCAGTGTCTCTGACATAGGGTTTCACTGTCCCGGGAAAGTCTCTGCTAACACCGTGCAGAGCGCTGTGCCCAATGTACAGAAACGTCTTGCGGTATCTCCTACAGGGAAAGTGCCAGGAGGGAATTGTGGAGCTTGTTCTCAGTGTCTCTGAGAATTGCTCTGATTATCTGTGTGACCTCTTTGCTAAGACTCTCCAGAGAGCCGTCCTCAAAACAAACACACATCTTGACATATCTCCCACATTGATCGCAGTGTCTCCAGAAACGGCATTCAAGGAGCCAGGACCTTTTCTCCCTACACTGTCCATTGAGTTGTCCTCAAAACCAATATACATCCTGCTATATCTCCCACATGGAAAGTGCCAGGAGGGAGAAGTGGGGATTATGTTTAGACTTTCTCGGAACTGCTTCAAATCAACTAGATATCTTTGTGCTGTAAATCTCCCAACAGCCAAACGCAAAAGCAGCAAACATCTCGCTGTATGTCCCACATCCAAAGTGCCAAGAGAGAGCTTGCTCTCCCTGTCTTTGAGTACTGTTTTCACTGTCCCGGTTACCTCTTTGCTAACATTCTCTTCAGAGCCGCAGTGAAACCAGGAACCACGTGGAGAAGGCACCCACACTGAAAGTGCCTGGAGGGAACATTGGGGCTTCTTCTCAGTGTCTCTGACATAGGGTTTCACTGTCCCGGGAAAGTCTCTGCTAACACCGTGCAGAGCGCTGTGCCCAATGTACAGAAACGTCTTGCGGTATCTCCTACAGGGAAAGTGCCAGGAGGGAATTGTGGAGCTTGTTCTCAGTGTCTCTGAGAATTGCTCTGATTATCTGTGTGACCTCTTTGCTAAGGCTCTCCAGAGAGCCGTCCTCAAAACAAACACACATCTTGACATATCTCCCACATTGATCGCAGTGTCTCCAGAAACGGCATTCAAGGAGCCAGGACCTTTTCTCCCTACACTCTCCATTGAGTTGTCCTCAAAACCAATATACATCCTGCTATATCTCCCACATGGAAAGTGCCAGGAGGGAGAAGTGGGGATTATGTTTAGACTTTCTCGGAACTGCTTCAAATCAACTAGATATCTTTGTGCTGTAAATCTCCCAACAGCCAAACGCAAAAGCAGCAAACATCTCGCTGTATGTCCCACATCCAAAGTGCTAAGAGAGAGCTTGCTCTCCCTGTCTTTGAGTACTGTTTTCACTGTCCCGGTTACCTCTTTGCTAACATTCTCTTCAGAGCCGCAGTGAAACCAGGAACCGCGTGGAGAAGGCACCCACACTGAAAGTGCCTGGAGGGAACATTGGGGCTTCTTCTCAGTGTCTCTGACATAGGGTTTCACTGTCCCGGGAAAGTCTCTGCTAACACCGTGCAGAGCGCTGTGCCCAATGTACAGAAACGTCTTGCGGTATCTCCTACAGGGAAAGTGCCAGGAGGGAATTGTCGAGCTTGTTCTCAGTGTCTCTGAGAATTGCTCTGATTATCTGTGTGACCTCTTTGCTAAGACTCTCCAGAGAGACGTCCTCAAAACAAACACACATCTTGACATATCTCCCACATTGATCGCAGTGTCTCCAGAAACGGCATTCAAGGAGCCAGGACCTTTTCTCCCTACACTGTCCATTGAGTTGTCCTCAAAACCAATATACATCCTGCTATATCTCCCACATGGAAAGTGCCAGGAGGGAGAAGTGGGGATTATGTTTAGACTTTCTCGGAACTGCTTCAAATCAACTAGATATCTTTGTGCTGTAAATCTCCCAACAGCCAAACGCAAAAGCAGCAAACATCTCGCTGTATGTCCCACATCCAAAGTGCCAAGAGAGAGCTTGCTCTCCCTGTCTTTGAGTACTGTTTTCACTGTCCCGGTTACCTCTTTGCTAACATTCTCTTCAGAGCCGCAGTGAAACCAGGAACCGCGTGGAGAAGGCACCCACACTGAAAGTGCCTGGAGGGAACATTGGGGCTTCTTCTCAGTGTCTCTGACATAGGGTTTCACTGTCCCGGGAAAGTCTCTGCTAACACCGTGCAGAGCGCTGTGCCCAATGTACAGAAACGTCTTGCGGTATCTCCTACAGGGAAAGTGCCAGGAGGGAATTGTGGAGCTTGTTCTCAGTGTCTCTGAGAATTGCTCTGATTATCTGTGTGACCTCTTTGCTAAGACTCTCCAGAGAGCCGTCCTCAAAACAAACACACATCTTGACATATCTCCCACATTGATCGCAGTGTCTCCAGAAACGGCATTCAAGGAGCCAGGACCTTTTCTCCCTACACTGTCCATTGAGTTGTCCTCAAAACCAATATACATCCTGCTATATCTCCCACATGGAAAGTGCCAGGAGGGAGAAGTGGGGATTATGTTTAGACTTTCTCGGAACTGCTTCAAATCAACTAGATATCTTTGTGCTGTAAATCTCCCAACAGCCAAACGCAAAAGCAGCAAACATCTCGCTGTATGTCCCACATCGAAAGTGCTAAGAGAGAGCTTGCTCTCCCTGTCTTTGAGTACTGTTTTCACTGTCCCGGTTACCTCTTTGCTAACATTCTCTTCAGAGCCGCAGTGAAACCAGGAACCGCGTGGAGAAGGCACCCACACTGAAAGTGCCTGGAGGGAACATTGGGGCTTCTTCTCAGTGTCTCTGACATAGGGTTTCACTGTCGCGGGAAAGTCTCTGCTAACACCGTGCAGAGCGCTGTGCCCAATGCACAGAAACGTCTTGCGGTATCTCCTACAGGGAAAGTGCCAGGAGGGAATTGTGGAGCTTGTTCTCAGTGTCTCTGAGAATTGCTCTGATTATCTGTGTGACCTCTTTGCTAAGACTCTCCAGAGAGCCGTCCTCAAAACAAACACACATCTTGACATATCTCCCACATTGATCGCAGTGTCTCCAGAAACGGCATTCAAGGAGCCAGGACCTTTTCTCCCTGCACTGTCCATTGAGTTGTCCTCAAAACCAATATACATCCTGCTATATCTCCCACATGGAAAGTGCCAGGAGGGAGAAGTGGGGATTATGTTTAGACTTTCTCGGAACTGCTTCAAATCAACTAGATATCTTTGTGCTGTAAATCTCCCAACAGCCAAACGCAAAAGCAGCAAACATCTCGCTGTATGTCCCACATCCAAAGTGCCAAGAGAGAGCTTGCTCTCCCTGTCTTTGAGTACTGTTTTCACTGTCCCGGTTACCTCTTTGCTAACATTCTCTTCAGAGCCGCAGTGAAACCAGGAACCGCGTGGAGAAGGCACCCACACTGAAAGTGCCTGGAGGGAACATTGGGGCTTCTTCTCAGTGTCTCTGACATAGGGTTTCACTGTCCCGGGAAAGTCTCTGCTAACACCGTGCAGAGCGCTGTGCCCAATGTACAGAAACGTCTTGCGGTATCTCCTACAGGGAAAGTGCCAGGAGGGAATTGTGGAGCTTGTTCTCAGTGTCTCTGAGAATTGCTCTGATTATCTGTGTGACCTCTTTGCTAAGACTCTCCAGAGAGCCGTCCTCAAAACAAACACACATCTTGACATATCTCCCACATTGATCGCAGTGTCTCCAGAAACGGCATTCAAGGAGCCAGGACCTTTTCTCCCTGCACTGTCCATTGAGTTGTCCTCAAAACCAATATACATCCTGCTATATCTCCCACATGGAAAGTGCCAGGAGGGAGAAGTGGGGATTATGTTTAGACTTTCTCGGAACTGCTTCAAATCAACTAGATATCTTTGTGCTGTAAATCTCCCAACAGCCAAACGCAAAAGCAGCAAACATCTCGCTGTATGTCCCACATCCAAAGTGCCAAGAGAGAGCTTGCTCTCCCTGTCTTTGAGTACTGTTTTCACTGTCCCGGTTACCTCTTTGCTAACATTCTCTTCAGAGCCGCAGTGAAACCAGGAACCGCGTGGAGAAGGCACCCACACTGAAAGTGCCTGGAGGGAACATTGGGGCTTCTTCTCAGTGTCTCTGACATAGGGTTTCACTGTCCCGGGAAAGTCTCTGCTAACACCGTGCAGAGCGCTGTGCCCAATGTACAGAAACGTCTTGCGGTATCTCCTACAGGGAAAGTGCCAGGAGGGAATTGTGGAGCTTGTTCTCAGTGTCTCTGAGAATTGCTCTGATTATCTGTGTGACCTCTTTGCTAAGACTCTCCAGAGAGCCGTCCTCAAAACAAACACACATCTTGACATATCTCCCACATTGATCACAGTGTCTCCAGAAACGGCATTCAAGGAGCCAGGACCTTTTCTCCCTACACTGTCCATTGAGTTGTCCTCAAAACCAATATACATCCTGCTATATCTCCCACATGGAAAGTGCCAGGAGGGAGAAGTGGGGATTATGTTTAGACTTTCTCGGAACTGCTTCAAATCAACTAGATATCTTTGTGCTGTAAATCTCCCAACAGCCAAACGCAAAAGCAGCAAACATCTCGCTGTATGTCCCACATCCAATGTGCTAAGAGAGAGCTTGCTCTCCCTGTCTTTGAGTACTGTTTTCACTGTCCCGGTTACCTCTTTGCTAACATTCTCTTCAGAGCCGCAGTGAAACCAGGAACCACGTGGAGAAGGCACCCACACTGAAAGTGCCTGGAGGGAACATTGGGGCTTCTTCTCAGTGTCTCTGACATAGGGTTTCACTGTCCCGGGAAAGTCTCTGCTAACACCGTGCAGAGCGCTGTGCCCAATGTACAGAAACGTCTTGCGGTATCTCCTACAGGGAAAGTGCCAGGAGGGAATTGTGGAGCTTGTTCTCAGTGTCTCTGAGAATTGCTCTGATTATCTGTGTGACCTCTTTGCTAAGACTCTCCAGAGAGCCGTCCTCAAAACAAACACACATCTTGACATATCTCCCACATTGATCGCAGTGTCTCCAGAAACGGCATTCAAGGAGCCAGGAGCTTTTCTCCCTACACTCTCCATTGAGTTGTCCTCAAAACCAATATACATCCTGCTATATCTCCCACATGGAAAGTGCCAGGAGGGAGAAGTGGGGATTATGTTTAGACTTTCTCGGAACTGCTTCAAATCAACTAGATATCTTTGTGCTGTAAATCTCCCAACAGCCAAATGCAAAAGCAGCAAACATCTCGCTGTATGTCCCACATCCAAAGTGCTAAGAGAGAGCTTGCTCTCCCTGTCTTTGAGTACTGTTTTCACTGTCCCGGTTACCTCTTTGCTAACATTCTCTTCAGAGCCGCAGTGAAACCAGGAACCACGTGGAGAAGGCACCCACACTGAAAGTGCCTGGAGGGAACATTGGGGCTTCTTCTCAGTGTCTCTGACATAGGGTTTCACTGTCCCGGGAAAGTCTCTGCTAACACCGTGCAGAGCGCTGTGCCCAATGTACAGAAACGTCTTGCGGTATCTCCTACAGGGAAAGTGCCAGGAGGGAATTGTGGAGCTTGTTCTCAGTGTCTCTGAGAATTGCTCTGATTATCTGTGTGACCTCTTTGCTAAGGCTCTCCAGAGAGCCGTCCTCAAAACAAACACACATCTTGACATATCTCCCACATTGATCGCAGTGTCTCCAGAAACGGCATTCAAGGAGCCAGGACCTTTTCTCCCTACACTCTCCATTGAGTTGTCCTCAAAACCAATATACATCCTGCTATATCTCCCACATGGAAAGTGCCAGGAGGGAGAAGTGGGGATTATGTTTAGACTTTCTCGGAACTGCTTCAAATCAACTAGATATCTTTGTGCTGTAAATCTCCCAACAGCCAAACGCAAAAGCAGCAAACATCTCGCTGTATGTCCCACATCCAAAGTGCTAAGAGAGAGCTTGCTCTCCCTGTCTTTGAGTACTGTTTTCACTGTCCCGGTTACCTCTTTGCTAACATTCTCTTCAGAGCCGCAGTGAAACCAGGAACCGCGTGGAGAAGGCACCCACACTGAAAGTGCCTGGAGGGAACATTGGGGCTTCTTCTCAGTGTCTCTGACATAGGGTTTCACTGTCCCGGGAAAGTCTCTGCTAACACCGTGCAGAGCGCTGTGCCCAATGTACAGAAACGTCTTGCGGTATCTCCTACAGGGAAAGTGCCAGGAGGGAATTGTCGAGCTTGTTCTCAGTGTCTCTGAGAATTGCTCTGATTATCTGTGTGACCTCTTTGCTAAGACTCTCCAGAGAGACGTCCTCAAAACAAACACACATCTTGACATATCTCCCACATTGATCGCAGTGTCTCCAGAAACGGCATTCAAGGAGCCAGGACCTTTTCTCCCTACACTGTCCATTGAGTTGTCCTCAAAACCAATATACATCCTGCTATATCTCCCACATGGAAAGTGCCAGGAGGGAGAAGTGGGGATTATGTTTAGACTTTCTCGGAACTGCTTCAAATCAACTAGATATCTTTGTGCTGTAAATCTCCCAACAGCCAAACGCAAAAGCAGCAAACATCTCGCTGTATGTCCCACATCCAAAGTGCCAAGAGAGAGCTTGCTCTCCCTGTCTTTGAGTACTGTTTTCACTGTCCCGGTTACCTCTTTGCTAACATTCTCTTCAGAGCCGCAGTGAAACCAGGAACCGCGTGGAGAAGGCACCCACACTGAAAGTGCCTGGAGGGAACATTGGGGCTTCTTCTCAGTGTCTCTGACATAGGGTTTCACTGTCCCGGGAAAGTCTCTGCTAACACCGTGCAGAGCGCTGTGCCCAATGTACAGAAACGTCTTGCGGTATCTCCTACAGGGAAAGTGCCAGGAGGGAATTGTCGAGCTTGTTCTCAGTGTCTCTGAGAATTGCTCTGATTATCTGTGTGACCTCTTTGCTAAGACTCTCCAGAGAGCCGTCCTCAAAACAAACACACATCTTGACATATCTCCCACATTGATCGCAGTGTCTCCAGAAACGGCATTCAAGGAGCCAGGACCTTTTCTCCCTGCACTGTCCATTGAGTTGTCCTCAAAACCAATATACATCCTGCTATATCTCCCACATGGAAAGTGCCAGGAGGGAGAAGTGGGGATTATGTTTAGACTTTCTCGGAACTGCTTCAAATCAACTAGATATCTTTGTGCTGTAAATCTCCCAACAGCCAAACGCAAAAGCAGCAAACATCTCGCTGTATGTCCCACATCCAAAGTGCCAAGAGAGAGCTTGCTCTCCCTGTCTTTGAGTACTGTTTTCACTGTCCCGGTTACCTCTTTGCTAACATTCTCTTCAGAGCCGCAGTGAAACCAGGAACCGCGTGGAGAAGGCACCCACACTGAAAGTGCCTGGAGGGAACATTGGGGCTTCTTCTCAGTGTCTCTGACATAGGGTTTCACTGTCCCGGGAAAGTCTCTGCTAACACCGTGCAGAGCGCTGTGCCCAATGTACAGAAACGTCTTGCGGTATCTCCTACAGGGAAAGTGCCAGGAGGGAATTGTGGAGCTTGTTCTCAGTGTCTCTGAGAATTGCTCTGATTATCTGTGTGACCTCTTTGCTAAGACTCTCCAGAGAGCCGTCCTCAAAACAAACACACATCTTGACATATCTCCCACATTGATCACAGTGTCTCCAGAAACGGCATTCAAGGAGCCAGGACCTTTTCTCCCTACACTGTCCATTGAGTTGTCCTCAAAACCAATATACATCCTGCTATATCTCCCACATGGAAAGTGCCAGGAGGGAGAAGTGGGGATTATGTTTAGACTTTCTCGGAACTGCTTCAAATCAACTAGATATCTTTGTGCTGTAAATCTCCCAACAGCCAAACGCAAAAGCAGCAAACATCTCGCTGTATGTCCCACATCCAATGTGCTAAGAGAGAGCTTGCTCTCCCTGTCTTTGAGTACTGTTTTCACTGTCCCGGTTACCTCTTTGCTAACATTCTCTTCAGAGCCGCAGTGAAACCAGGAACCACGTGGAGAAGGCACCCACACTGAAAGTGCCTGGAGGGAACATTGGGGCTTCTTCTCAGTGTCTCTGACATAGGGTTTCACTGTCCCGGGAAAGTCTCTGCTAACACCGTGCAGAGCGCTGTGCCCAATGTACAGAAACGTCTTGCGGTATCTCCTACAGGGAAAGTGCCAGGAGGGAATTGTGGAGCTTGTTCTCAGTGTCTCTGAGAATTGCTCTGATTATCTGTGTGACCTCTTTGCTAAGACTCTCCAGAGAGCCGTCCTCAAAACAAACACACATCTTGACATATCTCCCACATTGATCGCAGTGTCTCCAGAAACGGCATTCAAGGAGCCAGGAGCTTTTCTCCCTACACTCTCCATTGAGTTGTCCTCAAAACCAATATACATCCTGCTATATCTCCCACATGGAAAGTGCCAGGAGGGAGAAGTGGGGATTATGTTTAGACTTTCTCGGAACTGCTTCAAATCAACTAGATATCTTTGTGCTGTAAATCTCCCAACAGCCAAACGCAAAAGCAGCAAACATCTCGCTGTATGTCCCACATCCAAAGTGCCAAGAGAGAGCTTGCTCTCCCTGTCTTTGAGTACTGTTTTCACTGTCCCGGTTACCTCTTTGCTAACATTCTCTTCAGAGCCGCAGTGAAACCAGGAACCGCGTGGAGAAGGCACCCACACTGAAAGTGCCTGGAGGGAACATTGGGGCTTCTTCTCAGTGTCTCTGACATAGGGTTTCACTGTCCCGGGAAAGTCTCTGCTAACACCGTGCAGAGCGCTGTGCCCAATGTACAGAAACGTCTTGCGGTATCTCCTACAGGGAAAGTGCCAGGAGGGAATTGTGGAGCTTGTTCTCAGTGTCTCTGAGAATTGCTCTGATTATCTGTGTGACCTCTTTGCTAAGACTCTCCAGAGAGCCGTCCTCAAAACAAACACACATCTTGACATATCTCCCACATTGATCGCAGTGTCTCCAGAAACGGCATTCAAGGAGCCAGGACCTTTTCTCCCTACACTGTCCATTGAGTTGTCCTCAAAACCAATATACATCCTGCTATATCTCCCACATGGAAAGTGCCAGGAGGGAGAAGTGGGGATTATGTTTAGACTTTCTCGGAACTGCTTCAAATCAACTAGATATCTTTGTGCTGTAAATCTCCCAACAGCCAAACGCAAAAGCAGCAAACATCTCGCTGTATGTCCCACATCCAAAGTGCCAAGAGAGAGCTTGCTCTCCCTGTCTTTGAGTACTGTTTTCACTGTCCCGGTTACCTCTTTGCTAACATTCTCTTCAGAGCCGCAGTGAAACCAGGAACCGCGTGGAGAAGGCACCCACACTGAAAGTGCCTGGAGGGAACATTGGGGCTTCTTCTCAGTGTCTCTGACATAGGGTTTCACTGTCCCGGGAAAGTCTCTGCTAACACCGTGCAGAGCGCTGTGCCCAATGTACAGAAACGTCTTGCGGTATCTCCTACAGGGAAAGTGCCAGGAGGGAATTGTGGAGCTTGTTCTCAGTGTCTCTGAGAATTGCTCTGATTATCTGTGTGACCTCTTTGCTAAGACTCTCCAGAGAGCCGTCCTCAAAACAAACACACATCTTGACATATCTCCCACATTGATCGCAGTGTCTCCAGAAACGGCATTCAAGGAGCCAGGACCTTTTCTCCCTACACTGTCCATTGAGTTGTCCTCAAAACCAATATACATCCTGCTATATCTCCCACATGGAAAGTGCCAGGAGGGAGAAGTGGGGATTATGTTTAGACTTTCTCGGAACTGCTTCAAATCAACTAGATATCTTTGTGCTGTAAATCTCCCAACAGCCAAACGCAAAAGCAGCAAACATCTCGCTGTATGTCCCACATCCAAAGTGCTAAGAGAGAGCTTGCTCTCCCTGTCTTTGAGTACTGTTTTCACTGTCCCGGTTACCTCTTTGCTAACATTCTCTTCAGAGCCGCAGTGAAACCAGGAACCGCGTGGAGAAGGCACCCACACTGAAAGTGCCTGGAGGGAACATTGGGGCTTCTTCTCAGTGTCTCTGACATAGGGTTTCACTGTCCCGGGAAAGTCTCTGCTAACACCGTGCAGAGCGCTGTGCCCAATGTACAGAAACGTCTTGCGGTATCTCCTACAGGGAAAGTGCCAGGAGGGAATTGTGGAGCTTGTTCTCAGTGTCTCTGAGAATTGCTCTGATTATCTGTGTGACCTCTTTGCTAAGACTCTCCAGAGAGCCGTCCTCAAAACAAACACACATCTTGACATATCTCCCACATTGATCGCAGTGTCTCCAGAAACGGCATTCAAGGAGCCAGGACCTTTTCTCCCTGCACTGTCCATTGAGTTGTCCTCAAAACCAATATACATCCTGCTATATCTCCCACATGGAAAGTGCCAGGAGGGAGAAGTGGGGATTATGTTTAGACTTTCTCGGAACTGCTTCAAATCAACTAGATATCTTTGTGCTGTAAATCTCCCAACAGCCAAACGCAAAAGCAGCAAACATCTCGCTGTATGTCCCACATCCAAAGTGCCAAGAGAGAGCTTGCTCTCCCTGTCTTTGAGTACTGTTTTCACTGTCCCGGTTACCTCTTTGCTAACATTCTCTTCAGAGCCGCAGTGAAACCAGGAACCGCGTGGAGAAGGCACCCACACTGAAAGTGCCTGGAGGGAACATTGGGGCTTCTTCTCAGTGTCTCTGACATAGGGTTTCACTGTCCCGGGAAAGTCTCTGCTAACACCGTGCAGAGCGCTGTGCCCAATGTACAGAAACGTCTTGCGGTATCTCCTACAGGGAAAGTGCCAGGAGGGAATTGTGGAGCTTGTTCTCAGTGTCTCTGAGAATTGCTCTGATTATCTGTGTGACCTCTTTGCTAAGACTCTCCAGAGAGCCGTCCTCAAAACAAACACACATCTTGACATATCTCCCACATTGATCGCAGTGTCTCCAGAAACGGCATTCAAGGAGCCAGGACCTTTTCTCCCTGCACTGTCCATTGAGTTGTCCTCAAAACCAATATACATCCTGCTATATCTCCCACATGGAAAGTGCCAGGAGGGAGAAGTGGGGATTATGTTTAGACTTTCTCGGAACTGCTTCAAATCAACTAGATATCTTTGTGCTGTAAATCTCCCAACAGCCAAACGCAAAAGCAGCAAACATCTCGCTGTATGTCCCACATCGAAAGTGCTAAGAGAGAGCTTGCTCTCCCTGTCTTTGAGTACTGTTTTCACTGTCCCGGTTACCTCTTTGCTAACATTCTCTTCAGAGCCGCAGTGAAACCAGGAACCACGTGGAGAAGGCACCCACACTGAAAGTGCCTGGAGGGAACATTGGGGCTTCTTCTCAGTGTCTCTGACATAGGGTTTCACTGTCCCGGGAAAGTCTCTGCTAACACCGTGCAGAGCGCTGTGCCCAATGTACAGAAACGTCTTGCGGTATCTCCTACAGGGAAAGTGCCAGGAGGGAATTGTGGAGCTTGTTCTCAGTGTCTCTGAGAATTGCTCTGATTATCTGTGTGACCTCTTTGCTAAGACTCTCCAGAGAGCCGTCCTCAAAACAAACACACATCTTGACATATCTCCCACATTGATCGCAGTGTCTCCAGAAACGGCATTCAAGGAGCCAGGACCTTTTCTCCCTACACTGTCCATTGAGTTGTCCTCAAAACCAATATACATCCTGCTATATCTCCCACA
Organism: Chroicocephalus ridibundus; assembly: GCF_963924245.1. Taxonomy (NCBI): domain Eukaryota; kingdom Metazoa; phylum Chordata; class Aves; order Charadriiformes; family Laridae; genus Chroicocephalus; species Chroicocephalus ridibundus. The sequence continues at coordinate 20,024,646 of NC_086295.1, read as the reverse complement.
TGGAAAGTGCCAGGAGGGAGAAGTGGGGATTATGTTTAGACTTTCTCGGAACTGCTTCAAATCAACTAGATATCTTTGTGCTGTAAATCTCCCAACAGCCAAACGCAAAAGCAGCAAACATCTCGCTGTATGTCCCACATCCAAAGTGCCAAGAGAGAGCTTGCTCTCCCTGTCTTTGAGTACTGTTTTCACTGTCCCGGTTACCTCTTTGCTAACATTCTCTTCAGAGCCGCAGTGAAACCAGGAACCACGTGGAGAAGGCACCCACACTGAAAGTGCCTGGAGGGAACATTGGGGCTTCTTCTCAGTGTCTCTGACATAGGGTTTCACTGTCGCGGGAAAGTCTCTGCTAACACCGTGCAGAGCGCTGTGCCCAATGTACAGAAACGTCTTGCGGTATCTCCTACAGGGAAAGTGCCAGGAGGGAATTGTGGAGCTTGTTCTCAGTGTCTCTGAGAATTGCTCTGATTATCTGTGTGACCTCTTTGCTAAGACTCTCCAGAGAGCCGTCCTCAAAACAAACACACATCTTGACATATCTCCCACATTGATCGCAGTGTCTCCAGAAACGGCATTCAAGGAGCCAGGACCTTTTCTCCCTACACTCTCCATTGAGTTGTCCTCAAAACCAATATACATCCTGCTATATCTCCCACATGGAAAGTGCCAGGAGGGAGAAGTGGGGATTATGTTTAGACTTTCTCGGAACTGCTTCAAATCAACTAGATATCTTTGTGCTGTAAATCTCCCAACAGCCAAACGCAAAAGCAGCAAACATCTCGCTGTATGTCCCACATCCAAAGTGCCAAGAGAGAGCTTGCTCTCCCTGTCTTTGAGTACTGTTTTCACTGTCCCGGTTACCTCTTTGCTAACATTCTCTTCAGAGCCGCAGTGAAACCAGGAACCGCGTGGAGAAGGCACCCACACTGAAAGTGCCTGGAGGGAACATTGGGGCTTCTTCTCAGTGTCTCTGACATAGGGTTTCACTGTCCCGGGAAAGTCTCTGCTAACACCGTGCAGAGCGCTGTGCCCAATGTACAGAAACGTCTTGCGGTATCTCCTACAGGGAAAGTGCCAGGAGGGAATTGTGGAGCTTGTTCTCAGTGTCTCTGAGAATTGCTCTGATTATCTGTGTGACCTCTTTGCTAAGACTCTCCAGAGAGCCGTCCTCAAAACAAACACACATCTTGACATATCTCCCACATTGATCGCAGTGTCTCCAGAAACGGCATTCAAGGAGCCAGGACCTTTTCTCCCTACACTCTCCATTGAGTTGTCCTCAAAACCAATATACATCCTGCTATATCTCCCACATGGAAAGTGCCAGGAGGGAGAAGTGGGGATTATGTTTAGACTTTCTCGGAACTGCTTCAAATCAACTAGATATCTTTGTGCTGTAAATCTCCCAACAGCCAAACGCAAAAGCAGCAAACATCTCGCTGTATGTCCCACATCGAAAGTGCTAAGAGAGAGCTTGCTCTCCCTGTCTTTGAGTACTGTTTTCACTGTCCCGGTTACCTCTTTGCTAACATTCTCTTCAGAGCCGCAGTGAAACCAGGAACCACGTGGAGAAGGCACCCACACTGAAAGTGCCTGGAGGGAACATTGGGGCTTCTTCTCAGTGTCTCTGACATAGGGTTTCACTGTCGCGGGAAAGTCTCTGCTAACACCGTGCAGAGCGCTGTGCCCAATGTACAGAAACGTCTTGCGGTATCTCCTACAGGGAAAGTGCCAGGAGGGAATTGTGGAGCTTGTTCTCAGTGTCTCTGAGAATTGCTCTGATTATCTGTGTGACCTCTTTGCTAAGACTCTCCAGAGAGCCGTCCTCAAAACAAACACACATCTTGACATATCTCCCACATTGATCGCAGTGTCTCCAGAAACGGCATTCAAGGAGCCAGGACCTTTTCTCCCTACACTGTCCATTGAGTTGTCCTCAAAACCAATATACATCCTGCTATATCTCCCACATGGAAAGTGCCAGGAGGGAGAAGTGGGGATTATGTTTAGACTTTCTCGGAACTGCTTCAAATCAACTAGATATCTTTGTGCTGTAAATCTCCCAACAGCCAAACGCAAAAGCAGCAAACATCTCGCTGTATGTCCCACATCCAAAGTGCCAAGAGAGAGCTTGCTCTCCCTGTCTTTGAGTACTGTTTTCACTGTCCCGGTTACCTCTTTGCTAACATTCTCTTCAGAGCCGCAGTGAAACCAGGAACCACGTGGAGAAGGCACCCACACTGAAAGTGCCTGGAGGGAACATTGGGGCTTCTTCTCAGTGTCTCTGACATAGGGTTTCACTGTCCCGGGAAAGTCTCTGCTAACACCGTGCAGAGCGCTGTGCCCAATGTACAGAAACGTCTTGCGGTATCTCCTACAGGGAAAGTGCCAGGAGGGAATTGTCGAGCTTGTTCTCAGTGTCTCTGAGAATTGCTCTGATTATCTGTGTGACCTCTTTGCTAAGACTCTCCAGAGAGCCGTCCTCAAAACAAACACACATCTTGACATATCTCCCACATTGATCGCAGTGTCTCCAGAAACGGCATTCAAGGAGCCAGGACCTTTTCTCCCTACACTGTCCATTGAGTTGTCCTCAAAACCAATATACATCCTGCTATATCTCCCACATGGAAAGTGCCAGGAGGGAGAAGTGGGGATTATGTTTAGACTTTCTCGGAACTGCTTCAAATCAACTAGATATCTTTGTGCTGTAAATCTCCCAACAGCCAAACGCAAAAGCAGCAAACATCTCGCTGTATGTCCCACATCCAAAGTGCTAAGAGAGAGCTTGCTCTCCCTGTCTTTGAGTACTGTTTTCACTGTCCCGGTTACCTCTTTGCTAACATTCTCTTCAGAGCCGCAGTGAAACCAGGAACCACGTGGAGAAGGCACCCACACTGAAAGTGCCTGGAGGGAACATTGGGGCTTCTTCTCAGTGTCTCTGACATAGGGTTTCACTGTCCCGGGAAAGTCTCTGCTAACACCGTGCAGAGCGCTGTGCCCAATGTACAGAAACGTCTTGCGGTATCTCCTACAGGGAAAGTGCCAGGAGGGAATTGTCGAGCTTGTTCTCAGTGTCTCTGAGAATTGCTCTGATTATCTGTGTGACCTCTTTGCTAAGACTCTCCAGAGAGACGTCCTCAAAACAAACACACATCTTGACATATCTCCCACATTGATCGCAGTGTCTCCAGAAACGGCATTCAAGGAGCCAGGACCTTTTCTCCCTACACTGTCCATTGAGTTGTCCTCAAAACCAATATACATCCTGCTATATCTCCCACATGGAAAGTGCCAGGAAGGAGAAGTGGGGATTATGTTTAGACTTTAACGGAACTGCTTCAAATCAACTAGATATCTTTGTGCTGTAAATCTCCCAACAGCCAAACGCAAAAGCAGCAAACATCTCGCTGTATGTCCCACATCGAAAGTGCTAAGAGAGAGCTTGCTCTCCCTGTCTTTGAGTACTGTTTTCACTGTCCCGGTTACCTCTTTGCTAACATTCTCTTCAGAGCCGCAGTGAAACCAGGAACCACGTGGAGAAGGCACCCACACTGAAAGTGCCTGGAGGGAACATTGGGGCTTCTTCTCAGTGTCTCTGACATAGGGTTTCACTGTCCCGGGAAAGTCTCTGCTAACACCGTGCAGAGCGCTGTGCCCAATGTACAGAAACGTCTTGCGGTATCTCCTACAGGGAAAGTGCCAGGAGGGAATTGTCGAGCTTGTTCTCAGTGTCTCTGAGAATTGCTCTGATTATCTGTGTGACCTCTTTGCTAAGACTCTCCAGAGAGCCGTCCTCAAAACAAACACACATCTTGACATATCTCCCACATTGATCGCAGTGTCTCCAGAAACGGCATTCAAGGAGCCAGGACCTTTTCTCCCTACGCTGTCCATTGAGTTGTCCTCAAAACCAATATACATCCTGCTATATCTCCCACATGGAAAGTGCCAGGAGGGAGAAGTGGGGATTATGTTTAGACTTTCTCGGAACTGCTTCAAATCAACTAGATATCTTTGTGCTGTAAATCTCCCAACAGCCAAACGCAAAAGCAGCAAACATCTCGCTGTATGTCCCACATCCAAAGTGCCAAGAGAGAGCTTGCTCTCCCTGTCTTTGAGTACTGTTTTCACTGTCCCGGTTACCTCTTTGCTAACATTCTCTTCAGAGCCGCAGTGAAACCAGGAACCGCGTGGAGAAGGCACCCACACTGAAAGTGCCTGGAGGGAACATTGGGGCTTCTTCTCAGTGTCTCTGACATAGGGTTTCACTGTCCCGGGAAAGTCTCTGCTAACACCGTGCAGAGCGCTGTGCCCAATGTACAGAAACGTCTTGCGGTATCTCCTACAGGGAAAGTGCCAGGAGGGAATTGTCGAGCTTGTTCTCAGTGTCTCTGAGAATTGCTCTGATTATCTGTGTGACCTCTTTGCTAAGACTCTCCAGAGAGCCGTCCTCAAAACAAACACACATCTTGACATATCTCCCACATTGATCGCAGTGTCTCCAGAAACGGCATTCAAGGAGCCAGGACCTTTTCTCCCTACACTCTCCATTGAGTTGTCCTCAAAACCAATATACATCCTGCTATATCTCCCACATGGAAAGTGCCAGGAGGGAGAAGTGGGGATTATGTTTAGACTTTCTCGGAACTGCTTCAAATCAACTAGATATCTTTGTGCTGTAAATCTCCCAACAGCCAAACGCAAAAGCAGCAAACATCTCGCTGTATGTCCCACATCCAAAGTGCCAAGAGAGAGCTTGCTCTCCCTGTCTTTGAGTACTGTTTTCACTGTCCCGGTTACCTCTTTGCTAACATTCTCTTCAGAGCCGCAGTGAAACCAGGAACCGCGTGGAGAAGGCACCCACACTGAAAGTGCCTGGAGGGAACATTGGGGCTTCTTCTCAGTGTCTCTGACATAGGGTTTCACTGTCCCGGGAAAGTCTCTGCTAACACCGTGCAGAGCGCTGTGCCCAATGTACAGAAACGTCTTGCGGTATCTCCTACAGGGAAAGTGCCAGGAGGGAATTGTGGAGCTTGTTCTCAGTGTCTCTGAGAATTGCTCTGATTATCTGTGTGACCTCTTTGCTAAGACTCTCCAGAGAGCCGTCCTCAAAACAAACACACATCTTGACATATCTCCCACATTGATCGCAGTGTCTCCAGAAACGGCATTCAAGGAGCCAGGAGCTTTTCTCCCTACACTCTCCATTGAGTTGTCCTCAAAACCAATATACATCCTGCTATATCTCCCACATGGAAAGTGCCAGGAGGGAGAAGTGGGGATTATGTTTAGACTTTCTCGGAACTGCTTCAAATCAACTAGATATCTTTGTGCTGTAAATCTCCCAACAGCCAAACGCAAAAGCAGCAAACATCTCGCTGTATGTCCCACATCGAAAGTGCTAAGAGAGAGCTTGCTCTCCCTGTCTTTGAGTACTGTTTTCACTGTCCCGGTTACCTCTTTGCTAACATTCTCTTCAGAGCCGCAGTGAAACCAGGAACCACGTGGAGAAGGCACCCACACTGAAAGTGCCTGGAGGGAACATTGGGGCTTCTTCTCAGTGTCTCTGACATAGGGTTTCACTGTCGCGGGAAAGTCTCTGCTAACACCGTGCAGAGCGCTGTGCCCAATGTACAGAAACGTCTTGCGGTATCTCCTACAGGGAAAGTGCCAGGAGGGAATTGTCGAGCTTGTTCTCAGTGTCTCTGAGAATTGCTCTGATTATCTGTGTGACCTCTTTGCTAAGACTCTCCAGAGAGACGTCCTCAAAACAAACACACATCTTGACATATCTCCCACATTGATCGCAGTGTCTCCAGAAACGGCATTCAAGGAGCCAGGACCTTTTCTCCCTACACTGTCCATTGAGTTGTCCTCAAAACCAATATACATCCTGCTATATCTCCCACATGGAAAGTGCCAGGAGGGAGAAGTGGGGATTATGTTTAGACTTTCTCGGAACTGCTTCAAATCAACTAGATATCTTTGTGCTGTAAATCTCCCAACAGCCAAACGCAAAAGCAGCAAACATCTCGCTGTATGTCCCACATCCAAAGTGCCAAGAGAGAGCTTGCTCTCCCTGTCTTTGAGTACTGTTTTCACTGTCCCGGTTACCTCTTTGCTAACATTCTCTTCAGAGCCGCAGTGAAACCAGGAACCACGTGGAGAAGGCATCCACACTGAAAGTGCCTGGAGGGAACATTGGGGCTTCTTCTCAGTGTCTCTGACATAGGGTTTCACTGTCGCGGGAAAGTCTCTGCTAACACCGTGCAGAGCGCTGTGCCCAATGTACAGAAACGTCTTGCGGTATCTCCTACAGGGAAAGTGCCAGGAGGGAATTGTCGAGCTTGTTCTCAGTGTCTCTGAGAATTGCTCTGATTATCTGTGTGACCTCTTTGCTAAGACTCTCCAGAGAGCCGTCCTCAAAACAAACACACATCTTGACATATCTCCCACATTGATCGCAGTGTCTCCAGAAACGGCATTCAAGGAGCCAGGACCTTTTCTCCCTACACTGTCCATTGAGTTGTCCTCAAAACCAATATACATCCTGCTATATCTCCCACATGGAAAGTGCCAGGAGGGAGAAGTGGGGATTATGTTTAGACTTTCTCGGAACTGCTTCAAATCAACTAGATATCTTTGTGCTGTAAATCTCCCAACAGCCAAACGCAAAAGCAGCAAACATCTCGCTGTATGTCCCACATCCAAAGTGCCAAGAGAGAGCTTGCTCTCCCTGGCTTTGAGTACTGTTTTCACTGTCCCGGTTACCTCTTTGCTAACATTCTCTTCAGAGCCGCAGTGAAACCAGGAACCGCGTGGAGAAGGCACCCACACTGAAAGTGCCTGGAGGGAACATTGGGGCTTCTTCTCAGTGTCTCTGACATAGGGTTTCACTGTCCCGGGAAAGTCTCTGCTAACACCGTGCAGAGCGCTGTGCCCAATGTACAGAAACGTCTTGCGGTATCTCCTACAGGGAAAGTGCCAGGAGGGAATTGTCGAGCTTGTTCTCAGTGTCTCTGAGAATTGCTCTGATTATCTGTGTGACCTCTTTGCTAAGACTCTCCAGAGAGCCGTCCTCAAAACAAACACACATCTTGACATATCTCCCACATTGATCGCAGTGTCTCCAGAAACGGCATTCAAGGAGCCAGGACCTTTTCTCCCTACACTCTCCATTGAGTTGTCCTCAAAACCAATATACATCCTGCTATATCTCCCACATGGAAAGTGCCAGGAGGGAGAAGTGGGGATTATGTTTAGACTTTCTCGGAACTGCTTCAAATCAACTAGATATCTTTGTGCTGTAAATCTCCCAACAGCCAAACGCAAAAGCAGCAAACATCTCGCTGTATGTCCCACATCCAAAGTGCCAAGAGAGAGCTTGCTCTCCCTGGCTTTGAGTACTGTTTTCACTGTCCCGGTTACCTCTTTGCTAACATTCTCTTCAGAGCCGCAGTGAAACCAGGAACCGCGTGCAGAAGGCACCCACACTGAAAGTGCCTGGAGGGAACATTGGGGCTTCTTCTCAGTGTCTCTGACATAGGGTTTCACTGTCCCGGGAAAGTCTCTGCTAACACCGTGCAGAGCGCTGTGCCCAATGTACAGAAACGTCTTGCGGTATCTCCTACAGGGAAAGTGCCAGGAGGGAATTGTCGAGCTTGTTCTCAGTGTCTCTGAGAATTGCTCTGATTATCTGTGTGACCTCTTTGCTAAGACTCTCCAGAGAGCCGTCCTCAAAACAAACACACATCTTGACATATCTCCCACATTGATCGCAGTGTCTCCAGAAACGGCATTCAAGGAGCCAGGACCTTTTCTCCCTACACTCTCCATTGAGTTGTCCTCAAAACCAATATACATCCTGCTATATCTCCCACATGGAAAGTGCCAGGAGGGAGAAGTGGGGATTATGTTTAGACTTTCTCGGAACTGCTTCAAATCAACTAGATATCTTTGTGCTGTAAATCTCCCAACAGCCAAACGCAAAAGCAGCAAACATCTCGCTGTATGTCCCACATCCAAAGTGCCAAGAGAGAGCTTGCTCTCCCTGTCTTTGAGTACTGTTTTCACTGTCCCGGTTACCTCTTTGCTAACATTCTCTTCAGAGCCGCAGTGAAACCAGGAACCGCGTGGAGAAGGCACCCACACTGAAAGTGCCTGGAGGGAACATTGGGGCTTCTTCTCAGTGTCTCTGACATAGGGTTTCACTGTCCCGGGAAAGTCTCTGCTAACACCGTGCAGAGCGCTGTGCCCAATGTACAGAAACGTCTTGCGGTATCTCCTACAGGGAAAGTGCCAGGAGGGAATTGTGGAGCTTGTTCTCAGTGTCTCTGAGAATTGCTCTGATTATCTGTGTGACCTCTTTGCTAAGACTCTCCAGAGAGCCGTCCTCAAAACAAACACACATCTTGACGTATCTCCCACATTGATCGCAGTGTCTCCAGAAACGGCATTCAAGGAGCCAGGACCTTTTCTCCCTACACTCTCCATTGAGTTGTCCTCAAAACCAATATACATCCTGCTATATCTCCCACATGGAAAGTGCCAGGAGGGAGAAGTGGGGATTATGTTTAGACTTTCTCGGAACTGCTTCAAATCAACTAGATATCTTTGTGCTGTAAATCTCCCAACAGCCAAACGCAAAAGCAGCAAACATCTCGCTGTATGTCCCACATCCAAAGTGCCAAGAGAGAGCTTGCTCTCCCTGTCTTTGAGTACTGTTTTCACTGTCCCGGTTACCTCTTTGCTAACATTCTCTTCAGAGCCGCAGTGAAACCAGGAACCGCGTGGAGAAGGCACCCACACTGAAAGTGCCTGGAGGGAACATTGGGGCTTCTTCTCAGTGTCTCTGACATAGGGTTTCACTGTCCCGGGAAAGTCTCTGCTAACACCGTGCAGAGCGCTGTGCCCAATGTACAGAAACGTCTTGCGGTATCTCCTACAGGGAAAGTGCCAGGAGGGAATTGTGGAGCTTGTTCTCAGTGTCTCTGAGAATTGCTCTGATTATCTGTGTGACCTCTTTGCTAAGACTCTCCAGAGAGCCGTCCTCAAAACAAACACACATCTTGACATATCTCCCACATTGATCGCAGTGTCTCCAGAAACGGCATTCAAGGAGCCAGGACCTTTTCTCCCTACACTCTCCATTGAGTTGTCCTCAAAACCAATATACATCCTGCTATATCTCCCACATGGAAAGTGCCAGGAGGGAGAAGTGGGGATTATGTTTAGACTTTCTCGGAACTGCTTCAAATCAACTAGATATCTTTGTGCTGTAAATCTCCCAACAGCCAAACGCAAAAGCAGCAAACATCTCGCTGTATGTCCCACATCCAAAGTGCCAAGAGAGAGCTTGCTCTCCCTGGCTTTGAGTACTGTTTTCACTGTCCCGGTTACCTCTTTGCTAACATTCTCTTCAGAGCCGCAGTGAAACCAGGAACCGCGTGGAGAAGGCACCCACACTGAAAGTGCCTGGAGGGAACATTGGGGCTTCTTCTCAGTGTCTCTGACATAGGGTTTCACTGTCCCGGGAAAGTCTCTGCTAACACCGTGCAGAGCGCTGTGCCCAATGTACAGAAACGTCTTGCGGTATCTCCTACAGGGAAAGTGCCAGGAGGGAATTGTCGAGCTTGTTCTCAGTGTCTCTGAGAATTGCTCTGATTATCTGTGTGACCTCTTTGCTAAGACTCTCCAGAGAGCCGTCCTCAAAACAAACACACATCTTGACATATCTCCCACATTGATCGCAGTGTCTCCAGAAACGGCATTCAAGGAGCCAGGAGCTTTTCTCCCTACACTCTCCATTGAGTTGTCCTCAAAACCAATATACATCCTGCTATATCTCCCACATGGAAAGTGCCAGGAGGGAGAAGTGGGGATTATGTTTAGACTTTCTCGGAACTGCTTCAAATCAACTAGATATCTTTGTGCTGTAAATCTCCCAACAGCCAAACGCAAAAGCAGCAAACATCTCGCTGTATGTCCCACATCCAAAGTGCTAAGAGAGAGCTTGCTCTCCCTGTCTTTGAGTACTGTTTTCACTGTCCCGGTTACCTCTTTGCTAACATTCTCTTCAGAGCCGCAGTGAAACCAGGAACCGCGTGGAGAAGGCACCCACACTGAAAGTGCCTGGAGGGAACATTGGGGCTTCTTCTCAGTGTCTCTGACATAGGGTTTCACTGTCCCGGGAAAGTCTCTGCTAACACCGTGCAGAGCGCTGTGCCCAATGTACAGAAACGTCTTGCGGTATCTCCTACAGGGAAAGTGCCAGGAGGGAATTGTGGAGCTTGTTCTCAGTGTCTCTGAGAATTGCTCTGATTATCTGTGTGACCTCTTTGCTAAGACTCTCCAGAGAGCCGTCCTCAAAACAAACACACATCTTGACATATCTCCCACATTGATCGCAGTGTCTCCAGAAACGGCATTCAAGGAGCCAGGACCTTTTCTCCCTGCACTGTCCATTGAGTTGTCCTCAAAACCAATATACATCCTGCTATATCTCCCACATGGAAAGTGCCAGGAGGGAGAAGTGGGGATTATGTTTAGACTTTCTCGGAACTGCTTCAAATCAACTAGATATCTTTGTGCTGTAAATCTCCCAACAGCCAAACGCAAAAGCAGCAAACATCTCGCTGTATGTCCCACATCCAAAGTGCCAAGAGAGAGCTTGCTCTCCCTGTCTTTGAGTACTGTTTTCACTGTCCCGGTTACCTCTTTGCTAACATTCTCTTCAGAGCCGCAGTGAAACCAGGAACCGCGTGGAGAAGGCACCCACACTGAAAGTGCCTGGAGGGAACATTGGGGCTTCTTCTCAGTGTCTCTGACATAGGGTTTCACTGTCCCGGGAAAGTCTCTGCTAACACCGTGCAGAGCGCTGTGCCCAATGTACAGAAACGTCTTGCGGTATCTCCTACAGGGAAAGTGCCAGGAGGGAATTGTGGAGCTTGTTCTCAGTGTCTCTGAGAATTGCTCTGATTATCTGTGTGACCTCTTTGCTAAGACTCTCCAGAGAGCCGTCCTCAAAACAAACACACATCTTGACATATCTCCCACATTGATCGCAGTGTCTCCAGAAACGGCATTCAAGGAGCCAGGACCTTTTCTCCCTGCACTGTCCATTGAGTTGTCCTCAAAACCAATATACATCCTGCTATATCTCCCACATGGAAAGTGCCAGGAGGGAGAAGTGGGGATTATGTTTAGACTTTCTCGGAACTGCTTCAAATCAACTAGATATCTTTGTGCTGTAAATCTCCCAACAGCCAAACGCAAAAGCAGCAAACATCTCGCTGTATGTCCCACATCGAAAGTGCTAAGAGAGAGCTTGCTCTCCCTGTCTTTGAGTACTGTTTTCACTGTCCCGGTTACCTCTTTGCTAACATTCTCTTCAGAGCCGCAGTGAAACCAGGAACCACGTGGAGAAGGCACCCACACTGAAAGTGCCTGGAGGGAACATTGGGGCTTCTTCTCAGTGTCTCTGACATAGGGTTTCACTGTCCCGGGAAAGTCTCTGCTAACACCGTGCAGAGCGCTGTGCCCAATGTACAGAAACGTCTTGCGGTATCTCCTACAGGGAAAGTGCCAGGAGGGAATTGTGGAGCTTGTTCTCAGTGTCTCTGAGAATTGCTCTGATTATCTGTGTGACCTCTTTGCTAAGACTCTCCAGAGAGCCGTCCTCAAAACAAACACACATCTTGACATATCTCCCACATTGATCGCAGTGTCTCCAGAAACGGCATTCAAGGAGCCAGGACCTTTTCTCCCTACACTGTCCATTGAGTTGTCCTCAAAACCAATATACATCCTGCTATATCTCCCACATGGAAAGTGCCAGGAGGGAGAAGTGGGGATTATGTTTAGACTTTCTCGGAACTGCTTCAAATCAACTAGATATCTTTGTGCTGTAAATCTCCCAACAGCCAAACGCAAAAGCAGCAAACATCTCGCTGTATGTCCCACATCCAAAGTGCCAAGAGAGAGCTTGCTCTCCCTGTCTTTGAGTACTGTTTTCACTGTCCCGGTTACCTCTTTGCTAACATTCTCTTCAGAGCCGCAGTGAAACCAGGAACCGCGTGGAGAAGGCACCCACACTGAAAGTGCCTGGAGGGAACATTGGGGCTTCTTCTCAGTGTCTCTGACATAGGGTTTCACTGTCGCGGGAAAGTCTCTGCTAACACCGTGCAGAGCGCTGTGCCCAATGTACAGAAACGTCTTGCGGTATCTCCTACAGGGAAAGTGCCAGGAGGGAATTGTGGAGCTTGTTCTCAGTGTCTCTGAGAATTGCTCTGATTATCTGTGTGACCTCTTTGCTAAGACTCTCCAGAGAGCCGTCCTCAAAACAAACACACATCTTGACATATCTCCCACATTGATCGCAGTGTCTCCAGAAACGGCATTCAAGGAGCCAGGACCTTTTCTCCCTACACTCTCCATTGAGTTGTCCTCAAAACCAATATACATCCTGCTATATCTCCCACATGGAAAGTGCCAGGAGGGAGAAGTGGGGATTATGTTTAGACTTTCTCGGAACTGCTTCAAATCAACTAGATATCTTTGTGCTGTAAATCTCCCAACAGCCAAACGCAAAAGCAGCAAACATCTCGCTGTATGTCCCACATCCAAAGTGCCAAGAGAGAGCTTGCTCTCCCTGTCTTTGAGTACTGTTTTCACTGTCCCGGTTACCTCTTTGCTAACATTCTCTTCAGAGCCGCAGTGAAACCAGGAACCGCGTGGAGAAGGCACCCACACTGAAAGTGCCTGGAGGGAACATTGGGGCTTCTTCTCAGTGTCTCTGACATAGGGTTTCACTGTCCCGGGAAAGTCTCTGCTAACACCGTGCAGAGCGCTGTGCCCAATGTACAGAAACGTCTTGCGGTATCTCCTACAGGGAAAGTGCCAGGAGGGAATTGTGGAGCTTGTTCTCAGTGTCTCTGAGAATTGCTCTGATTATCTGTGTGACCTCTTTGCTAAGACTCTCCAGAGAGCCGTCCTCAAAACAAACACACATCTTGACATATCTCCCACATTGATCGCAGTGTCTCCAGAAACGGCATTCAAGGAGCCAGGACCTTTTCTCCCTACACTGTCCATTGAGTTGTCCTCAAAACCAATATACATCCTGCTATATCTCCCACATGGAAAGTGCCAGGAGGGAGAAGTGGGGATTATGTTTAGACTTTCTCGGAACTGCTTCAAATCAACTAGATATCTTTGTGCTGTAAATCTCCCAACAGCCAAACGCAAAAGCAGCAAACATCTCGCTGTATGTCCCACATCCAAAGTGCCAAGAGAGAGCTTGCTCTCCCTGTCTTTGAGTACTGTTTTCACTGTCCCGGTTACCTCTTTGCTAACATTCTCTTCAGAGCCGCAGTGAAACCAGGAACCACGTGGAGAAGGCACCCACACTGAAAGTGCCTGGAGGGAACATTGGGGCTTCTTCTCAGTGTCTCTGACATAGGGTTTCACTGTCGCGGGAAAGTCTCTGCTAACACCGTGCAGAGCGCTGTGCCCAATGTACAGAAACGTCTTGCGGTATCTCCTACAGGGAAAGTGCCAGGAGGGAATTGTGGAGCTTGTTCTCAGTGTCTCTGAGAATTGCTCTGATTATCTGTGTGACCTCTTTGCTAAGACTCTCCAGAGAGCCGTCCTCAAAACAAACACACATCTTGACATATCTCCCACATTGATCGCAGTGTCTCCAGAAACGGCATTCAAGGAGCCAGGACCTTTTCTCCCTACACTCTCCATTGAGTTGTCCTCAAAACCAATATACATCCTGCTATATCTCCCACATGGAAAGTGCCAGGAGGGAGAAGTGGGGATTATGTTTAGACTTTCTCGGAACTGCTTCAAATCAACTAGATATCTTTGTGCTGTAAATCTCCCAACAGCCAAACGCAAAAGCAGCAAACATCTCGCTGTATGTCCCACATCCAAAGTGCCAAGAGAGAGCTTGCTCTCCCTGTCTTTGAGTACTGTTTTCACTGTCCCGGTTACCTCTTTGCTAACATTCTCTTCAGAGCCGCAGTGAAACCAGGAACCGCGTGGAGAAGGCACCCACACTGAAAGTGCCTGGAGGGAACATTGGGGCTTCTTCTCAGTGTCTCTGACATAGGGTTTCACTGTCCCGGGAAAGTCTCTGCTAACACCGTGCAGAGCGCTGTGCCCAATGTACAGAAACGTCTTGCGGTATCTCCTACAGGGAAAGTGCCAGGAGGGAATTGTCGAGCTTGTTCTCAGTGTCTCTGAGAATTGCTCTGATTATCTGTGTGACCTCTTTGCTAAGACTCTCCAGAGAGACGTCCTCAAAACAAACACACATCTTGACATATCTCCCACATTGATCGCAGTGTCTCCAGAAACGGCATTCAAGGAGCCAGGACCTTTTCTCCCTACACTCTCCATTGAGTTGTCCTCAAAACCAATATACATCCTGCTATATCTCCCACATGGAAAGTGCCAGGAGGGAGAAGTGGGGATTATGTTTAGACTTTCTCGGAACTGCTTCAAATCAACTAGATATCTTTGTGCTGTAAATCTCCCAACAGCCAAACGCAAAAGCAGCAAACATCTCGCTGTATGTCCCACATCCAAAGTGCTAAGAGAGAGCTTGCTCTCCCTGTCTTTGAGTACTGTTTTCACTGTCCCGGTTACCTCTTTGCTAACATTCTCTTCAGAGCCGCAGTGAAACCAGGAACCACGTGGAGAAGGCACCCACACTGAAAGTGCCTGGAGGGAACATTGGGGCTTCTTCTCAGTGTCTCTGACATAGGGTTTCACTGTCGCGGGAAAGTCTCTGCTAACACCGTGCAGAGCGCTGTGCCCAATGTACAGAAACGTCTTGCGGTATCTCCTACAGGGAAAGTGCCAGGAGGGAATTGTGGAGCTTGTTCTCAGTGTCTCTGAGAATTGCTCTGATTATCTGTGTGACCTCTTTGCTAAGACTCTCCAGAGAGCCGTCCTCAAAACAAACACACATCTTGACATATCTCCCACATTGATCGCAGTGTCTCCAGAAACGGCATTCAAGGAGCCAGGACCTTTTCTCCCTACACTGTCCATTGAGTTGTCCTCAAAACCAATATACATCCTGCTATATCTCCCACATGGAAAGTGCCAGGAGGGAGAAGTGGGGATTATGTTTAGACTTTCTCGGAACTGCTTCAAATCAACTAGATATCTTTGTGCTGTAAATCTCCCAACAGCCAAACGCAAAAGCAGCAAACATCTCGCTGTATGTCCCACATCCAAAGTGCCAAGAGAGAGCTTGCTCTCCCTGTCTTTGAGTACTGTTTTCACTGTCCCGGTTACCTCTTTGCTAACATTCTCTTCAGAGCCGCAGTGAAACCAGGAACCACGTGGAGAAGGCACCCACACTGAAAGTGCCTGGAGGGAACATTGGGGCTTCTTCTCAGTGTCTCTGACATAGGGTTTCACTGTCCCGGGAAAGTCTCTGCTAACACCGTGCAGAGCGCTGTGCCCAATGTACAGAAACGTCTTGCGGTATCTCCTACAGGGAAAGTGCCAGGAGGGAATTGTCGAGCTTGTTCTCAGTGTCTCTGAGAATTGCTCTGATTATCTGTGTGACCTCTTTGCTAAGACTCTCCAGAGAGACGTCCTCAAAACAAACACACATCTTGACATATCTCCCACATTGATCGCAGTGTCTCAAGAAACGGCATTCAAGGAGCCAGGACCTTTTCTCCCTACACTGTCCATTGAGTTGTCCTCAAAACCAATATACATCCTGCTATATCTCCCACATGGAAAGTGCCAGGAGGGAGAAGTGGGGATTATGTTTAGACTTTCTCGGAACTGCTTCAAATCAACTAGATATCTTTGTGCTGTAAATCTCCCAACAGCCAAACGCAAAAGCAGCAAACATCTCGCTGTATGTCCCACATCCAAAGTGCTAAGAGAGAGCTTGCTCTCCCTGTCTTTGAGTACTGTTTTCACTGTCCCGGTTACCTCTTTGCTAACATTCTCTTCAGAGCCGCAGTGAAACCAGGAACCACGTGGAGAAGGCACCCACACTGAAAGTGCCTGGAGGGAACATTGGGGCTTCTTCTCAGTGTCTCTGACATAGGGTTTCACTGTCCCGGGAAAGTCTCTGCTAACACCGTGCAGAGCGCTGTGCCCAATGTACAGAAACGTCTTGCGGTATCTCCTACAGGGAAAGTGCCAGGAGGGAATTGTCGAGCTTGTTCTCAGTGTCTCTGAGAATTGCTCTGATTATCTGTGTGACCTCTTTGCTAAGACTCTCCAGAGAGACGTCCTCAAAACAAACACACATCTTGACATATCTCCCACATTGATCGCAGTGTCTCCAGAAACGGCATTCAAGGAGCCAGGACCTTTTCTCCCTACACTCTCCATTGAGTTGTCCTCAAAACCAATATACATCCTGCTATATCTCCCACATGGAAAGTGCCAGGAGGGAGAAGTGGGGATTATGTTTAGACTTTCTCGGAACTGCTTCAAATCAACTAGATATCTTTGTGCTGTAAATCTCCCAACAGCCAAACGCAAAAGCAGCAAACATCTCGCTGTATGTCCCACATCCAAAGTGCCAAGAGAGAGCTTGCTCTCCCTGTCTTTGAGTACTGTTTTCACTGTCCCGGTTACCTCTTTGCTAACATTCTCTTCAGAGCCGCAGTGAAACCAGGAACCGCGTGGAGAAGGCACCCACACTGAAAGTGCCTGGAGGGAACATTGGGGCTTCTTCTCAGTGTCTCTGACATAGGGTTTCACTGTCCCGGGAAAGTCTCTGCTAACACCGTGCAGAGCGCTGTGCCCAATGTACAGAAACGTCTTGCGGTATCTCCTACAGGGAAAGTGCCAGGAGGGAATTGTGGAGCTTGTTCTCAGTGTCTCTGAGAATTGCTCTGATTATCTGTGTGACCTCTTTGCTAAGACTCTCCAGAGAGCCGTCCTCAAAACAAACACACATCTTGACATATCTCCCACATTGATCGCAGTGTCTCCAGAAACGGCATTCAAGGAGCCAGGACCTTTTCTCCCTACACTGTCCATTGAGTTGTCCTCAAAACCAATATACATCCTGCTATATCTCCCACATGGAAAGTGCCAGGAGGGAGAAGTGGGGATTATGTTTAGACTTTCTCGGAACTGCTTCAAATCAACTAGATATCTTTGTGCTGTAAATCTCCCAACAGCCAAACGCAAAAGCAGCAAACATCTCGCTGTATGTCCCACATCCAAAGTGCCAAGAGAGAGCTTGCTCTCCCTGTCTTTGAGTACTGTTTTCACTGTCCCGGTTACCTCTTTGCTAACATTCTCTTCAGAGCCGCAGTGAAACCAGGAACCACGTGGAGAAGGCACCCACACTGAAAGTGCCTGGAGGGAACATTGGGGCTTCTTCTCAGTGTCTCTGACATAGGGTTTCACTGTCGCGGGAAAGTCTCTGCTAACACCGTGCAGAGCGCTGTGCCCAATGTACAGAAACGTCTTGCGGTATCTCCTACAGGGAAAGTGCCAGGAGGGAATTGTGGAGCTTGTTCTCAGTGTCTCTGAGAATTGCTCTGATTATCTGTGTGACCTCTTTGCTAAGACTCTCCAGAGAGCCGTCCTCAAAACAAACACACATCTTGACATATCTCCCACATTGATCGCAGTGTCTCCAGAAACGGCATTCAAGGAGCCAGGACCTTTTCTCCCTACACTCTCCATTGAGTTGTCCTCAAAACCAATATACATCCTGCTATATCTCCCACATGGAAAGTGCCAGGAGGGAGAAGTGGGGATTATGTTTAGACTTTCTCGGAACTGCTTCAAATCAACTAGATATCTTTGTGCTGTAAATCTCCCAACAGCCAAACGCAAAAGCAGCAAACATCTCGCTGTATGTCCCACATCCAAAGTGCCAAGAGAGAGCTTGCTCTCCCTGTCTTTGAGTACTGTTTTCACTGTCCCGGTTACCTCTTTGCTAACATTCTCTTCAGAGCCGCAGTGAAACCAGGAACCGCGTGGAGAAGGCACCCACACTGAAAGTGCCTGGAGGGAACATTGGGGCTTCTTCTCAGTGTCTCTGACATAGGGTTTCACTGTCCCGGGAAAGTCTCTGCTAACACCGTGCAGAGCGCTGTGCCCAATGTACAGAAACGTCTTGCGGTATCTCCTACAGGGAAAGTGCCAGGAGGGAATTGTCGAGCTTGTTCTCAGTGTCTCTGAGAATTGCTCTGATTATCTGTGTGACCTCTTTGCTAAGACTCTCCAGAGAGACGTCCTCAAAACAAACACACATCTTGACATATCTCCCACATTGATCGCAGTGTCTCCAGAAACGGCATTCAAGGAGCCAGGACCTTTTCTCCCTACACTCTCCATTGAGTTGTCCTCAAAACCAATATACATCCTGCTATATCTCCCACATGGAAAGTGCCAGGAGGGAGAAGTGGGGATTATGTTTAGACTTTCTCGGAACTGCTTCAAATCAACTAGATATCTTTGTGCTGTAAATCTCCCAACAGCCAAACGCAAAAGCAGCAAACATCTCGCTGTATGTCCCACATCCAAAGTGCTAAGAGAGAGCTTGCTCTCCCTGTCTTTGAGTACTGTTTTCACTGTCCCGGTTACCTCTTTGCTAACATTCTCTTCAGAGCCGCAGTGAAACCAGGAACCACGTGGAGAAGGCACCCACACTGAAAGTGCCTGGAGGGAACATTGGGGCTTCTTCTCAGTGTCTCTGACATAGGGTTTCACTGTCGCGGGAAAGTCTCTGCTAACACCGTGCAGAGCGCTGTGCCCAATGTACAGAAACGTCTTGCGGTATCTCCTACAGGGAAAGTGCCAGGAGGGAATTGTGGAGCTTGTTCTCAGTGTCTCTGAGAATTGCTCTGATTATCTGTGTGACCTCTTTGCTAAGACTCTCCAGAGAGCCGTCCTCAAAACAAACACACATCTTGACATATCTCCCACATTGATCGCAGTGTCTCCAGAAACGGCATTCAAGGAGCCAGGACCTTTTCTCCCTACACTGTCCATTGAGTTGTCCTCAAAACCAATATACATCCTGCTATATCTCCCACATGGAAAGTGCCAGGAGGGAGAAGTGGGGATTATGTTTAGACTTTCTCGGAACTGCTTCAAATCAACTAGATATCTTTGTGCTGTAAATCTCCCAACAGCCAAACGCAAAAGCAGCAAACATCTCGCTGTATGTCCCACATCCAAAGTGCCAAGAGAGAGCTTGCTCTCCCTGTCTTTGAGTACTGTTTTCACTGTCCCGGTTACCTCTTTGCTAACATTCTCTTCAGAGCCGCAGTGAAACCAGGAACCACGTGGAGAAGGCACCCACACTGAAAGTGCCTGGAGGGAACATTGGGGCTTCTTCTCAGTGTCTCTGACATAGGGTTTCACTGTCCCGGGAAAGTCTCTGCTAACACCGTGCAGAGCGCTGTGCCCAATGTACAGAAACGTCTTGCGGTATCTCCTACAGGGAAAGTGCCAGGAGGGAATTGTCGAGCTTGTTCTCAGTGTCTCTGAGAATTGCTCTGATTATCTGTGTGACCTCTTTGCTAAGACTCTCCAGAGAGACGTCCTCAAAACAAACACACATCTTGACATATCTCCCACATTGATCGCAGTGTCTCAAGAAACGGCATTCAAGGAGCCAGGACCTTTTCTCCCTACACTGTCCATTGAGTTGTCCTCAAAACCAATATACATCCTGCTATATCTCCCACATGGAAAGTGCCAGGAGGGAGAAGTGGGGATTATGTTTAGACTTTCTCGGAACTGCTTCAAATCAACTAGATATCTTTGTGCTGTAAATCTCCCAACAGCCAAACGCAAAAGCAGCAAACATCTCGCTGTATGTCCCACATCCAAAGTGCTAAGAGAGAGCTTGCTCTCCCTGTCTTTGAGTACTGTTTTCACTGTCCCGGTTACCTCTTTGCTAACATTCTCTTCAGAGCCGCAGTGAAACCAGGAACCACGTGGAGAAGGCACCCACACTGAAAGTGCCTGGAGGGAACATTGGGGCTTCTTCTCAGTGTCTCTGACATAGGGTTTCACTGTCCCGGGAAAGTCTCTGCTAACACCGTGCAGAGCGCTGTGCCCAATGTACAGAAACGTCTTGCGGTATCTCCTACAGGGAAAGTGCCAGGAGGGAATTGTCGAGCTTGTTCTCAGTGTCTCTGAGAATTGCTCTGATTATCTGTGTGACCTCTTTGCTAAGACTCTCCAGAGAGACGTCCTCAAAACAAACACACATCTTGACATATCTCCCACATTGATCGCAGTGTCTCCAGAAACGGCATTCAAGGAGCCAGGACCTTTTCTCCCTACACTGTCCATTGAGTTGTCCTCAAAACCAATATACATCCTGCTATATCTCCCACATGGAAAGTGCCAGGAAGGAGAAGTGGGGATTATGTTTAGACTTTAACGGAACTGCTTCAAATCAACTAGATATCTTTGTGCTGTAAATCTCCCAACAGCCAAACGCAAAAGCAGCAAACATCTCGCTGTATGTCCCACATCGAAAGTGCTAAGAGAGAGCTTGCTCTCCCTGTCTTTGAGTACTGTTTTCACTGTCCCGGTTACCTCTTTGCTAACATTCTCTTCAGAGCCGCAGTGAAACCAGGAACCACGTGGAGAAGGCACCCACACTGAAAGTGCCTGGAGGGAACATTGGGGCTTCTTCTCAGTGTCTCTGACATAGGGTTTCACTGTCCCGGGAAAGTCTCTGCTAACACCGTGCAGAGCGCTGTGCCCAATGTACAGAAACGTCTTGCGGTATCTCCTACAGGGAAAGTGCCAGGAGGGAATTGTCGAGCTTGTTCTCAGTGTCTCTGAGAATTGCTCTGATTATCTGTGTGACCTCTTTGCTAAGACTCTCCAGAGAGCCGTCCTCAAAACAAACACACATCTTGACATATCTCCCACATTGATCGCAGTGTCTCCAGAAACGGCATTCAAGGAGCCAGGACCTTTTCTCCCTACGCTGTCCATTGAGTTGTCCTCAAAACCAATATACATCCTGCTATATCTCCCACATGGAAAGTGCCAGGAGGGAGAAGTGGGGATTATGTTTAGACTTTCTCGGAACTGCTTCAAATCAACTAGATATCTTTGTGCTGTAAATCTCCCAACAGCCAAACGCAAAAGCAGCAAACATCTCGCTGTATGTCCCACATCCAAAGTGCCAAGAGAGAGCTTGCTCTCCCTGTCTTTGAGTACTGTTTTCACTGTCCCGGTTACCTCTTTGCTAACATTCTCTTCAGAGCCGCAGTGAAACCAGGAACCGCGTGGAGAAGGCACCCACACTGAAAGTGCCTGGAGGGAACATTGGGGCTTCTTCTCAGTGTCTCTGACATAGGGTTTCACTGTCCCGGGAAAGTCTCTGCTAACACCGTGCAGAGCGCTGTGCCCAATGTACAGAAACGTCTTGCGGTATCTCCTACAGGGAAAGTGCCAGGAGGGAATTGTCGAGCTTGTTCTCAGTGTCTCTGAGAATTGCTCTGATTATCTGTGTGACCTCTTTGCTAAGACTCTCCAGAGAGCCGTCCTCAAAACAAACACACATCTTGACATATCTCCCACATTGATCGCAGTGTCTCCAGAAACGGCATTCAAGGAGCCAGGACCTTTTCTCCCTACACTCTCCATTGAGTTGTCCTCAAAACCAATATACATCCTGCTATATCTCCCACATGGAAAGTGCCAGGAGGGAGAAGTGGGGATTATGTTTAGACTTTCTCGGAACTGCTTCAAATCAACTAGATATCTTTGTGCTGTAAATCTCCCAACAGCCAAACGCAAAAGCAGCAAACATCTCGCTGTATGTCCCACATCCAAAGTGCCAAGAGAGAGCTTGCTCTCCCTGTCTTTGAGTACTGTTTTCACTGTCCCGGTTACCTCTTTGCTAACATTCTCTTCAGAGCCGCAGTGAAACCAGGAACCGCGTGGAGAAGGCACCCACACTGAAAGTGCCTGGAGGGAACATTGGGGCTTCTTCTCAGTGTCTCTGACATAGGGTTTCACTGTCCCGGGAAAGTCTCTGCTAACACCGTGCAGAGCGCTGTGCCCAATGTACAGAAACGTCTTGCGGTATCTCCTACAGGGAAAGTGCCAGGAGGGAATTGTGGAGCTTGTTCTCAGTGTCTCTGAGAATTGCTCTGATTATCTGTGTGACCTCTTTGCTAAGACTCTCCAGAGAGCCGTCCTCAAAACAAACACACATCTTGACATATCTCCCACATTGATCGCAGTGTCTCCAGAAACGGCATTCAAGGAGCCAGGAGCTTTTCTCCCTACACTCTCCATTGAGTTGTCCTCAAAACCAATATACATCCTGCTATATCTCCCACATGGAAAGTGCCAGGAGGGAGAAGTGGGGATTATGTTTAGACTTTCTCGGAACTGCTTCAAATCAACTAGATATCTTTGTGCTGTAAATCTCCCAACAGCCAAACGCAAAAGCAGCAAACATCTCGCTGTATGTCCCACATCGAAAGTGCTAAGAGAGAGCTTGCTCTCCCTGTCTTTGAGTACTGTTTTCACTGTCCCGGTTACCTCTTTGCTAACATTCTCTTCAGAGCCGCAGTGAAACCAGGAACCACGTGGAGAAGGCACCCACACTGAAAGTGCCTGGAGGGAACATTGGGGCTTCTTCTCAGTGTCTCTGACATAG
Organism: Chroicocephalus ridibundus; assembly: GCF_963924245.1. Classification (NCBI taxonomy): domain Eukaryota; kingdom Metazoa; phylum Chordata; class Aves; order Charadriiformes; family Laridae; genus Chroicocephalus; species Chroicocephalus ridibundus. The sequence goes on along the minus strand of NC_086295.1, from coordinate 20,001,986 downwards.
GGTTTCACTGTCGCGGGAAAGTCTCTGCTAACACCGTGCAGAGCGCTGTGCCCAATGTACAGAAACGTCTTGCGGTATCTCCTACAGGGAAAGTGCCAGGAGGGAATTGTGGAGCTTGTTCTCAGTGTCTCTGAGAATTGCTCTGATTATCTGTGTGACCTCTTTGCTAAGACTCTCCAGAGAGACGTCCTCAAAACAAACACACATCTTGACATATCTCCCACATTGATCGCAGTGTCTCCAGAAACGGCATTCAAGGAGCCAGGACCTTTTCTCCCTACACTGTCCATTGAGTTGTCCTCAAAACCAATATACATCCTGCTATATCTCCCACATGGAAAGTGCCAGGAGGGAGAAGTGGGGATTATGTTTAGACTTTCTCGGAACTGCTTCAAATCAACTAGATATCTTTGTGCTGTAAATCTCCCAACAGCCAAACGCAAAAGCAGCAAACATCTCGCTGTATGTCCCACATCCAAAGTGCCAAGAGAGAGCTTGCTCTCCCTGTCTTTGAGTACTGTTTTCACTGTCCCGGTTACCTCTTTGCTAACATTCTCTTCAGAGCCGCAGTGAAACCAGGAACCACGTGGAGAAGGCATCCACACTGAAAGTGCCTGGAGGGAACATTGGGGCTTCTTCTCAGTGTCTCTGACATAGGGTTTCACTGTCGCGGGAAAGTCTCTGCTAACACCGTGCAGAGCGCTGTGCCCAATGTACAGAAACGTCTTGCGGTATCTCCTACAGGGAAAGTGCCAGGAGGGAATTGTCGAGCTTGTTCTCAGTGTCTCTGAGAATTGCTCTGATTATCTGTGTGACCTCTTTGCTAAGACTCTCCAGAGAGCCGTCCTCAAAACAAACACACATCTTGACATATCTCCCACATTGATCGCAGTGTCTCCAGAAACGGCATTCAAGGAGCCAGGACCTTTTCTCCCTACACTGTCCATTGAGTTGTCCTCAAAACCAATATACATCCTGCTATATCTCCCACATGGAAAGTGCCAGGAGGGAGAAGTGGGGATTATGTTTAGACTTTCTCGGAACTGCTTCAAATCAACTAGATATCTTTGTGCTGTAAATCTCCCAACAGCCAAACGCAAAAGCAGCAAACATCTCGCTGTATGTCCCACATCCAAAGTGCCAAGAGAGAGCTTGCTCTCCCTGTCTTTGAGTACTGTTTTCACTGTCCCGGTTACCTCTTTGCTAACATTCTCTTCAGAGCCGCAGTGAAACCAGGAACCGCGTGGAGAAGGCACCCACACTGAAAGTGCCTGGAGGGAACATTGGGGCTTCTTCTCAGTGTCTCTGACATAGGGTTTCACTGTCCCGGGAAAGTCTCTGCTAACACCGTGCAGAGCGCTGTGCCCAATGTACAGAAACGTCTTGCGGTATCTCCTACAGGGAAAGTGCCAGGAGGGAATTGTCGAGCTTGTTCTCAGTGTCTCTGAGAATTGCTCTGATTATCTGTGTGACCTCTTTGCTAAGACTCTCCAGAGAGCCGTCCTCAAAACAAACACACATCTTGACATATCTCCCACATTGATCGCAGTGTCTCCAGAAACGGCATTCAAGGAGCCAGGACCTTTTCTCCCTACACTCTCCATTGAGTTGTCCTCAAAACCAATATACATCCTGCTATATCTCCCACATGGAAAGTGCCAGGAGGGAGAAGTGGGGATTATGTTTAGACTTTCTCGGAACTGCTTCAAATCAACTAGATATCTTTGTGCTGTAAATCTCCCAACAGCCAAACGCAAAAGCAGCAAACATCTCGCTGTATGTCCCACATCCAAAGTGCCAAGAGAGAGCTTGCTCTCCCTGGCTTTGAGTACTGTTTTCACTGTCCCGGTTACCTCTTTGCTAACATTCTCTTCAGAGCCGCAGTGAAACCAGGAACCGCGTGCAGAAGGCACCCACACTGAAAGTGCCTGGAGGGAACATTGGGGCTTCTTCTCAGTGTCTCTGACATAGGGTTTCACTGTCCCGGGAAAGTCTCTGCTAACACCGTGCAGAGCGCTGTGCCCAATGTACAGAAACGTCTTGCGGTATCTCCTACAGGGAAAGTGCCAGGAGGGAATTGTCGAGCTTGTTCTCAGTGTCTCTGAGAATTGCTCTGATTATCTGTGTGACCTCTTTGCTAAGACTCTCCAGAGAGCCGTCCTCAAAACAAACACACATCTTGACATATCTCCCACATTGATCGCAGTGTCTCCAGAAACGGCATTCAAGGAGCCAGGACCTTTTCTCCCTACACTCTCCATTGAGTTGTCCTCAAAACCAATATACATCCTGCTATATCTCCCACATGGAAAGTGCCAGGAGGGAGAAGTGGGGATTATGTTTAGACTTTCTCGGAACTGCTTCAAATCAACTAGATATCTTTGTGCTGTAAATCTCCCAACAGCCAAACGCAAAAGCAGCAAACATCTCGCTGTATGTCCCACATCCAAAGTGCCAAGAGAGAGCTTGCTCTCCCTGGCTTTGAGTACTGTTTTCACTGTCCCGGTTACCTCTTTGCTAACATTCTCTTCAGAGCCGCAGTGAAACCAGGAACCGCGTGCAGAAGGCACCCACACTGAAAGTGCCTGGAGGGAACATTGGGGCTTCTTCTCAGTGTCTCTGACATAGGGTTTCACTGTCCCGGGAAAGTCTCTGCTAACACCGTGCAGAGCGCTGTGCCCAATGTACAGAAACGTCTTGCGGTATCTCCTACAGGGAAAGTGCCAGGAGGGAATTGTCGAGCTTGTTCTCAGTGTCTCTGAGAATTGCTCTGATTATCTGTGTGACCTCTTTGCTAAGACTCTCCAGAGAGCCGTCCTCAAAACAAACACACATCTTGACGTATCTCCCACATTGATCGCAGTGTCTCCAGAAACGGCATTCAAGGAGCCAGGACCTTTTCTCCCTACACTCTCCATTGAGTTGTCCTCAAAACCAATATACATCCTGCTATATCTCCCACATGGAAAGTGCCAGGAGGGAGAAGTGGGGATTATGTTTAGACTTTCTCGGAACTGCTTCAAATCAACTAGATATCTTTGTGCTGTAAATCTCCCAACAGCCAAACGCAAAAGCAGCAAACATCTCGCTGTATGTCCCACATCCAAAGTGCCAAGAGAGAGCTTGCTCTCCCTGGCTTTGAGTACTGTTTTCACTGTCCCGGTTACCTCTTTGCTAACATTCTCTTCAGAGCCGCAGTGAAACCAGGAACCGCGTGGAGAAGGCACCCACACTGAAAGTGCCTGGAGGGAACATTGGGGCTTCTTCTCAGTGTCTCTGACATAGGGTTTCACTGTCCCGGGAAAGTCTCTGCTAACACCGTGCAGAGCGCTGTGCCCAATGTACAGAAACGTCTTGCGGTATCTCCTACAGGGAAAGTGCCAGGAGGGAATTGTCGAGCTTGTTCTCAGTGTCTCTGAGAATTGCTCTGATTATCTGTGTGACCTCTTTGCTAAGACTCTCCAGAGAGCCGTCCTCAAAACAAACACACATCTTGACGTATCTCCCACATTGATCGCAGTGTCTCCAGAAACGGCATTCAAGGAGCCAGGACCTTTTCTCCCTACACTCTCCATTGAGTTGTCCTCAAAACCAATATACATCCTGCTATATCTCCCACATGGAAAGTGCCAGGAGGGAGAAGTGGGGATTATGTTTAGACTTTCTCGGAACTGCTTCAAATCAACTAGATATCTTTGTGCTGTAAATCTCCCAACAGCCAAACGCAAAAGCAGCAAACATCTCGCTGTATGTCCCACATCCAAAGTGCCAAGAGAGAGCTTGCTCTCCCTGGCTTTGAGTACTGTTTTCACTGTCCCGGTTACCTCTTTGCTAACATTCTCTTCAGAGCCGCAGTGAAACCAGGAACCGCGTGGAGAAGGCACCCACACTGAAAGTGCCTGGAGGGAACATTGGGGCTTCTTCTCAGTGTCTCTGACATAGGGTTTCACTGTCCCGGGAAAGTCTCTGCTAACACCGTGCAGAGCGCTGTGCCCAATGTACAGAAACGTCTTGCGGTATCTCCTACAGGGAAAGTGCCAGGAGGGAATTGTGGAGCTTGTTCTCAGTGTCTCTGAGAATTGCTCTGATTATCTGTGTGACCTCTTTGCTAAGACTCTCCAGAGAGCCGTCCTCAAAACAAACACACATCTTGACATATCTCCCACATTGATCGCAGTGTCTCCAGAAACGGCACTCAAGGAGCCAGGACCTTTTCTCCCTACACTGTCCATTGAGTTGTCCTCAAAACCAATATACATCCTGCTATATCTCCCACATGGAAAGTGCCAGGAGGGAGAAGTGGGGATTATGTTTAGACTTTCTCGGAACTGCTTCAAATCAACTAGATATCTTTGTGCTGTAAATCTCCCAACAGCCAAACGCAAAAGCAGCAAACATCTCGCTGTATGTCCCACATCCAAAGTGCCAAGAGAGAGCTTGCTCTCCCTGTCTTTGAGTACTGTTTTCACTGTCCCGGTTACCTCTTTGCTAACATTCTCTTCAGAGCCGCAGTGAAACCAGGAACCGCGTGGAGAAGGCACCCACACTGAAAGTGCCTGGAGGGAACATTGGGGCTTCTTCTCAGTGTCTCTGACATAGGGTTTCACTGTCCCGGGAAAGTCTCTGCTAACACCGTGCAGAGCGCTGTGCCCAATGTACAGAAACGTCTTGCGGTATCTCCTACAGGGAAAGTGCCAGGAGGGAATTGTCGAGCTTGTTCTCAGTGTCTCTGAGAATTGCTCTGATTATCTGTGTGACCTCTTTGCTAAGACTCTCCAGAGAGACGTCCTCAAAACAAACACACATCTTGACATATCTCCCACATTGATCGCAGTGTCTCCAGAAACGGCATTCAAGGAGCCAGGACCTTTTCTCCCTACACTGTCCATTGAGTTGTCCTCAAAACCAATATACATCCTGCTATATCTCCCACATGGAAAGTGCCAGGAGGGAGAAGTGGGGATTATGTTTAGACTTTCTCGGAACTGCTTCAAATCAACTAGATATCTTTGTGCTGTAAATCTCCCAACAGCCAAACGCAAAAGCAGCAAACATCTCGCTGTATGTCCCACATCCAAAGTGCCAAGAGAGAGCTTGCTCTCCCTGTCTTTGAGTACTGTTTTCACTGTCCCGGTTACCTCTTTGCTAACATTCTCTTCAGAGCCGCAGTGAAACCAGGAACCGCGTGGAGAAGGCACCCACACTGAAAGTGCCTGGAGGGAACATTGGGGCTTCTTCTCAGTGTCTCTGACATAGGGTTTCACTGTCCCGGGAAAGTCTCTGCTAACACCGTGCAGAGCGCTGTGCCCAATGTACAGAAACGTCTTGCGGTATCTCCTACAGGGAAAGTGCCAGGAGGGAATTGTCGAGCTTGTTCTCAGTGTCTCTGAGAATTGCTCTGATTATCTGTGTGACCTCTTTGCTAAGACTCTCCAGAGAGCCGTCCTCAAAACAAACACACATCTTGACATATCTCCCACATTGATCGCAGTGTCTCCAGAAACGGCATTCAAGGAGCCAGGACCTTTTCTCCCTACACTCTCCATTGAGTTGTCCTCAAAACCAATATACATCCTGCTATATCTCCCACATGGAAAGTGCCAGGAGGGAGAAGTGGGGATTATGTTTAGACTTTCTCGGAACTGCTTCAAATCAACTAGATATCTTTGTGCTGTAAATCTCCCAACAGCCAAACGCAAAAGCAGCAAACATCTCGCTGTATGTCCCACATCCAAAGTGCCAAGAGAGAGCTTGCTCTCCCTGGCTTTGAGTACTGTTTTCACTGTCCCGGTTACCTCTTTGCTAACATTCTCTTCAGAGCCGCAGTGAAACCAGGAACCGCGTGCAGAAGGCACCCACACTGAAAGTGCCTGGAGGGAACATTGGGGCTTCTTCTCAGTGTCTCTGACATAGGGTTTCACTGTCCCGGGAAAGTCTCTGCTAACACCGTGCAGAGCGCTGTGCCCAATGTACAGAAACGTCTTGCGGTATCTCCTACAGGGAAAGTGCCAGGAGGGAATTGTCGAGCTTGTTCTCAGTGTCTCTGAGAATTGCTCTGATTATCTGTGTGACCTCTTTGCTAAGACTCTCCAGAGAGCCGTCCTCAAAACAAACACACATCTTGACATATCTCCCACATTGATCACAGTGTCTCCAGAAACGGCATTCAAGGAGCCAGGACCTTTTCTCCCTACACTCTCCATTGAGTTGTCCTCAAAACCAATATACATCCTGCTATATCTCCCACATGGAAAGTGCCAGGAGGGAGAAGTGGGGATTATGTTTAGACTTTCTCGGAACTGCTTCAAATCAACTAGATATCTTTGTGCTGTAAATCTCCCAACAGCCAAACGCAAAAGCAGCAAACATCTCGCTGTATGTCCCACATCCAAAGTGCCAAGAGAGAGCTTGCTCTCCCTGTCTTTGAGTACTGTTTTCACTGTCCCGGTTACCTCTTTGCTAACATTCTCTTCAGAGCCGCAGTGAAACCAGGAACCGCGTGGAGAAGGCACCCACACTGAAAGTGCCTGGAGGGAACATTGGGGCTTCTTCTCAGTGTCTCTGACATAGGGTTTCACTGTCCCGGGAAAGTCTCTGCTAACACCGTGCAGAGCGCTGTGCCCAATGTACAGAAACGTCTTGCGGTATCTCCTACAGGGAAAGTGCCAGGAGGGAATTGTGGAGCTTGTTCTCAGTGTCTCTGAGAATTGCTCTGATTATCTGTGTGACCTCTTTGCTAAGACTCTCCAGAGAGCCGTCCTCAAAACAAACACACATCTTGACGTATCTCCCACATTGATCGCAGTGTCTCCAGAAACGGCATTCAAGGAGCCAGGACCTTTTCTCCCTACACTCTCCATTGAGTTGTCCTCAAAACCAATATACATCCTGCTATATCTCCCACATGGAAAGTGCCAGGAGGGAGAAGTGGGGATTATGTTTAGACTTTCTCGGAACTGCTTCAAATCAACTAGATATCTTTGTGCTGTAAATCTCCCAACAGCCAAACGCAAAAGCAGCAAACATCTCGCTGTATGTCCCACATCCAAAGTGCCAAGAGAGAGCTTGCTCTCCCTGTCTTTGAGTACTGTTTTCACTGTCCCGGTTACCTCTTTGCTAACATTCTCTTCAGAGCCGCAGTGAAACCAGGAACCGCGTGGAGAAGGCACCCACACTGAAAGTGCCTGGAGGGAACATTGGGGCTTCTTCTCAGTGTCTCTGACATAGGGTTTCACTGTCCCGGGAAAGTCTCTGCTAACACCGTGCAGAGCGCTGTGCCCAATGTACAGAAACGTCTTGCGGTATCTCCTACAGGGAAAGTGCCAGGAGGGAATTGTCGAGCTTGTTCTCAGTGTCTCTGAGAATTGCTCTGATTATCTGTGTGACCTCTTTGCTAAGACTCTCCAGAGAGCCGTCCTCAAAACAAACACACATCTTGACGTATCTCCCACATTGATCGCAGTGTCTCCAGAAACGGCATTCAAGGAGCCAGGACCTTTTCTCCCTACACTCTCCATTGAGTTGTCCTCAAAACCAATATACATCCTGCTATATCTCCCACATGGAAAGTGCCAGGAGGGAGAAGTGGGGATTATGTTTAGACTTTCTCGGAACTGCTTCAAATCAACTAGATATCTTTGTGCTGTAAATCTCCCAACAGCCAAACGCAAAAGCAGCAAACATCTCGCTGTATGTCCCACATCCAAAGTGCCAAGAGAGAGCTTGCTCTCCCTGTCTTTGAGTACTGTTTTCACTGTCCCGGTTACCTCTTTGCTAACATTCTCTTCAGAGCCGCAGTGAAACCAGGAACCGCGTGGAGAAGGCACCCACACTGAAAGTGCCTGGAGGGAACATTGGGGCTTCTTCTCAGTGTCTCTGACATAGGGTTTCACTGTCCCGGGAAAGTCTCTGCTAACACCGTGCAGAGCGCTGTGCCCAATGTACAGAAACGTCTTGCGGTATCTCCTACAGGGAAAGTGCCAGGAGGGAATTGTGGAGCTTGTTCTCAGTGTCTCTGAGAATTGCTCTGATTATCTGTGTGACCTCTTTGCTAAGACTCTCCAGAGAGCCGTCCTCAAAACAAACACACATCTTGACATATCTCCCACATTGATCGCAGTGTCTCCAGAAACGGCACTCAAGGAGCCAGGACCTTTTCTCCCTACACTGTCCATTGAGTTGTCCTCAAAACCAATATACATCCTGCTATATCTCCCACATGGAAAGTGCCAGGAGGGAGAAGTGGGGATTATGTTTAGACTTTCTCGGAACTGCTTCAAATCAACTAGATATCTTTGTGCTGTAAATCTCCCAACAGCCAAACGCAAAAGCAGCAAACATCTCGCTGTATGTCCCACATCCAAAGTGCCAAGAGAGAGCTTGCTCTCCCTGGCTTTGAGTACTGTTTTCACTGTCCCGGTTACCTCTTTGCTAACATTCTCTTCAGAGCCGCAGTGAAACCAGGAACCACGTGGAGAAGGCACCCACACTGAAAGTGCCTGGAGGGAACATTGGGGCTTCTTCTCAGTGTCTCTGACATAGGTTTTCACTGTCCCGGGAAAGTCTCTGCTAACACCGTGCAGAGCGCTGTGCCCAATGTACAGAAACGTCTTGCGGTATCTCCTACAGGGAAAGTGCCAGGAGGGAATTGTGGAGCTTGTTCTCAGTGTCTCTGAGAATTGCTCTGATTATCTGTGTGACCTCTTTGCTAAGACTCTCCAGAGAGCCGTCCTCAAAACAAACACACATCTTGACATATCTCCCACATTGATCGCAGTGTCTCCAGAAACGGCATTCAAGGAGCCAGGACCTTTTCTCCCTACACTGTCCATTGAGTTGTCCTCAAAACCAATATACATCCTGCTATATCTCCCACATGGAAAGTGCCAGGAGGGAGAAGTGGGGATTATGTTTAGACTTTCTCGGAACTGCTTCAAATCAACTAGATATCTTTGTGCTGTAAATCTCCCAACAGCCAAACGCAAAAGCAGCAAACATCTCGCTGTATGTCCCACATCCAAAGTGCCAAGAGAGAGCTTGCTCTCCCTGTCTTTGAGTACTGTTTTCACTGTCCCGGTTACCTCTTTGCTAACATTCTCTTCAGAGCCGCAGTGAAACCAGGAACCGCGTGGAGAAGGCACCCACACTGAAAGTGCCTGGAGGGAACATTGGGGCTTCTTCTCAGTGTCTCTGACATAGGGTTTCACTGTCCCGGGAAAGTCTCTGCTAACACCGTGCAGAGCGCTGTGCCCAATGTACAGAAACGTCTTGCGGTATCTCCTACAGGGAAAGTGCCAGGAGGGAATTGTCGAGCTTGTTCTCAGTGTCTCTGAGAATTGCTCTGATTATCTGTGTGACCTCTTTGCTAAGACTCTCCAGAGAGCCGTCCTCAAAACAAACACACATCTTGACATATCTCCCACATTGATCGCAGTGTCTCCAGAAACGGCATTCAAGGAGCCAGGACCTTTTCTCCCTACACTGTCCATTGAGTTGTCCTCAAAACCAATATACATCCTGCTATATCTCCCACATGGAAAGTGCCAGGAGGGAGAAGTGGGGATTATGTTTAGACTTTCTCGGAACTGCTTCAAATCAACTAGATATCTTTGTGCTGTAAATCTCCCAACAGCCAAACGCAAAAGCAGCAAACATCTCGCTGTATGTCCCACATCCAAAGTGCCAAGAGAGAGCTTGCTCTCCCTGTCTTTGAGTACTGTTTTCACTGTCCCGGTTACCTCTTTGCTAACATTCTCTTCAGAGCCGCAGTGAAACCAGGAACCACGTGGAGAAGGCACCCACACTGAAAGTGCCTGGAGGGAACATTGGGGCTTCTTCTCAGTGTCTCTGACATAGGGTTTCACTGTCGCGGGAAAGTCTCTGCTAACACCGTGCAGAGCGCTGTGCCCAATGTACAGAAACGTCTTGCGGTATCTCCTACAGGGAAAGTGCCAGGAGGGAATTGTGGAGCTTGTTCTCAGTGTCTCTGAGAATTGCTCTGATTATCTGTGTGACCTCTTTGCTAAGACTCTCCAGAGAGACGTCCTCAAAACAAACACACATCTTGACATATCTCCCACATTGATCGCAGTGTCTCCAGAAACGGCATTCAAGGAGCCAGGACCTTTTCTCCCTACACTCTCCATTGAGTTGTCCTCAAAACCAATATACATCCTGCTATATCTCCCACATGGAAAGTGCCAGGAGGGAGAAGTGGGGATTATGTTTAGACTTTCTCGGAACTGCTTCAAATCAACTAGATATCTTTGTGCTGTAAATCTCCCAACAGCCAAACGCAAAAGCAGCAAACATCTCGCTGTATGTCCCACATCCAAAGTGCCAAGAGAGAGCTTGCTCTCCCTGTCTTTGAGTACTGTTTTCACTGTCCCGGTTACCTCTTTGCTAACATTCTCTTCAGAGCCGCAGTGAAACCAGGAACCGCGTGGAGAAGGCACCCACACTGAAAGTGCCTGGAGGGAACATTGGGGCTTCTTCTCAGTGTCTCTGACATAGGGTTTCACTGTCCCGGGAAAGTCTCTGCTAACACCGTGCAGAGCGCTGTGCCCAATGTACAGAAACGTCTTGCGGTATCTCCTACAGGGAAAGTGCCAGGAGGGAATTGTCGAGCTTGTTCTCAGTGTCTCTGAGAATTGCTCTGATTATCTGTGTGACCTCTTTGCTAAGACTCTCCAGAGAGACGTCCTCAAAACAAACACACATCTTGACATATCTCCCACATTGATCGCAGTGTCTCCAGAAACGGCATTCAAGGAGCCAGGACCTTTTCTCCCTACACTGTCCATTGAGTTGTCCTCAAAACCAATATACATCCTGCTATATCTCCCACATGGAAAGTGCCAGGAGGGAGAAGTGGGGATTATGTTTAGACTTTCTCGGAACTGCTTCAAATCAACTAGATATCTTTGTGCTGTAAATCTCCCAACAGCCAAACGCAAAAGCAGCAAACATCTCGCTGTATGTCCCACATCCAAAGTGCCAAGAGAGAGCTTGCTCTCCCTGTCTTTGAGTACTGTTTTCACTGTCCCGGTTACCTCTTTGCTAACATTCTCTTCAGAGCCGCAGTGAAACCAGGAACCGCGTGGAGAAGGCACCCACACTGAAAGTGCCTGGAGGGAACATTGGGGCTTCTTCTCAGTGTCTCTGACATAGGGTTTCACTGTCCCGGGAAAGTCTCTGCTAACACCGTGCAGAGCGCTGTGCCCAATGTACAGAAACGTCTTGCGGTATCTCCTACAGGGAAAGTGCCAGGAGGGAATTGTCGAGCTTGTTCTCAGTGTCTCTGAGAATTGCTCTGATTATCTGTGTGACCTCTTTGCTAAGACTCTCCAGAGAGACGTCCTCAAAACAAACACACATCTTGACATATCTCCCACATTGATCGCAGTGTCTCCAGAAACGGCATTCAAGGAGCCAGGACCTTTTCTCCCTACACTGTCCATTGAGTTGTCCTCAAAACCAATATACATCCTGCTATATCTCCCACATGGAAAGTGCCAGGAGGGAGAAGTGGGGATTATGTTTAGACTTTCTCGGAACTGCTTCAAATCAACTAGATATCTTTGTGCTGTAAATCTCCCAACAGCCAAACGCAAAAGCAGCAAACATCTCGCTGTATGTCCCACATCCAAAGTGCCAAGAGAGAGCTTGCTCTCCCTGGCTTTGAGTACTGTTTTCACTGTCCCGGTTACCTCTTTGCTAACATTCTCTTCAGAGCCGCAGTGAAACCAGGAACCGCGTGGAGAAGGCACCCACACTGAAAGTGCCTGGAGGGAACATTGGGGCTTCTTCTCAGTGTCTCTGACATAGGGTTTCACTGTCCCGGGAAAGTCTCTGCTAACACCGTGCAGAGCGCTGTGCCCAATGTACAGAAACGTCTTGCGGTATCTCCTACAGGGAAAGTGCCAGGAGGGAATTGTCGAGCTTGTTCTCAGTGTCTCTGAGAATTGCTCTGATTATCTGTGTGACCTCTTTGCTAAGACTCTCCAGAGAGCCGTCCTCAAAACAAACACACATCTTGACATATCTCCCACATTGATCGCAGTGTCTCCAGAAACGGCATTCAAGGAGCCAGGACCTTTTCTCCCTACACTCTCCATTGAGTTGTCCTCAAAACCAATATACATCCTGCTATATCTCCCACATGGAAAGTGCCAGGAGGGAGAAGTGGGGATTATGTTTAGACTTTCTCGGAACTGCTTCAAATCAACTAGATATCTTTGTGCTGTAAATCTCCCAACAGCCAAACGCAAAAGCAGCAAACATCTCGCTGTATGTCCCACATCCAAAGTGCCAAGAGAGAGCTTGCTCTCCCTGGCTTTGAGTACTGTTTTCACTGTCCCGGTTACCTCTTTGCTAACATTCTCTTCAGAGCCGCAGTGAAACCAGGAACCGCGTGGAGAAGGCACCCACACTGAAAGTGCCTGGAGGGAACATTGGGGCTTCTTCTCAGTGTCTCTGACATAGGGTTTCACTGTCCCGGGAAAGTCTCTGCTAACACCGTGCAGAGCGCTGTGCCCAATGTACAGAAACGTCTTGCGGTATCTCCTACAGGGAAAGTGCCAGGAGGGAATTGTCGAGCTTGTTCTCAGTGTCTCTGAGAATTGCTCTGATTATCTGTGTGACCTCTTTGCTAAGACTCTCCAGAGAGCCGTCCTCAAAACAAACACACATCTTGACATATCTCCCACATTGATCGCAGTGTCTCCAGAAACGGCATTCAAGGAGCCAGGACCTTTTCTCCCTACACTCTCCATTGAGTTGTCCTCAAAACCAATATACATCCTGCTATATCTCCCACATGGAAAGTGCCAGGAGGGAGAAGTGGGGATTATGTTTAGACTTTCTCGGAACTGCTTCAAATCAACTAGATATCTTTGTGCTGTAAATCTCCCAACAGCCAAACGCAAAAGCAGCAAACATCTCGCTGTATGTCCCACATCCAAAGTGCCAAGAGAGAGCTTGCTCTCCCTGTCTTTGAGTACTGTTTTCACTGTCCCGGTTACCTCTTTGCTAACATTCTCTTCAGAGCCGCAGTGAAACCAGGAACCGCGTGGAGAAGGCACCCACACTGAAAGTGCCTGGAGGGAACATTGGGGCTTCTTCTCAGTGTCTCTGACATAGGGTTTCACTGTCCCGGGAAAGTCTCTGCTAACACCGTGCAGAGCGCTGTGCCCAATGTACAGAAACGTCTTGCGGTATCTCCTACAGGGAAAGTGCCAGAAGGGAATTGTGGAGCTTGTTCTCAGTGTCTCTGAGAATTGCTCTGATTATCTGTGTGACCTCTTTGCTAAGACTCTCCAGAGAGCCGTCCTCAAAACAAACACACATCTTGACATATCTCCCACATTGATCGCAGTGTCTCCAGAAACGGCATTCAAGGAGCCAGGACCTTTTCTCCCTACACTCTCCATTGAGTTGTCCTCAAAACCAATATACATCCTGCTATATCTCCCACATGGAAAGTGCCAGGAGGGAGAAGTGGGGATTATGTTTAGACTTTCTCGGAACTGCTTCAAATCAACTAGATATCTTTGTGCTGTAAATCTCCCAACAGCCAAACGCAAAAGCAGCAAACATCTCGCTGTATGTCCCACATCCAAAGTGCCAAGAGAGAGCTTGCTCTCCCTGGCTTTGAGTACTGTTTTCACTGTCCCGGTTACCTCTTTGCTAACATTCTCTTCAGAGCCGCAGTGAAACCAGGAACCGCGTGGAGAAGGCACCCACACTGAAAGTGCCTGGAGGGAACATTGGGGCTTCTTCTCAGTGTCTCTGACATAGGGTTTCACTGTCCCGGGAAAGTCTCTGCTAACACCGTGCAGAGCGCTGTGCCCAATGTACAGAAACGTCTTGCGGTATCTCCTACAGGGAAAGTGCCAGGAGGGAATTGTCGAGCTTGTTCTCAGTGTCTCTGAGAATTGCTCTGATTATCTGTGTGACCTCTTTGCTAAGACTCTCCAGAGAGCCGTCCTCAAAACAAACACACATCTTGACGTATCTCCCACATTGATCGCAGTGTCTCCAGAAACGGCATTCAAGGAGCCAGGACCTTTTCTCCCTACACTCTCCATTGAGTTGTCCTCAAAACCAATATACATCCTGCTATATCTCCCACATGGAAAGTGCCAGGAGGGAGAAGTGGGGATTATGTTTAGACTTTCTCGGAACTGCTTCAAATCAACTAGATATCTTTGTGCTGTAAATCTCCCAACAGCCAAACGCAAAAGCAGCAAACATCTCGCTGTATGTCCCACATCCAAAGTGCCAAGAGAGAGCTTGCTCTCCCTGTCTTTGAGTACTGTTTTCACTGTCCCGGTTACCTCTTTGCTAACATTCTCTTCAGAGCCGCAGTGAAACCAGGAACCGCGTGGAGAAGGCACCCACACTGAAAGTGCCTGGAGGGAACATTGGGGCTTCTTCTCAGTGTCTCTGACATAGGGTTTCACTGTCCCGGGAAAGTCTCTGCTAACACCGTGCAGAGCGCTGTGCCCAATGTACAGAAACGTCTTGCGGTATCTCCTACAGGGAAAGTGCCAGGAGGGAATTGTGGAGCTTGTTCTCAGTGTCTCTGAGAATTGCTCTGATTATCTGTGTGACCTCTTTGCTAAGACTCTCCAGAGAGCCGTCCTCAAAACAAACACACATCTTGACATATCTCCCACATTGATCGCAGTGTCTCCAGAAACGGCACTCAAGGAGCCAGGACCTTTTCTCCCTACACTGTCCATTGAGTTGTCCTCAAAACCAATATACATCCTGCTATATCTCCCACATGGAAAGTGCCAGGAGGGAGAAGTGGGGATTATGTTTAGACTTTCTCGGAACTGCTTCAAATCAACTAGATATCTTTGTGCTGTAAATCTCCCAACAGCCAAACGCAAAAGCAGCAAACATCTCGCTGTATGTCCCACATCCAAAGTGCCAAGAGAGAGCTTGCTCTCCCTGGCTTTGAGTACTGTTTTCACTGTCCCGGTTACCTCTTTGCTAACATTCTCTTCAGAGCCGCAGTGAAACCAGGAACCACGTGGAGAAGGCACCCACACTGAAAGTGCCTGGAGGGAACATTGGGGCTTCTTCTCAGTGTCTCTGACATAGGTTTTCACTGTCCCGGGAAAGTCTCTGCTAACACCGTGCAGAGCGCTGTGCCCAATGTACAGAAACGTCTTGCGGTATCTCCTACAGGGAAAGTGCCAGGAGGGAATTGTGGAGCTTGTTCTCAGTGTCTCTGAGAATTGCTCTGATTATCTGTGTGACCTCTTTGCTAAGACTCTCCAGAGAGCCGTCCTCAAAACAAACACACATCTTGACATATCTCCCACATTGATCGCAGTGTCTCCAGAAACGGCATTCAAGGAGCCAGGACCTTTTCTCCCTACACTGTCCATTGAGTTGTCCTCAAAACCAATATACATCCTGCTATATCTCCCACATGGAAAGTGCCAGGAGGGAGAAGTGGGGATTATGTTTAGACTTTCTCGGAACTGCTTCAAATCAACTAGATATCTTTGTGCTGTAAATCTCCCAACAGCCAAACGCAAAAGCAGCAAACATCTCGCTGTATGTCCCACATCCAAAGTGCCAAGAGAGAGCTTGCTCTCCCTGTCTTTGAGTACTGTTTTCACTGTCCCGGTTACCTCTTTGCTAACATTCTCTTCAGAGCCGCAGTGAAACCAGGAACCGCGTGGAGAAGGCACCCACACTGAAAGTGCCTGGAGGGAACATTGGGGCTTCTTCTCAGTGTCTCTGACATAGGGTTTCACTGTCCCGGGAAAGTCTCTGCTAACACCGTGCAGAGCGCTGTGCCCAATGTACAGAAACGTCTTGCGGTATCTCCTACAGGGAAAGTGCCAGGAGGGAATTGTCGAGCTTGTTCTCAGTGTCTCTGAGAATTGCTCTGATTATCTGTGTGACCTCTTTGCTAAGACTCTCCAGAGAGACGTCCTCAAAACAAACACACATCTTGACATATCTCCCACATTGATCGCAGTGTCTCCAGAAACGGCATTCAAGGAGCCAGGACCTTTTCTCCCTACACTGTCCATTGAGTTGTCCTCAAAACCAATATACATCCTGCTATATCTCCCACATGGAAAGTGCCAGGAGGGAGAAGTGGGGATTATGTTTAGACTTTCTCGGAACTGCTTCAAATCAACTAGATATCTTTGTGCTGTAAATCTCCCAACAGCCAAACGCAAAAGCAGCAAACATCTCGCTGTATGTCCCACATCCAAAGTGCCAAGAGAGAGCTTGCTCTCCCTGTCTTTGAGTACTGTTTTCACTGTCCCGGTTACCTCTTTGCTAACATTCTCTTCAGAGCCGCAGTGAAACCAGGAACCGCGTGGAGAAGGCACCCACACTGAAAGTGCCTGGAGGGAACATTGGGGCTTCTTCTCAGTGTCTCTGACATAGGGTTTCACTGTCCCGGGAAAGTCTCTGCTAACACCGTGCAGAGCGCTGTGCCCAATGTACAGAAACGTCTTGCGGTATCTCCTACAGGGAAAGTGCCAGGAGGGAATTGTCGAGCTTGTTCTCAGTGTCTCTGAGAATTGCTCTGATTATCTGTGTGACCTCTTTGCTAAGACTCTCCAGAGAGCCGTCCTCAAAACAAACACACATCTTGACATATCTCCCACATTGATCGCAGTGTCTCCAGAAACGGCATTCAAGGAGCCAGGACCTTTTCTCCCTACACTCTCCATTGAGTTGTCCTCAAAACCAATATACATCCTGCTATATCTCCCACATGGAAAGTGCCAGGAGGGAGAAGTGGGGATTATGTTTAGACTTTCTCGGAACTGCTTCAAATCAACTAGATATCTTTGTGCTGTAAATCTCCCAACAGCCAAACGCAAAAGCAGCAAACATCTCGCTGTATGTCCCACATCCAAAGTGCCAAGAGAGAGCTTGCTCTCCCTGGCTTTGAGTACTGTTTTCACTGTCCCGGTTACCTCTTTGCTAACATTCTCTTCAGAGCCGCAGTGAAACCAGGAACCGCGTGCAGAAGGCACCCACACTGAAAGTGCCTGGAGGGAACATTGGGGCTTCTTCTCAGTGTCTCTGACATAGGGTTTCACTGTCCCGGGAAAGTCTCTGCTAACACCGTGCAGAGCGCTGTGCCCAATGTACAGAAACGTCTTGCGGTATCTCCTACAGGGAAAGTGCCAGGAGGGAATTGTCGAGCTTGTTCTCAGTGTCTCTGAGAATTGCTCTGATTATCTGTGTGACCTCTTTGCTAAGACTCTCCAGAGAGCCGTCCTCAAAACAAACACACATCTTGACATATCTCCCACATTGATCACAGTGTCTCCAGAAACGGCATTCAAGGAGCCAGGACCTTTTCTCCCTACACTCTCCATTGAGTTGTCCTCAAAACCAATATACATCCTGCTATATCTCCCACATGGAAAGTGCCAGGAGGGAGAAGTGGGGATTATGTTTAGACTTTCTCGGAACTGCTTCAAATCAACTAGATATCTTTGTGCTGTAAATCTCCCAACAGCCAAACGCAAAAGCAGCAAACATCTCGCTGTATGTCCCACATCCAAAGTGCCAAGAGAGAGCTTGCTCTCCCTGTCTTTGAGTACTGTTTTCACTGTCCCGGTTACCTCTTTGCTAACATTCTCTTCAGAGCCGCAGTGAAACCAGGAACCGCGTGGAGAAGGCACCCACACTGAAAGTGCCTGGAGGGAACATTGGGGCTTCTTCTCAGTGTCTCTGACATAGGGTTTCACTGTCCCGGGAAAGTCTCTGCTAACACCGTGCAGAGCGCTGTGCCCAATGTACAGAAACGTCTTGCGGTATCTCCTACAGGGAAAGTGCCAGGAGGGAATTGTGGAGCTTGTTCTCAGTGTCTCTGAGAATTGCTCTGATTATCTGTGTGACCTCTTTGCTAAGACTCTCCAGAGAGCCGTCCTCAAAACAAACACACATCTTGACGTATCTCCCACATTGATCGCAGTGTCTCCAGAAACGGCATTCAAGGAGCCAGGACCTTTTCTCCCTACACTCTCCATTGAGTTGTCCTCAAAACCAATATACATCCTGCTATATCTCCCACATGGAAAGTGCCAGGAGGGAGAAGTGGGGATTATGTTTAGACTTTCTCGGAACTGCTTCAAATCAACTAGATATCTTTGTGCTGTAAATCTCCCAACAGCCAAACGCAAAAGCAGCAAACATCTCGCTGTATGTCCCACATCCAAAGTGCCAAGAGAGAGCTTGCTCTCCCTGTCTTTGAGTACTGTTTTCACTGTCCCGGTTACCTCTTTGCTAACATTCTCTTCAGAGCCGCAGTGAAACCAGGAACCGCGTGGAGAAGGCACCCACACTGAAAGTGCCTGGAGGGAACATTGGGGCTTCTTCTCAGTGTCTCTGACATAGGGTTTCACTGTCCCGGGAAAGTCTCTGCTAACACCGTGCAGAGCGCTGTGCCCAATGTACAGAAACGTCTTGCGGTATCTCCTACAGGGAAAGTGCCAGGAGGGAATTGTCGAGCTTGTTCTCAGTGTCTCTGAGAATTGCTCTGATTATCTGTGTGACCTCTTTGCTAAGACTCTCCAGAGAGCCGTCCTCAAAACAAACACACATCTTGACGTATCTCCCACATTGATCGCAGTGTCTCCAGAAACGGCATTCAAGGAGCCAGGACCTTTTCTCCCTACACTCTCCATTGAGTTGTCCTCAAAACCAATATACATCCTGCTATATCTCCCACATGGAAAGTGCCAGGAGGGAGAAGTGGGGATTATGTTTAGACTTTCTCGGAACTGCTTCAAATCAACTAGATATCTTTGTGCTGTAAATCTCCCAACAGCCAAACGCAAAAGCAGCAAACATCTCGCTGTATGTCCCACATCCAAAGTGCCAAGAGAGAGCTTGCTCTCCCTGTCTTTGAGTACTGTTTTCACTGTCCCGGTTACCTCTTTGCTAACATTCTCTTCAGAGCCGCAGTGAAACCAGGAACCGCGTGGAGAAGGCACCCACACTGAAAGTGCCTGGAGGGAACATTGGGGCTTCTTCTCAGTGTCTCTGACATAGGGTTTCACTGTCCCGGGAAAGTCTCTGCTAACACCGTGCAGAGCGCTGTGCCCAATGTACAGAAACGTCTTGCGGTATCTCCTACAGGGAAAGTGCCAGGAGGGAATTGTGGAGCTTGTTCTCAGTGTCTCTGAGAATTGCTCTGATTATCTGTGTGACCTCTTTGCTAAGACTCTCCAGAGAGCCGTCCTCAAAACAAACACACATCTTGACATATCTCCCACATTGATCGCAGTGTCTCCAGAAACGGCACTCAAGGAGCCAGGACCTTTTCTCCCTACACTGTCCATTGAGTTGTCCTCAAAACCAATATACATCCTGCTATATCTCCCACATGGAAAGTGCCAGGAGGGAGAAGTGGGGATTATGTTTAGACTTTCTCGGAACTGCTTCAAATCAACTAGATATCTTTGTGCTGTAAATCTCCCAACAGCCAAACGCAAAAGCAGCAAACATCTCGCTGTATGTCCCACATCCAAAGTGCCAAGAGAGAGCTTGCTCTCCCTGGCTTTGAGTACTGTTTTCACTGTCCCGGTTACCTCTTTGCTAACATTCTCTTCAGAGCCGCAGTGAAACCAGGAACCACGTGGAGAAGGCACCCACACTGAAAGTGCCTGGAGGGAACATTGGGGCTTCTTCTCAGTGTCTCTGACATAGGTTTTCACTGTCCCGGGAAAGTCTCTGCTAACACCGTGCAGAGCGCTGTGCCCAATGTACAGAAACGTCTTGCGGTATCTCCTACAGGGAAAGTGCCAGGAGGGAATTGTGGAGCTTGTTCTCAGTGTCTCTGAGAATTGCTCTGATTATCTGTGTGACCTCTTTGCTAAGACTCTCCAGAGAGCCGTCCTCAAAACAAACACACATCTTGACATATCTCCCACATTGATCGCAGTGTCTCCAGAAACGGCATTCAA